>NC_092428.1:32807789-33107789 GCF_036169615.1 Heliangelus exortis | reverse complement strand
GAGCCCTCTGATGGCCAGTACTGGCAGCATTTTTCCTGCAAAAATCGAAGAGAGAATTGTCAGTGTTCCTTGAATTATTTTCCCAGTTATCTATGTTGTCAAGAATCTGACAGGACGTGACCTGCAGCATAATCTGTCCTCAAAATTTGGAAATGCAAAGGCTAAGGACCAACAATACAGTAATAAAATAAAGTATTTCTGTATTAGTCATAGATGGCAAATGCTGCTTTAAAACTGATTAGAATAAAGTAATTCTCTTCATTATTTAACCATGGACCAGGTGAGGTCCAGCATAAGCTACAGGAGGTTACACTGGCAGGACAGGGAGGGAAGTTTTCCCAAAAGTTTCATCCATTTGCTCCCAGATCCTGAACTGCTGTTCCAACTTGGGCATCCCTGTGAATTCTGTGTTTTTCATGGGAACTGAGTTCTTTCACAGACCAAAACTTTCAGTAGTTTTGGTGGGGTTTCTGACAACTCAGTCAAAAGCAGCAATGCCAGCCCACACCAACTGGTAAGGCAAGAGGTCATTTTAAGGGAAGGCAAATAAAAATAAATAAATCTTGTATTGCTAGAATTTATATGCAACAAACAGCTTACAGAATCACAGAACTGTTTTAGTTGGGAAAAAATATTAAGGGCATCAAGCCCAACCATTACCCCAGCAGTGCCAAGGCCACCACTGCCCCCATGTCCCTCAGCATCTCCACAGCTCTGAGATCCCTCCAGGGATGGGGACTCCACCACTGCCCTGAGCAGCCTGGGCGAGGGCCTGAAAACCCTTTTGGTGAGGAAATTGTTCCTAATATCCAAAATAAAGCTCCCCTGGCACAATTTGAGGCAGTTTCCTTTTATTCTGCCACTTGTTCCTTGAGAGACCCAACCTCCCCTGGCTCCAGCCTCCTTGCAGGGTGCGGTAGAGAGCAAGAAGGTCTCTCCTCACCTTTTTTCTCCAGGCTGAACACCCTGGGGTCCCTTTACCTGATACTGATGCTGATTCTGGGTGTCCCCACCACCATTAGAAGTGTTACAGGCAGCAGCTTTGTCCTGGGGCTGGGGACACGGACACACACACACACACACACACACGTACCTGCTCCCTCTCCTGCACTTCTGTCAGCATGACGATGGTGTGGCACTTCCACTCCCACACCATCCGCCAGAAATCCTCCACCGTGTGGGGAAGGGGGCCCTGGGTGGCGATGAAATAATCCTTCTGGCGGTAGCCCTGCCGAGGAAGGACAGGGAGGGGTTTATGTAGTGTTACAGGAGACGAGACGGCGAGGCAGAGGGGACGAGGCGGAGGGGACATGGCGGCCCAGCCCTGCGTGATGGCGCCTGCGGCCTGGCGACAGCCGGCGCGCCCGCCTCCTGCTCACTGACAGAAACCAGAGGAAAAATGTCCCCAAAAGTCCCCAACCCTGCTCAGTATGATTGTGTGGCTCCTCACAGAGCTGGCTGGAGGGACGGGACTCCGCAGGAAGGGTTTCACACCCAGGTTTAAGCAGGGTTTTGGGATGCAGCTCAGCCACCGCATCGCCCTGAGGAGGATCCTCCCAGTTAAAGGGTTTCACTGCTTCAGCAGAGAATTGCAATTAAAAAAACATTGCAATTGAAGGTTGCAATAAAAGATTGCAATTAAAAAAACAATAAGCCAGGGTGGGAGGGGTTGCCCAGGTTCCAACAGGGAGCTAGGAACAAAGTCAGGAATGAAGGCATGAACCCTAACCCTAATGCAAACATGATGACAGCCTTTCCTCATGCTTAAAAGGAATTTTTTCCCCCTTTTTAGGGCAGAAGAGCACATACTCCTACCCATTAACCTGAACACAGATAATGGAGCTGTCAGATACGAGATCTAGGGCTAACTTGTTTCACTGCCTCTTTGTCAGAATTCAGTAAAAGCCTCACTTCAGAAATCTAACGAGAAGAATGTTTTAATTACACAACCATTCAAAAGAAAATTAAGAACACAAAATAAGAAGGAATACGTAAACCAAACCCAAAAACCCCACCCAGTGTTCTTCATGAGCCAAGTGCATTGTCTCTCTCTAAAAAGGCTTATGGGCAACAGCAAAATATTGGACTTGCAATTTAAATAGATGAAAATGTGTTATACGTACATCGATGAAGGAAGCATTGATGTAGTCTGTGTACTCCTGTCCCCTTTTCATGGACAGAATCACTCTGTTGAAATCATCTGGGGAAAAAAAAAATAGTCTAGTTTTACTTTTGCTAGCTGTACACAGATCTAGATAAATAACAACAAAATCTTTTATCTGTAAGCCAAAATGCCTCTAAGATCTTATTGGGGACTTAGTAAGTGTGTGAAAGAGGGCTCCAGTTTTATTGCTGTTATTCCATTCCCCCAGGATATGGCCAGCAAGGTCTGAAACTCTCATTTCCAGGGGCAGACTTCACAGTGCTGCTCCAAAAGGGATGGCACAGCAAGTGTGGTGGGTTTAAAAGGGGAAACTGATGAAATAGTTAATTCAGTGCCCAAAAATATCCGGTCATAATACATTTTGCAATGATAAAATAAAAAAGCAAATCATCAAGTTGTCTGAAGACCCCTAATAAGGGTTTTACACTTCCTAAGGAGAGGATGCTGCTGTTTGTAGATTAGGTTCCAGCAACTTGAGAGCAGAGATGCCTGCAAAAAGGATGAGAGAACCCAAGGGAAACCCAAAAGAACGTGTCCCAGCTAAAAGCAAAGCAAACCCCAAAACTTTGGGCAGTCCAACAGCTTTTGGAAGCATTTGAATTTGACAGGCAGTGAAGTTAAAGCTTTCTTCCCTTTAAGGCAGGTGCAGGAACTAATTGGAGAGTTCCAGTAACCCTTGGCTGTGTCTTTAGAGCACTTGTTTCTGTAAATAAAAAGTTGTTCTCTTACAGGGGATAATCTGGATGACTCTGGCTTTCTTCATGTTTGCTGGCAGATTGCCTGTTCTCATGTTTTCTTTCATTATTCGAACATTTGTTAACTTCTGTAAGAAAACACACACATGAGCACTGCAACTATTTCCTGTCCATTCCATCCACATCAACATTAACCTCATTTTCAAACTACAAGCAGACTGTCAGGCACTGTGCTGCTTCTGCCAGGTGCTGAGTTTCAGAACGGTGTCTCAGTTCCAATGAAATCTCTAATATTGGCCAAAAAATGTTAAAAAGAAACATCCTCCTCTGAGAAATCACTTTTCAGCTCCTCTGTGACCTCAGAGCCCCTCACACCTACAGCACAGCTCCACCTTTTCCTTGGGGTAGTGGGCTCAGTGCTCCTGAGCCACCCAAATGCTATTTTTTTTTTTCCTGGCACAGTGTGCAGAAAAATAAAAAAAGACACCTTTAGGATTTCTGTAAAAAGTAGAATACTTGGTCTTTTAATTTGCTTCCTTCCATCAGACAGGCAATACTTTTGATTTTTTTTTAATTGTTGTATCAAACATTTTAATGTCACTTTCTTTTCCCAGCTCTCAATTTGATGAAACGAAAAGAATTCCAGTTAACACCCATCTGTCATTTAACCCTTCAGACCCTTTTGTATTTCTTTTAAGCTTCTACTCTTCCTGCTTTCCAAGTGTCCTTTTTGGCTTAAATGTTTCCACCCTCAGCAGTCCTTTGACACTTACTTTAAATTCTTCTTCTAGCCCTATTTTGACGAGGTTTGGTGCTGCAGTCTGGGATGTCTGTAGGTGTTTTTCTAAGGATGACACATCCAGCTCTGTGTCACCATAGAGGTAGTATTCGAGTAAGGCTTGGTAAATGAAGGAGTACTGCATCTGGGAACAAACAAACAAACAAAAAACCCAAACAAATCCAAAACCAGCCACATAAACCACGCTGCAAAACAAGAAGTGAAACTATCAGATCGGGCACTGCCCTTTGGTCTGCCCAATAATCCACCAATTCTCAAAATGAATGCTAATGATCAGAATTAATACTACTAATTATCAAAATATACCTTAAGCTTTATCCTGTTCAAGTGCTGCACCACCTACATTCTCTAAAATCCACCCTCTTGTGCATGGGGAAACCTAAAGCTGCCTTCAGGTGGTCTTCACAGCCCCAACCTGCCTCTAACTCCATCCCCAACCCTTAAACTCCTTCTCTTGGGCTTTTTCCATTTCCCAACCCCCCAGGAGTGCAACAGAATGGGGACACGTGGTGGGGATGCACATCAAAGAGTGGAAACCCAGAAGAATGTTCTTCTTTGGGCCCCCAAAGTTGTCCTTTCAACAGATTCCCCCCCACTTACATCAGTCTGAACCATCTGGGGACGCTGGTTACGGATCCTGGACACAAACTCAAAGACATCAACCTTCTGCTCCTCGTGCATCATGTCTATGATGGCATCTATCACAATAAAGGTGCCCGTGCGACCCACACCAGCACTGTGACAGGAAAAAACAACAAAACAAAAAGCTCAATTAAATGCTAGGAATTGCTACAGCAGCGACAGAAGCAGAGCTGGTGCTGTTTACACCCAACCGAGATACTGGGAGAGATGGAGGTGCAGTTTTCACCTTTAGAGTGACAGCAGCAAAAAAGGGGTTGAATTTTTTGAAGGTAAAAAGTCACCTCTTAACAGCTCAGAGATGATGAAATCAATGCTACACTAGAAAAAACCCTTGGAAAAAAAAACAACCTGCTGGATGCCCTCTAATAATTCAGGCTGAGATGGTATTTTAAATATTTTAAAATAATTTTTAGCTTACTTGAAACTTGCTGTCACGAGCCAGAGTTACCTGTTATAAGTTCTACACCTCCTCACACTGCCCAAACCAGATGAGTTTTTAAATCACCTCCACCAGCCAGGAGAGGGAGCACGATCATTAGAAATGCCACCACTCCAGCGACTTTCAGCTCTTCCTTTCAGAGGAAAAGGGCATGGCATCCTGTGCTGGGCACTCACAGCTCTCCTTTAACCTTCTCTTAGCTTAACTTTCTCCAGCAACTGCTGAAGTGTCCACAAGCACCTCCTGAAACACCACAAAAACCTCTCCCCCCATCCCAGAATGCCCAAAGGTTCAGGTCAACTGTTGGCCAGGAAACACGAGGCTTTAAATAACCCCAGGAAAAAAAAACAATAAATGAGTGCATGCATAATAGAGTTTAGTTCATGTGTACACACACACTTCTGACTGCAAATGTCACAGGAAACCAAAGCCTCTGAGCCCTCCTGCTCCAGAGGGATGATGATGATGAGCAGACCCAGGCAGCACCATGGCCTTCCACCAAAAAAAAACTCCAGGCAACTTTTCCACTGTGAACAAGCCCCCTGTGACCTTCTGCCTCCACATTCCCATTTAATCACCACCTCCTCTCCCTCCTCACCCAGCCCAGTGCTCCCAGCCCACTGGTTCCCTTGGCCCCTCTGTGGCTGTTGCCCAAGGGCCACCACAGCTCCCAGCCCACCATGGCCAACACTCCCTGTCCTCTTGCTTCCTTTCACTCATATTTGACCCCTGCCACCTGGATGAGTCCATCCCAAGTCCCTGACTCTCAGTTTACAGCTATTTTCCTCTCCTTGATACATCCTGGAACCATCCTGGCTCCCATTCCCACTTGTCCTTCAAGGCTCAGTCCCCTGAGCTGTCACCCACCCAGCCCCATGCTCAGCTTGTCCCTCTCTTTCTCACTTCTCTCCCTCTGGAAGTACAATTCCCTTTTTTACCCATCTTGTTCTTTCCCAGTGTTCCAAGGTCAGCCACCTCCCAGCAGAACTTAACTCAATCCTTGCATCTTCTTGACACATGCTGGAAACGTCCCTAACCTGGGCATTTCCTTTGGAAGTTCCCTGATTTCACCCATCCTTCACCTCCTGGGGTGTAGCCCTCACTCAGCTACTCCTCAATTTTTCTTTCTGCTCACCAAAAAAACCCACACTTCTGAAAACTTCTGGACAAACAAACAAATTCACAGAAATTTCCCCCCCTTGCCTCCCAGCTGCAGTTCTTCCAAACACTCAATCAGCATTTTCTGAACTTCCAGCAGATGCCAACTTGAGCAGCTTTTGCTCAGAAGAACCAAGTGACAATTTGGCAAGAGCTCACTAAAAATGGATGGTTACTCACTATCCATGAGTTTCCCTTTCCTCCTTTTTTCAACAATTCAATAGTGTCACATCCTGAACGGGAAATTCAGTGTCACCCCTCGGGGTCTTTACTCCCAGCACTCACACACAAGGGGTGTGCATCCCACTGGATCACCATGTTGAAATCTCTGCTGCTTTTTTGGGGAGGATAATGTGTGTTTTCCTTTCTTTTCCCTCTACTTTTTGCTGTTTAAACGAGCTGCACAAATTCCTCTTGGTGCAAAACAAAGCTCAAGCCCAGGACGAGTCCCCACAGAACAGATCGTGGCAAAAGGCTGTAAAAACATTGGGGGGTTCTCAAAGGAAAGACTATGTGAGACTAAAATCTTCTTTTTCTTCTGTTTCTTGCATTTCTTTAAGCCTCCTACGTGTGACACCTGGGAGAGAAGATGAATCCTAGCCAGGTCTGGATGGAAATGAAGAAAGGAAAAAGCTGGCTTGGTCAGGACAAACATGCTCCTTTGCACTACCACCCTTCAAGGATTCTTGGGGAGTATTTTTAGGTGTCTGACATGAGCAAGAGAAAGAGAAGCAAAACATTTGAATCCACAACCCCTTCCTTAAAACCAATCCCCAGAAGGACAAAGCTGCCATCCTTCTCCTTTCCTTTCCTCCCTCTGACAATTGCTCCTGCAAAGATACTTCTTGCTCATCTGGGAGGTTACAGTTGCTGGGGAGGTTGCAATTATTCTTTTAGAAAGCAATGATAGTTTGTTTGTGCTGCCATTAATGACAGATTTCAAAGAGTTTAGCAGAAGCTTTTAATAGCAGGGACTTTGTGTGGCTGAAGGAGGGGACTGAGCTCTGCACTGGCACACAGCACATTTTTCAAATTGCAGCACTTGTGTCTCTTCAATGCAAGGCTTTCTTCAAAACTTTTTCAGCATTTAAAGGCCAATTTACATGGCAAAGTGCAACTGTACTGTGGGAGAAGTGGGGGATGAATTCTCAGAGGGCCATTTAGTGGCAAAGGCCAGAGATTTGCATTAAAAAGCCTTTTTTTCTGACAAAGAACACACTTATACCAAACACTGGGTATCGCTCATGGTTAAAAAAAACCCCAGCAAAACAAACCAACAACTTCTGTTTGAGCATTAAAGTGACAGCAATGACAGACCTTTCAAAGCTGTTTACCCTGGCATGTCAAAAAACCTAACACATTATTGCCCTTTATATATATAAATACATATTTATGTACATAAATACACAAACACACAAACTCTGGTGTCTCTGAACAGCAAACCAGCAAGGCTGAATGTTATCACACCTCCAGGTCAAGCTAGGAGAAAGACTTGAAGAGCACACACATACCTACAGTGAACCACAATTGGTCCAGCGTGGGCAGGATTCAGTGTTTTGACTTTTTTCAGGAATTTCAGCATCCCAATAGGTGTGAAAGGCACCCCAAAGTCAGGCCAGCTGGTGAAGTGGAGCTGCGTGACGAGCCTTGGAGCTTTACAGCCATCCTGAAGCTGTGGGGGAACACAGAGACTCAGAGGCTGAGGCTTCATTTTCCCTGCATTTTCATTTTCCAAACAAACTGCTCTGGTTCTTTACAGCTTTAATTCCTGCAGCACTCAGAGCCCCATTCAAGGATTAGGAGTTTACAGAGCAGGTAAAATACAAACGCAGAGGAGAATATATTATTCAGGTGCAGCTTTGCAGTGAAAACTGGAATAATCCCAAAATGGGATTACAAAGAGTAAGACTCACAATTTGTGTTAATAGCAGATCAAATCAAACCCTCTGCATCTTACAAAATCCTCATGACACTTCCTTTAGCAGCCTCAGATGAAACTCACAAAATGCACCCCAAACATTCAGGATCCACATCCCTGTGAGATGCCACGTGCCAGCTTTTGCCATATCATGCATGAAAAATAAAAGAAGGGCTGCACCACTGCTGGCCAACCACTGGTGGGTTCCTAACCTGACCTACTCTTCAGGAACCAAAGAGAAGATACTACAGAAGCAACTAGAGCAAAGCTCAGCATCATTCCACCTGCACTCACTAACCACAACCTGTCCTCAAGGTGAGGCAGGAGCTCTGTCTCACCAGCTTGGAGGCTGCTTGCCAGGGTGAAGGCCATTTCCTTACAAACTGGAGAAAGCCAAGTGGTTTTGTGAGGCTCCCTGGTCTCCACCAGTGGAGAACCAACCCCATCTCAACACACACTCAGCAGGGATCACCACAGCATCCCAGCCTGGCTTGGGTTGGAAGGACCTTAAAGCCCATCCAGTCCCAACCCCTTCCATGGTCAGGGACACCTCCCACAGCCCAGGGTGCTCCAAGCTCCATCCAACCTGGGCTGAGACACTGCCAGGGATGGGTTTCTCTGGGAAAGCTGGGCCAGGGGCTCAGCACCCTCCCAAGGGGTGGGAGGAAGGACTCTTGTTACTCACAGACTGCACACAGAACTTGCGGATGGTGTAGTCCACCAGCACGATGCAATCCTCCACTGACACCCGGATATTTCCATAGGTCCAGCACCCTTGGTCAGGCCAATACTGGTGACATTTTTCCTGTGCAAACACACAGTGAATTTTATAGCACTGAGTCTGCTGTCGTTCAGATGTGGTCACACATAACACGGTGAGGTTACCACAAAGCAGCGGACAGAAGCACGACACCACTTCAACACTTTGCTAGAGCTTTCAGCCCTTAAATTTAAGCAGAAAAGGTGAGAACAGCTCTGAAGCTGTTTTGTAACCCAGCCAGACCTCACCAGCTCTTGTTTGGTTTGTTAGGGGGTGACTAACAGTAGGGACTGTGATGTCTTGACTCTTAAATTTAAAACTTTAGGTGTTGTCAGGAAGAAATGCAAGGCAGTCCTCATTTGGAGACATCAGGAACACCCAGATTTAACAGGAAAAGAAAAGCCAGGCTCTCAGGGCAGAGGGTGGCTTCTACCTCCTCCCTCTCCTCACTCCCACAGCCACCCGGGCAACCAGTTTTGTTTCTCAGCTATAAATTCTCAAGGAATTTATGTGTATTTCAAATAAGGATGCAGAACGTTCAGTGTGGCCAACTGTCCCCAAGGGGGAAAAAGAAAAGAAACAAAAATTTCTGATAGCACATTTCTTCACTGCTTTAACTCAGCTTCTCAAGCCTCTGAAGCAGGTGTGAAGTTCCATGTTCCATGCCTCTTGTCTGACACCCCGGGAGGAGTGAGACACGCAGGAGGAGCAAGGGGGTAGCAGGAGGGAACAGCCTCACTCTGCTGAGAAAGAGGTGCTGGGTTCTGAGCTGTTATGTGCATATGCCAGAAGGAATTTTGAAAGCTCACTCTCAGAAAAATGAATCAAGTTTTTAACCTGATTTTTAACTCAACTCACCCAGCAAACACAGCCTTATGCAGAGATCAAACCACAGGCACAAGAATTGGTTTGGGCTGGGGACAGGACTAAATTAGCTGCCAGAATTTTTTTTTCCCCTGGGGATTTACACGTTTGAATTGGCATTCTGGGAATGCAAACTCCATTTATGAACAGAGATGTAGCTGTGCTAACAAGGACTGGATAAGAAAGTGGTGACTGGCCAGACACAGAGCAGCCACGGGTGCTTTTGGAGAACACCCTCACAGAGACATCCCAGAGCAAACCTAAAGCTCTTCACCTCTTTCCTTTCTTTCAGATTGGTTAACATGACAATAACAGCTGACTTCTGCTCCCAGATCATCCTCCAGAAATCATTGACTGTTTCTTGCTTTGGTCCTGCAGACAGAGCACAGTGTCACTCAGGAGGGGTGATGGGGACCAGCACCAACAACCCCACCCCCCCACACTGGGTGCCCACACAGAGCTGTGCTTACTACAGACCCCTCAGGCTTGGGATACAACACTTAATTCTCTCAAAAAATAATTAATAAGTCATACTTTCTTTCACAAAGTCATAGAATACTTTGGGTTGGAAGGGATCATCATGAAGTCCCAACCCCCTGCCATGGCAGGGACACCTCCCACCAGCCCAGGTTGCTCCAAGCCCCATCCAGCCTGGCCTTGGACCTGCCCCATGCTGAGCTCCAAGGACCACACTGAACAACCCTCCAAGAGCTGCTGATCAGAGGGTGCAGGGCAGGAGGATTTTCTGAAGGGCTGGGGAAGCACCATGGCCTCAGACACAAAGCAAAGTTAACACAACTTAAGTCTAAGTACAGCACAAGAATCCCTGTGAAAATGCCAATTACTCTACCAAGAGACTGCATTATCAGGAGACAATTTTTAAACCCTCAGTAGGCAGATTGAAACAAACAAGCAAAAAAAAAAAAACCCAAAACCAAACCAAGAAGCAAAGTGGGGGTGGAGGGGAAGGATGATTCTCTTTGCTCAAAGCAGCATCTGTGGGTCTAAAGGCAGCAGGTTACCTCACACTCACTTTCATTTCTCTTTAACTGTAACCTCTAAATCCCACCTCATATTTGGCCACCATCTGCAGCTGAATAACCTTTAAAGCACTTCTAAAATTAAATATGTTCAGCAATGAGAGGCAGAGAGCAGAGAAACGAGAACAAATTACCTTGTGCAGCTATAAATTTATTCTTTTCTCGGTAACCCTGTGGAAATAAATATCAGAGCAGGTAAGGGATGTAAGGCCAACAAATGCTAGCAGAAAAATTCTTATTTAATTCACAGTCCAAGTTAGCAGATTGGCCAACAGTGGCAAACTGTCAACTTACATCTATATAGGAGGCATTAATGTAGTCTGAGGGTGGGACTCCATCGATTTGGGTCAGAATGACTCTGGAATGATCATCTGGAAGAAAACACATCACAAGCACATTTGCACATTAATCAGACTGAAACTTGTGACTCCCTTGCAAGCAGGAGGCCAGGAGAAGCACACACTTCCCCAACCATTCACCTCCCACATTGCTTGAGTTGCCATCAAGAACCTTTCTCCACCAAGTTCTTGCTCTGCTCCCACACCTGGAGGTCAGCAGGACTACAGCTCCCTGATACTGGAAGCCCAAACTTCATTTTTGGTTGCCCAAACTCAATCTGAGGCACTAAAATACCCACATGACATGCTGTAATTTGACAGAACCCCCTCACCCCCCAGATAAAGCTACAGAAAAACCTACCAGAAGATGCTCAACGCTTAGAGACATGCAAGAACAAACCCAGTTTTACACAAAGAATGGGAAAAGACCATTTTGTGACAAGTGAAATTACATTATGTTCCTATTTTCAGCAAGTCAACACTACTACCAGCACATTCAGTGCCACAGTTAATTATCCAGTTGAAAAGAAAAGGTAACATCTTACATGGCAGGATGTTGGGGTATCTGTTTTTCTCCCTGTTTTCTTCCTTATTTGCCATTTCAAAAGTTCCCTGCACATATCCAGATGTCAGTGACTGAAAAAGAATAAAATAAAATTCAATGTGTTAGGAAACAGATAACTGTTGACTGCACACAGTTCAGGGAATATCTGCATTTATACATCTTGCCACGCAGCCAACAAATTAAACATCTTTTTATTTTTCTTTTTTTCTCTGGCAATAAATTTCACTCCTCTAAAACGGGAAACCACATCCTGGCAGGTTTCACTACAGAAAACAGTTCAGCAGTTTTATGGGGGGAAAACAAAAAAGAAAAAGAAAAAAAAAAACAACCCCAAACAGTCCTTTTTCCAGCAGAGATGGCAGTTACTTAGGAAGTTGTGAAACTGGGAGGCACTGGGTGAAGTTGCCATCTGCTGTGGTGATTCAGGGCACCCCGACCCAACCACACTGCTCCCAGAGCTACTTTGAGCAGCACCAGTTGGTTCAATAATAGAAACAGAGCTTGATTGTCAAGAGCTCACTGCTAAAACCATGAAATGTCCCACACCTCACTGAGACCTGCAGGACCCAGCTCTGGCAGAAAGGAAGGAAACACAAATCCCAGTTCTTTGATGCTGAAATTTGCTGCACGAGCACAAGGCAAATTCTGCTGCTCTTCAGCAGGGTCTGAGGCTGCAGCTAAAATCAGTCAAGTTTAAAAAAAAAAAAAAAAAGCAGAAGACAACAAAAACCCAAGCAACCAGTCTGGCAGAGCAATTAAAAGGTAAAAATGGAGAGGAAGAGGGTGAGGATGCAAACAAGGAGGTGTGTAGGAAGAAAATCCGCGGAGGCTTAAAGGACGACACGCAGTCACCAATATGGTTAAAGTGAAGTCGTTTATTAACAGTGGACACTCGCTTTATATAGAGCCTTTGTTTATATAATGATATCTTGCAGGTGGCTGTATCTTGGACACAAATTCTGTTCTCACAGAACTTCTGCTGGCTACCTCATTATCCTGTTATTCTTCTTTTCTACTGCCAGCTCCCTTATCTTTTTCCCATAGCTCATCTTTCAGTAACCTTGCAACTGGGTCTTAAGGCCTAAAGCTAAAGAGTCAGGATTGCTCACATGTCTGTTTTCTTCCAGACAGTTTCCCAACAGAGGTGCACAAGGAGAAGCTCCAGCCCCGTGCAGAAGCTGCTGAGATGGCACCACTGAGGCCAAGGGGCTGAGCCCAGGGCAGGGGGTGAGCAGAAGGCACCATCCCATCAAGAGAGAGGCCATGAGGCTCCTGCCTTGCTCTTTGAGCTGCCCTTTCTCTGCTAGTGGCAGAAAAGCAAACCCAGGTTCATCAAGCTTTTTGTAACGAGCTCCTAAACCCCAGGGTTGGGGTGTCAGATCCCACCCAAGTAAATAAAAGCTCTGTGGTTTGGGAACACACAACCACCTCCCACCCATCCTCTGCCTCCCACTGCCCTCTCTGAATCACACTGGGGAAGGGAAAAAGCTGGTGAGTGAGTGTACAGCTCAAAGCTGTGATCCTCAGTGCCCAGCAGGGCTGGAAGTCCCCCTGTCCCAGCACCCTGACCTGTCAGGGTGACATCAGACAAAAGGAGGGGGTGAAGGGGAGGACTTCACCACCACCACCACCACCACCACAGAGGAAACAGCACCATGTATTTGTGGGTTGGGCTGTTTTTAATTTATTTTACTTAGTTTAGAACATTAAAGTTGTGAATGCAAGTAAAAGAAAGGAGAGAGAAGGTGAAAGAGTTGAAAAATAAAGCAGCTTTTAGCTGCTCAGTTCCTTATTTGAGTGAAGCCCATGGTTTTGCTTATTAAAATACATTAGAAAAGCCAGAAACTTAGTTCCTGTTTTGCATCAGAGGACATAATTAGCCCTTCAAACAGGCTTTCTTCAAAATGCAAAAGAACAGGCAACAAATCCCCAGTAAACAGTCACACAAGTTCTGCATCTCCATGTGAAAAAAGCCTGAAAAGTTTTTATCCCTGCAAAATCTCTCTCCCTACCCTGCACCTGACACCTCCCCAAAAAACCCCTAATGTCAGGCTGCCCTGTTTGGGGTGGGTGTTGTCCCCCGGGACAGGACAGGGCTCGTGTCACTGCTGTCACCCATCTCCAGAGGGGAGGATGTGATTCACCACGGATGCTTCATCACATCCCCTCCCTCACCCCACGGGTCACGAGGGGCTGATGAGTCCTGGTGCCACTGGGTCATCTGCTGCCACCACAGCTTTGTCACCACTGGAGTCCTAAAATCTCACTGAAGCCCCCAAAGGGCCCAACCTACCCCAGCATCAGCTCAGTTTCTCCTGGGTTTTTTTTGGTTTTTTTTTTTTCCTTCCTGAAGGAACCTCAGGGGCATCTTAATCAAGTCAAAATAAAAATTTCAAAGGCAAATTGTTACAGGAAGGCTTCCAGACATTAACCTGAAAATGAAGGCAATAAACTACCCATCAAAAACTTCAAACAACCACCATGAACTTCAAACACCCAAACTCATCCAGCTCATCTTGCATGGTAGATGGTAAGCAGAGGTCAGACTTATTTGAAGGAACCATACAGAAATGAATGGGTTTTTTAAAAATATTTTTCTCTTTTTTTTCCTGTGAGGAAAGCAAACATTCTTCTTCCTACTGCTCTTTGCTCACAAAGAAATGAAATAAAAACCAAAGCAACTGAGGGTAGAATGGGCCTTGGCTCCTTCAGCTGGTGTACAAGTGCAAGGCACCTTTTAAGGGGGATTTAGGCTTTCAGGACAAAACCAAAATACTGAAGTACAGCATTAGGCATGTAAATAAAATATCCTTTCTTTCCATTGTCTGTCTCTGTCTGAGAACATTTATTTTGGTTTTCTTCTCACCACACAAATCACTTGGGATCTAACCTGGTTGGCTGGGGCACGTGCCTGGCCAGCACTGGCTCCAGGGACTCCCCTTTTTTGGTTTAAATCTCTTTCAAATTCACAATAAGCCCCTGATCTGTGTTCCCCACGATGCCTCAGCCCTGACAGCTTAGATCAGGCTGTGAGAAGCAAACCCCACCATGGGCAGAGATCCCCCAGCCCATCCCCATCTTTTACAAGCCCAGGGCTCCCCAGGGCACAGCAGCTCCCAGCCAGTCCCTTGTGCTAAGGGCACAGCTCTGGAAACAGCCAAAAAACCTCTGGATTTGGCAGCTCCAGCTTTGAGAGGCAGGGAGAGGTGGGAGGATGGAGCTGAGGTCAGGGCTTCCAGGTGCTGGGGGATGCTCTGAAGCAGAGGCCATCACAAGGATGTTCAAGTTGAAGGGTTGGGATTTCTCAGCCCATTTCCTCCCAGTTCTGCACCAGCAGAGTTCTCTGCTTCCAGCTCCATCATCAATCACTCTGATTTTCCCTTCTTCCCAGGCTTGAGCAAACAGCTCGTATATCCACACAAGCAGCCATGGGAGATACAGCAGGGGAAATAAAAAAACCAAAACCAAACAACCCATAAAGCATCAAACAGACTTCATCATCCCCATCAGTCAGAGCCCCTCACAGCTCTGAATGCTCAGTTCTGGGGACTGGACCCCAGTTTTCCAACTCAGAATTTGTGTGCAGACAAACTCCCATGCTCACAGCACGGGGCAGAAAATGATCCAAGCAAAACAGGTTTTCAAAGTAAAAATAGACAGTTTGTTCTGCTCCTAACCACAGAAGGAATGAGCTGGGAGGGAGTTTAGGGGGAGGGGGGACACAAAATTCAGCAGCACACATCTTGTTTCCAAATTCACTTTGTCGACTTGGATAAATATCACCACAGTGCTCCCCTCTCTGATGAGGCAAAGAAATTATGTGGTTTAAATATATCATCAAACAAATTGCAGTTTTCCCACAGGCTACCAATTAAGCAGGGAACTCAGCAGACTGTCTAATCAAGGCATGCAGCACCTCTGACAATTCCAGATTTGACATTTAAGCTCCTGCTCTGTGCAACTTGCTCCTGCCGGGGAGGGAAGTGAAGAGAAATAATAAAAAGTCTGGAAAATGCTCCCCAGATGCAGCCTCACCATGCTGGGTTTCTCCCCCAAAAAACCAAGCTCTGCTGCAGCTCAGCAGAGCCTCTGGGTAAGATTCTGCTGCATGACCACACACGAGTGGAGCTCTGTTTATGGGCTGAAAATAAAAACTCCTGCCTGACTGAGGCAATGTCTCAAAGGAAAAACTTTAAAGCCAAAGATACTCTGGGGAAATGACCACACTCAGGCACAGGGTGCTGCTAACAGGGAAGCTGTGGGATGGTAATGAAGAGCAAAAGGTCAAATTACAAAAAAAAAAAAATATTTAAAAATAAAAATAAATAAAACCTCACTGGGTAGCACTGTCATCTTCAAGTACTTCCCCAAAAGGTGAAACACCCAGGTTTCCGGAAAAATCAAGGAAATCAATCCTAGAGAGACTGATATTCAATTCTCCTCTCCTCCAGCTTCCACACCAACACTGAAAGATGTTTTTCCAACATTAACAACTGCCAGAGAGGTTACATAGCACAGTTCTGCTGTGTGACATGGGGATGCCACTTAATATTCCTCATTTTTTCCCAATACAGGGTGACAGAGCACATCCAAACAGAATGTTCCCTCCACACCTCCCAAGGCTCCCCAGCACCAGCACCACATCCCAAACACTTCTAAAGGACCTGTTAATCTCTGCAAGGTGTTTTGGTTTGCATCCCCCCCCTTCTTGCCCAGCAGCTCCTGAGCACTCACATTGAACTCCTCCCGGAAGAGTTTCCCTTCATCCGCCGAGCGCATCCGGATCTCCTCTTCCAGGTTTTCTACTGGGATTGGGAAATACTTCTTTGGGCCTGAGGGAGACCTGCTGAGCAGCATCACTCGTTGCTGTTCTGTCAGGACAAGGACAATATGTGTTCAAGGCACTGGAGAATGACCTGTTCCCAGCTACAAATGAAGTTTTCATGCTGTAAGATGCCAACACTTTATTTCTCATACAAGACTTCAATGGGTGACAAAGCTGATTTAAATGAAATAAGAACCCAAGTTAAATCAAATAAGAACCAAGTAGCTTGCCTGGGAATGCAATAGATTAAGTAGACCCACTACTGTTAAAATGAATGGTTTCTGTATAAAAAGTGACCAAGTTTCATTTAAAAAAAGAGAAGGTTCCTTTTGTTGACAAAGAGCTGGGGACAGGGAGAGCTTTTACCATTTACCACCAGAGATGCTGCTGGCTCAATTCACTTCTGGAGGGGAAATCATGATAATAATAATAATAACAATAATAATAATGATGATGTGAGGGTGCTGAGTCCCAGGTTTCCCAGAGAAGCTGTGGCTGCCCCATCCCTGGCAGTGTCTCAGCCCAGGTTGGATGGGGCTTGGAGCACCCTGGGCTGGGGGAGGTGTCCCTGACCATGGCAGGGGTTGGGTCTGGATGAACCCAACCCAATCTGGGAGTCTGTAATTCCATGCTAAGAACACTGTCTAGTGTTTTATTTCCAAGACAAGTTTTATTTCCACCTGAAGGCAACCAGGAGGGCAGAGCAGTTCCCTACACCCCACTCATCATCTCCACTCCCCAACTGAGCCTGGTGCTGGCACAAACCACTCGTGGCCCAAGGGCATCACTCAGGGACACCACAGGGATCTCCAAACCACACTTCCCAGGGCTCCTGTGCACAGAAACTGACCCAAGAGGAAGCCAAAGCCTCTATTAAGGGGTTTGACTTTGACTGCCACCACATTTGTCAAACCTCTCTTCAGTCCCCCTGCAGGGGATGGGGAACAGGCACAAAGATGTAATTGTTTTCATCAGTATTTTTTTTTTTTTCTCTTTGCAATGGGTAAAACACTTTATAAGCCAGAAACAGATGGTTCTTCCAGGTTTTCTATGTTTGAACTGAGCCCCAAAGAGCAACCCACTCCCTGGGCTCCCTGCTAACAGAAAGAAACCCAGCTCAGGGGTGAAGCCAAAGCAAAATATTTGCAGCTCCTGAGAGTTTCATTTCAGTGCCTCACAGTACTGCCCAAGATCATCCCCCCTGCTTGTTTCTCTTTACATTCAGAAACCTGCCACTAATTTCATGAAGAATTCAGGGCCCCTTTCCCCCCCTCTTTAAGAAGAAATAGTGCAATTCTTTCCACAAATACAAAGAGCACAGTGGTAGAAACCTGGATCCCAGCTGGCATCCCATTAAAACAGAAATAAAGAGCATGAGAAACTCTCCCAGAGAAATAGTGGCTTTAACACAACTGGAAGTGAAAATTACTTAAAGCCAACGACTGACAGTTAAGACCATAGATACTTATACCTAAATATGGACCTCTATTTTAAAAACTATTTTCTCTTTAACAACAATCCTCTGGCTTACACTACAAATAAAAAGCAGATATAGCTGAATTCTTAATATGCAATAACTGTGCATACACAAACTTCACACTGAGAAAGCAAGCAAATCCTTCCATACCTTGTTCTTCCAAGATTCCATTTGGCATCTTTTTGTCCCCAGAGTTGACAACAGCTTTCCTGTGTCTTCTGAACCTGAAACACACACACAGCCCCCCAGTAACTCGAGTGAAAGGCAAGGAGCTTTTTCCCACCCCAGTCTTTCACCAACCACATCATCCTGGAGAAACTTTCTGTTCATCTTCCCAGCCCCAGCCTCCTCTGTGTCCTCCCCCTCACACCACAGCTCATTTCCTCCTTAGATCATCCCCCAAAAAAACCCCAGGCAGCCCTGCAGAAGAGCCCCAGCCCCACCCCCACCTACCTGACAAAATACCCAGCCAAGAGGATGAAAATGATGAAGACCAGGAGCAGGATCAGCATGGAAGTCAGGAGGTCCCTGTGTAAATGGTTTTCCTCTGTAGAGTCTGTGGATTGAAGATGGGGAACCTGATGGACACAGATTGCCTCCTCTGGGAGGAGGGAAGTGATACCCTGAAGAATTTACTTCCCTTTCCCATTTCTCATATTCCCATTACACACTGGGACCACAAGATGAGTAACTTGTTCTTCTCCAGCTCCAGGGAACTGACACCTACAGGACAGGATTTCAGCAGAGCCATTTCTCGGGGGTTTTAAACATAGATAAATTTTTATTTCTGGTAGCAAGCAATTCAGTTTGAAAGCCTAAGACAAAACCAAATCAAAACAAAAAAAAAAAAAAAAAAACCCAACCAAAAAACAAAACCCCCCAACCAGGACTGGCAATACAAAGGGCAGAGCCCCTTGTTGATGGAGATCCCACCATGATGGGATGGGCATGGAGATCCCACCATGATGGGATGGGCATGGAGACCCCACCATGATGGGATGGGCATGGAGATCCCACCATGATGGGATGGGCATGGAGACCCCACCATGATGGGATGGGCATGGAGACCCCACCATGATGGGATGGGCATGGAGACCCCACCATGATGGGATGGGCATGGAGACCCCACCATGATGGGATAGGGATGGAGATCCCTCCACGATGGGATGGGCATGGAGACCCCACCATGATGGGATGGGCATGGAGATCCCACCATGATGGGATGGGCATGGAGATCCCACCATGATGGGATGGGCATGGAGACCCCACCATGATGGGATGGGCATGGAGATCCCACCATGATGGGATGGGCATGGAGACCCCACCATGATGGGATGGGCATGGAGACCCCACCATGATGGGATAGGGATGGAGATCCCACCATGATGGGATGGGCATGGAGACCCCACCATGATGGGATGGGCATGGAGATCCCTCCATGATGGGATGGGCATGGAGACCCCACCATCATGGGATGAGGATGGAGACCCCACTATGAAGGGATGGGCATGGAGATCCCACCATGATGGGATGGGCATGGAGATCCCACCATGATGGGATGGGCATGGAGAGCCTGCAGCCCAGGCAGGAGGAGCCATCCCATGCTTCTCCACCTCTCCCCCAAAGCTGTCCTCTGCATTCCCCACAGAGGGGAAAGAGAAAGCCAAGTGTACAGCACCAGTCCTGGGGAGATAAATACAGAGGTCACCTGGCAAGATCAGAAGCCCATGAGTCAGGTCAAAGTCTTGGAAAAAGATCCAGGATGATGCCACCAAGCAGACCTCACCAGAAGCTCCTCTGCACACCCACTCCCAGCCCCCAAATTCAGGGATGTCCTTACTTGTTGTTGCTGTTGGTTTGGGTAATTCAGTTCCATTGGGAGGCAAAGCTTGTGCTGACAGAAAGCTAACACAGAGCAGCAGGAGCCAGCAGGAATGTTCCATCCTGGACCTGCAAGAAAACAAAACCAAACAGTAAATTTCCACATCTAAATAACATTACTTTTTTTTTTTTTTTTCTCCCCTCTTATCAGAACAAAACTGAAAGAAAAAGCACTGTTTGCTTCAGAGGAGGAAAGTCTTAAAACTTGTTTTATACTCTGCTGTTGTTTGATCCCTTACCTGTCAGTTCTGAAGAAGGAAAAGTTGTTGCATGCACCAAGAATTCTTCCAAATAAATCTGAGACCCTCATGCTCAGCCATCATTCAAAGAAAACAACAGAATTCAGGCCAGAAAAGTTATTCTGACTCTATAAAACTCAGCACTGGGCACACACTGAGGCAAGGAGGTTGGAAGGGATTTCCACAGGTAAGAAGAAAACTCCTAAGTACCAGAATAAATGCAACTCCTGAGAATAAGTGCAAAAATCTGGTTCTAGGAGAAATCCCTCAGCTGGGGCTTCAGAGATAAGTTGCACCCATGAGCCCCAGCAGTGAGTTTCTGAGCTAGGAAGAACTTCCCCAAGCCAATAATAATAATAATAATAATAATAATAATAATAATAATAATAATAATAATAATAATAATAATTGCCAGAAAAGGTGTGAGGAGAACGTGCTGCTGCTTTGAAGCCTACAGGAAAATTCAGGGAGATGAAGAGCTGCAGATCAACGAGCTGGTTTAGCAACACTCCAGTCCCTCTAAGCTGAGGTTTCCATGGAAAAATATAGATGCTGATACTAATTTATCCAGTTGCTAATGAAGATATTAATTAGAAGAGGCTCCACCTCAGCCATTAGTCATTCCTGCTTGATTTTAAAATCTTTCCTTTGGCCTGACACACAACCAGGGCTGTTGGTATTTTGCAGATGGCAGAAGACATCCAGGTGGTGGCTCTGTCCCCATTGCTGAACAGAAACCCATGGTAATAGAGCAGCACAGAGCTCTCTGAGCTGGCACTGATATATATTCAATATTACAGTTTCCACAGTATATTATATAGTACTGCCTGACAGACACACACACAAAAAATCCAGTCATTACAATAACTATTAAAAAATCCTTCCTTTCAATGTAGAATGGGATAATCCACCAGAAATCATCTCTGCATAAGATGGAATGCATAAAAAACTTCCTTAAGAAAAACTTGCACACCCGCTTTTTGCCCCTCTAACGTGTGTTACTCAGATGCAAACTTTATTCCCTGTCTCTTCACCATACCTAGGTTTAAATTCAAACTCACCTCATACCTGGTATTCTTTAGAAAAAAAGAAACAGACCTAAAAATTCAGTCTCTTGTGCTTTGAAAGGCTGGGGCAGGAGCTGCCAGCATGGGCCCTGCTTGGATCTGCAGCTGCCTTTGGGAGCACCCAGACCCTAAAGAAGGGCACTGAGGAATTTCAGCTGATATTGCAGTTTATTTCTTTTCTTTTTCAAGGCTCTGTTAGGTGCAGAGCTTCTGAAAGCACTTGAAGCATCCTCATTTCACCAGGGCAACCCCTTCCAGAGGGATCTCACAATGCTCCCTACCCACTGCCCCTGGGATGGGATTTTTTGAGAGGGGGGAAAAAAAAAAGTCTAAGAACCTTTTTCTTACACACACTTAACAGCATTTCTTTATTCTTGTTCCCCTCCTTACAGTTTGGAAGCTCAATGGACCAAGCTCAATCTTTTCTTTATCATAACGAGGAAAGACAGAATAGTACAAAGTATTATCCTCAAACTTTATTTTCTTACATGTCTTTTTTCCCCCCCAGCCCAGCTTTCTGCTGGCAGATTTACTCCTTCAATTCCTCCTCCTGCTGCCTGTAATTCCAGCAGACAACACATCTTCCAGGAACAGGCTCAGTCAGCAGCCAGGTTAACCCTGAATGAGCCATTCTTGGGATTAGATAATGAATAATTTATCCAAGTTTATATTGGCATTACCATCATGTGCAGACCTGGTTTGGTATTAGCAACCCAGATGTGTTGGCAGCAGACCCATCCTCTTATTCCAAACCATTCCAGCTTGGAGAAATCACCACAGCCAGGTCCAACCAGATTAAAAAATAAAAAAATTAAAAAATAATTTCTAACTTCATGTGAAAGTCACCAGAGTAAGGGACTGTACTGTTCTCAACTACTGAAGTTTTACACCCTGGCTGTGTGGGCTGAGTTAAAGATATTTTCTCAGCTTTTTCCATGTATTGTGAGAGTTGAATAAGAAGTTCAAATTTAGGAGCTGTAGGAAAACCAACCTGGGTTGTATGAAAACAAGCAAACAAACCCAGACAGCAACCAAGACAAATTTAAGACCATCACCTGTCCTGAAAACCTGCAAGTCATGGTGCCTTTTCTGGTCAGCAAAACAAACCCCCTCAGTGAGATCTGGTGGAATTCTGGAAGCAATCTGTATGATATAAGCCCCAGTTAGCAATTTAGAATTAAGGAATTAGGAAGAAATCATTCCACAGAGAAGAGCTCAGCTCCCTGGCTCACTGCTAAATACACCCAGCTCTTAAAAAAAAAAATAATAAATAAAAAATTGAGTTTGTTGGCAGGTTTCCAAAAGACTGAGATAGCTCAACAACATCAACCTCTCTCACTAAATTACTGTTCTGGGGCTTTTACTGACACAAACCCCATGCCAGACCTCTTGTATGGGTCCTCTGGAATGTGCTGAAGTACAACTTGAGCATCCAGCCAATGCCCCACAATTTATCAGAAATAAACACACCTGAAACACAAAGATTATGGAAATCCTCAGATCCCCTTTTTTTGTCTGAAGCCCTTTTTATTTCTATTTATTTTTGCAAGGACATCAATGCTGGAAGCTTTACTGTTCCTGGCTATTTAGCTACTTCACACCCAGGATCTCCAGGATGTAACTTTGTGAACCTAAAAACTCCACCACCACAGACAGAGCAGCGTTTTCCATCCTGGAGAATGGAAACAAGTCTGTTAAAAAATAAATTTAAAAATAGGAACACCACCTCTCCAGGGAGAACAGGCAGGTAGGAGAGCACTGCAGAACAAGAAAGGAAAACCAACCATATGCTGCAGGAGAAGCCTCTTCTTGTTGATGGAAGGTTTGGGTGCAGACACAGCTGTCATTACAACCCAGCTTTGCCATCAGGAAAAAGCCATGGGAAATGCTTTCAGACCTGCCCAGGGATACAGGACATTGTTATCTCCTCACATCCTGCTGCCTCCAGCCTTTCTTCCATGGCCAGGTGGGGGTAAATCATAGAATCCTAGAATCCTAGGGGTTGGAAGGGACCTGGAAAGATCATCTAGTCCAACCCCCCCTGCCAGAGCAGGGCCCCCTAGAGTACATCCCCTAGGAACGTGTCCAGGGGGGTTTTGAATGTCTCCAGTGAAGGAGACTCCACAACCCCCCTGGGCAGCCTGTTCCAGGGCTCTGTCACCCTTACAGTAAAAAAATTTTTTCTGATATTCAACTTGAACCTCCTATGCTCCAATTTACACCCATTACCCCTTGTCCTATCACTGGTCACCACTGAGAAAAGCCTAACTCCATCTCCCTGACACTCACCCCTTACATATTTGAAAACATTGATGAGGTCACCCCTCAGTCTCCTTTTCTCCAAACTAAAGAGCCCCAGCTCCCTCAGCCTTTCCTCATAAGGGAGATGTTCCACTCCCTTAATCATCTCAGTAGCTCTGCGCTGGACTCTTTCAAGCACTTCCCTGTCCTTCTTGAACTGAGGGGCCCAGAACTGGACACAATACTCCAGGTGTGGCCTCACCAATGCAGAATAGAGGGGGAGGAGAACCTCTCTTGACCTACTAACCACACCCTTTCTAATGCACCCCAGGATGCCATTGGCCTTCTTGGCCACAAGGGCACATTGCTGGCTCATGGGCATCTTCTTGTCTACCAGGACCCCCAGGTCTCTTTCACCTACACTGCTCTCAGGCACTTCATGTTCAGCTCCAGGAAGCAACATCTTTTGTAGGGAAGGATTCTCAGTGGTTTCTGATTATCTGCAGCCTTCAAAAGGTGCCAAGGATTCCTGCTCCAACCAGCTTTAGGAGTCTGCATTGTCATAAATGCTTCCATACCCAAAAAATTACTTGATACTACAGCTATAAAAAAAATTAATTTTTTTTTTTTTTAAAATCCCTGTAAAACTGCACAGGTGAAGCAAATCCTGCCAGAGCACTGGAAATCCCAATGCAATCCAAGAAGGAGCAGCTCAGAAGCCCAGGGAGAGGGGGTGATGCCCCTGCACAGCTCATCCCAGCTCCCCCATGGCTCAGGGAGATGCTCCCCAAAACCTGAGCAAACAGCATTATTGTCAGGGATTACTGGATTAGCACAAGTGCTCAATTTCTATTTTCATTGCTGAGCTGAATCCTCATCTGACCCGAGGGGTTAAGAATAAACCCCAGGTTTAGAAGAAAAAAAAAACAACCAGATTTAGAAGAAAATACACTACTAAAACTCTTGTCATAGGCAGAGCTGCAGAGCAGGAGAAGTGGATTCCCTGCATCCTCCTCATCCCATCCAACACCCAGGCTGGCAGGGAGACTCCTGCCTTGGGGGTTTTGTCCCCCCAGTGCCACCCACCTCAGGTTATGCCCCAGATTTTGAAGTTCCTGAAGCTCAGTAGCACGATCAGAGGGGAGACAGGAAACACCCCCTGAGGAAAAGTTGCCTTTCATCATAAAAATGTTATTATTTTATGTGGCTGTCTGCAGCACTCTCACTGTTGGGTTTCTGGTACATGTAAATACAAGCTTGGTTTCTGAGGTCAGGAAGAGCAAGAGAACTTAAGGGATAAATATCTAATATTTAAAATCCTGTGCCATTTAACCTGGTGCCTCACCAAACTCTATCAGGCAATAACAATTCCTCCTGTGCTCTCTACAGACAGCTGCAGTGAAGATCATTTAAAGGAGAGGAAAATAATTAGACTTGAAAAATCCAAATTAGAATAATGGCTTACATGGAAGAGATTGAGTGAGGCAAAATACCAATTAACTGAATAAAATGAATTCCCATTTAGGATAACCAAACCTGATGGACTGTCTCACTTGCTCAGTCACCTGCTGCCTAATTCAGGGGCACAAATTATTACATTTGCTTTCATTTTCACCCAGGAGTGTGGGGGAGGGACCCACAGCTACAGAAGGGTCAAGAAATGCCAAACCCTGATGTGCCAGAGGGGGTTCCTGGGCTGAGCATCCCAGCACCCGTGTCCACAGCTTGCACACACCTGCACCAGGATTTCCAGAGAGAAGATGCCACCTGCTCAAAGCAGTTCTGTTTGGAGACACCTACCTAAAAATGACCAAAAATTACCACCCTTGCAATAATTTTGCAAGCAAGCATGGCTAGCAGGAGCTCAAACCCCTCTCAGGGAGCACGGCTGGGCTCTGGGGTGACAATCAATCACAGGTTGTCACCAGCAGATTAAACACTGCATTAGCAGCTCTGCCCTGAAAAGGATTAAATGACAGTGGTGACAGTGGGGCTGACACAGCACCCTGACAAAGGGACATTTGCCACACTGAAAATGGATGGTGAGGGGTTTTACAATCCACTGGATCCCAGGAGGCAGCAGGGATGAGCCTGGTGGTGATCTGGTTTCTTTATTCCTGGGTTTCTTGGTACCTTGCTCAAGCAAAATTAGATTCAAAGGAATTAGGAAGAGATGCCATGTGCTAAATCATATCTAAACCAATCCTCTTCTGAATATCTTTAAAACCACCAATATAATGAAGGCTGCAGCCTTGGTTTTGGAAACCTGCACAGATCCTGCTGGTGTATTTTGTGGAGGGCTCATCTGCAGCCCCACAGTCCTGGAAGGAAGGAATTGTCTGTCAAGATTTTGGGACATCACATATATAAAACTACACAGGTCAGCCTTGGAACAACCAGCTGCAATATCACAGAAATTTAAAATTTGGAAAAGAGCACAGAAATAAATAAAAGAAAGAGAAAAAGCTACAATTTCAGACAGAGAGGAAAATTATTTTCAAATGTAAAACTGTATTTCTAGGCTGCATTAAAACAAGCTTAGGATGATTAATGCCTTATCTCTTACATAGATGAATATTTACTCTTTAAAGAACTCTTCTGCCAGGTTTTTTTTTTTTGCAGTTTCCTGACCAGCTTCTGCAGGAAACAACCATCTCAGTGGGTGCTTTTCTGAGCAAGTCAAAATAAATCAGCAAGAACTGAGACCACTGGGGTAAGCCAGGGTGAGCCAGTCCACACCAAGCAGAATAAATGAAGTTTAATTCCTCAACAAGCAAATGCTAATGTATAAATAGCCCCTCACCTGCAGGGTCCAGCACTCTGTGCACATGCAGCATTATTTTCAGATGTGATGAGAACCTCATGGGTGTCAGCCCAGACTGCTGTGACCAGGAGCTACAGCTCCAGAGCAATGCCCTGAGGACAATTTTCTTATCTGATGTACAGAAAAGTATTTAAATGTTCTTGAAAAATTAAGCAAAATTCCTGTGGTTCCTTCCCTTGTTAAAAAAAAAAAAACACAAAAAACAACAAAACAACCCCAAACATAAATGCCTATGTTAATTAGGAAAAAAAAACCACCCCAAAACAAACCTGATAATACATTTTTAAAAGATTGATACTTCTGTCATGAACAAAGGGCTTCTTTAATCACTAAGGAGGGAGTTAAAATAACTCCTACCAAAAGCTAAGTGTAAAGCCTCATGATTTCAGTGCAATTAATTACATGAGTCAGGTTTTATTTAGGTGTTTAAACAACTGCTAGAGGATTAATTCTAAATATAACCAACAGAGCTGTGAAGTGCTTAATGACAGAGTGGAGCCAAAAGGTCCTTGACAAGTGACCCAGGTCATTCCCTCACCATGGGATGGACCCAACACAGGTGCCCAGTTCTGCATCACATCAGTTCTTCAGCATCCCTCAGCTCTCTATCCCAGCCCTTCACTTTTTCTCTCCATTTCTTTATTTTTGGTTTATTTTCCTCGTGTGGAACCAGCCCTACTGCTCCTCCACCCCCCACCCAGAGGGATGGATTACAAACCATCCCCACTTGAGCTCCTCATGCTGGCAGAACCATCTCCCTTGAACCATTTCTTCTGTAAACCCATTAAGAGCAGCAAGGCTTTAGCCTCTCAAACAGATCCCTACTAAACCCCAGTAATTCCCATCACTGTTTTCTGCATCCTCTCAGCCCCAGGTCCTCCCCAAAGCCCAAAACACAGGGGTACCATCAGCTCACTGTCTGACAAACCCACAGATCTGACACCCCATGGCGTGGGAACCATCAGAGAGCTCCTTTCCTGGGCTCTCCCGTGGAGGCAAAGTGCTCCAGCAGCTCACCCAGGGGACCTGATGCCTCCTGCTTCAGCCTCTGCATCTGCACAACATCCTCTCCCATCTCCCTAATTAGGCAGGAGGGCTTTGAATGCCATTAATACCCTTCCCACCCAGCCAAGCCAGGAGCAGACACAATCCCTGCCGCCACACACCTCCACTCCTCAGGGCAGAGAGTTTTTCCAGGTGAATGCTGCTCTGAAAGGGTCCCTTTCATCCCATCCCATCCCAACCAAACTCTATGCAGTTTACTGCCATTTTCTTACTTCTCCAGTGCAGTTGGGCTTGGGCTTATTCCCTTTTTTTTTTTTTTTTTTTCCATGACCACTTTCACCATTTCCTTTTTGCCCAGTGGCAGCAGGGGAGCTGCCTGCATGAAATAAGAGCTGAGCCTTAAAGGATGGAGCCAAGAGGGATTGAGCTGGGATTAAAGCACAGAAAATTATGGTGAAAATAAAAGAATAAATACTGGATTATGTTAAAGGACACGTTGGGTCTATGCCACAGCCATTTCAAAGTACTATTTCATATCCAAATGTGTCTTTTGCTGCATAAATATTCATTGTCCATCCTTCTTGAGCTGATTTCAGATAAATAAAGGTCTCCACAGCAAGGCTCTGGTTTGAATTATTTACTGTTTCACCTGCAAGTTCACCAAAGGAGTGAGTTCATTAACACAGAGGTGGAGAAGGAAGAGAGACTTCTCAGACTAGAACTGTCACGGCCCTCACCAATCAATTCAACACTGGCCAACAAAACAGTTCCAGGACTTAAAAAAATCTCACAGGAATTAATATTTCAGGAAATCCCCCTCTATCTGATTTTAAAATCTATTACCTCCTGCACAATTGCTGCCCATACCCCCAAAATAAATTATGTTTCTACCGACTGGAGACGCAGAACCTCTCAATCCAACCCAAAAATCTGCATTTCCATTTTTGCAAGTTTCCAGCATCCCCCTCTCCCAACAGACCCAGTGCTGGAGACTGAAGGCACAAATCAGGGTCACCTTTGCCCATGCAGTGTCAGCAAATCAATCTGCAACACCTCTCAGCCTGGGCTCATCCATAAATGAGGCTCCTGCCATCGATTGGCAGGAGGAACCTTTGAGCAGCAGAGTGAAACACCAATAAAATCTTATAATTAACTCTGGAAGTTGCCTTTTGTTCCATCCCACAGGGCCTTTTATACTTCAGTGGCAGAGAACACATCATCATACAGATGCTCCCTTGTAATAGATCTATATGAATATTTATTAATTATATCTTTTTTTTTTTTTTTTTTTTAAATGGCTGCTTGAAAAGGAGAGCTAATTGTGCATTATGGAAAACACATCCAGCAGAATTCCATGCTGCTGAATGCTGGAATTCAGTCCACCAGACTGAATGCTTGGTTTTGGGGCAACAGATTTAATTTTGGAGGGAAGGATTGGAAAAAGAGAAACACCAGTGTGCACCCTGTCTACACTTTCAGACAAAGCAGAAAAGGAGCAGATGACACCTGGATGTCTGAGGATTCATTCCTAACACCTGAGGGAGGTGGGATACAGAAAGGAAGGTACCAGTGTTCCAACTTAAGGGCTTGGGAACCTGATGGGTGTACCTGAAGTCTGGGGTTGCTTTGCACTGCAGAAATTCAAACAATGTCCCTGCAGCAAAGGCACCACTCAAGTTCCCAAGTTAAAAGGTGAGTTCATCCACCCCAGGATCTCCCATTCTTTTTTATTATAATTGTTTTGGGTTTTTTTTTACACACAGAGTACTTTCTATAACCATGCTCAACCCTCTTCTCAACTCCTGGGATGACCCATGTCCCTACCTCTGACCTGGACAATGTGGACCCCCACGTCATCAGCAAGGATGCTCCATCCACACCCCTCTGCCAGCCACACAAGAGGAACCACGGCCAAGCTGCTGGCTCTTCCCCACCACCAGGAACCCAAACAGACCTGGAAAAACATCCCCCCATGGGGGGGTTTGGATAAAGCTTCCTCACACTGAGCCAGCTGCATCCAAACATGAACCAGAAGCTTTCAAACCAGGAGCGAGCGGCACCACCACCATCACTTGGGGGATTATTTTTAAAGCTGAAGCAACAGGAGCTCTTGATCTCCAACCCCAGCTGCTCAGCACAAGAGGCCAGCAGAGGACCAGACTCACCTCACTCACTTCCTACACCCCAGGGGCTCACAGAAAAGCAGCAGCTCCAAACCAGCTCCCTCTGCTCTGCACCAGGGGCACAAACCCCCACGCTTCGGGTTTTTCCCCTGCAGCTCACACTTAGGAAACGCGTGTGTGTGTGCACGTACAGAGCCACTATTTTTGTCAAAGAAGCACTGAAACTGCAACTCCTAAAAGTTACCTCGTAGTATTTATCCTTCACACAACTTAATAATCCCCCAAGAGCAGCAGCAGCCACAGCAAAACCGCAGCCAAGGGAAGGGCAAGGAACGAGAACGGCCAAGGAACGAGAACGAGAACAAGGAACGGCCACATCTCGCTTGTGAGAACCTGCAGCCCCCAACCAGGAGCACTTCCCAGTGCCCAGCCAGCAAATTAAATGTGTAAGAAACAATTACAAAACTAATGAAGCAAGCTGGGCCAGATGTTGAGCTGCTGCCCCAGATAATTCCAGGCAGCACCTGTTCCGTGGCTGCTGCCGTAATAACTTGGCGAGGAAACGTGCCCCGAGATTCCAGGGTAACATCTGGCTTGATACTCAGCTGCTTGCTGAGCAGTCAGCACCAGCCTGATACCCTAATTATTTATTTGAAAGATATCACTGTCTTGGGGACAGACAGACAGCAGCTCTCTGCTCTTCCAGCTCCCCTGCAACAAGAGCTGCAGCAGCAGCAGGGGCTGCATCCCGCACCGGTGCTCGGTGATTCCCTTCTCCTGGGACAGTCCCTAAGTTGGCAGATATATTTACATCAATAAATTTATGATGCAGACAGCAGCAGCTTGAAGCCAAAGCAAAGCTCTGGGACATGAAACACATCTGATTTTCTCAGGTTGTAAGCAAAAAAAAAAGGAGTTGTGAGCAAGGAACTACCTTCCCCTGCAGAAAGTCAGGCAGCAATAATGTCCTTGCCCATGAGGAGCACCAGGACATTGGGGATCTAAGCAAAGACTGAAAATCTTAAACTCTATTGACTAGAAAAATCATTTCCCTTCTCAACTGCAACTCAAAAAATACAGACAAATATAAAATATAACTCAAAGAGAAGCTCATGTGCCTTCAATAATTAATCTGCCCCAAAGCTGTGCACTTCAGCTTAAGGCTGAAGCCTTTATGCATCAAGTAGCACACAGATAATTCTTCTTCTTTAACTTCTTCTAATGCTGGAGAGCTTCCAATTTTTTTCTTCTGAATAAAAATCTAAATTTCATTACTGGAACATTATTAAGCATTTTTTTGTTCTGTGTGAAAAAACCCCAGTACCATCATCTGAGCATCCCAGCTGTCAATGCCAACAGCCTCAGGCTCTGTTCTGCAAGGACTTAACCACTTGGTAACTAACCAGAAACAAAGTGAGTAGCAATGCACAAGCTGTGGAGTGTGTGCTGCTTCCTCAACTTGCAAAAAATGAGGGCTGTGACTCCTGATATCTGGGAGCAGCTCTTGAGTGCCTGGGCTACACCCTACAGCCCACGTTTAGGATTTCTTCTGCCGACCAACAGGAATTTTCCTTCTCCAGGGGCTGGTGACAGAGTTGTTTCTCCTTGAAGTGAGATGACAAAATTTCTGCCCTCAAATCTACACCTCATCCCCTCTGCAGATGACAGGATGCTCCTGACAGTCACAGCCTCTGCTCCCTTCCACCCCATTCATGCTGAAGGAGGGAAAAACCCCAAAAGCTGCTCTGCCTCCAAGATACCTCTTCCTTGGCCTTGAGAGCTGAAAAAGTCTTAGCAGGCTGTACATTTCCCTGAAATTATTGCTTCAATTGATTGTCAAGTGATTTCAAGCAGAATAAAACCAAAATACTAAGGTTCACACCACTGGGTGCATTTGCAGCCTCTTCAGTGTGTTAGAGATGTGATTTACAAATGTGAGAAAAAAAAAAAAAAATCCCTGTTCACAGCATACAAAAATTACTGACAGCAACTCACGAGTAAAGAAAAATGTTTCTCTGTTTACTGCTTCTGAGCCTTAAAGACATTTGAAATGTTACAGCCAGAAAATTATATCCTCCATCTAGCCACTCAAAAAAAAAAAAAAAAAAATGAAAATTAGGTATAATATTCTAAGATATTTAATAGATATTTAATATTCTAAGATTTGAAATGTATTCCATACCATCATACTAAGTTAAAATTGCAAATAAATGATCATCCAAAACAATGTTCAATTGAAAGACTCTTAAAGAAACTGTCAAACACATAAAAATACATGGGAAGTCCATGCAAATTTACTGGGCTCTGCAACCTTAAAAATCTCCAAACCCCTACTGAGTTAGAGGACTAAGATTCAGATCACATTTATTTAAAAACCTCCTTGTAATTGAATAGTTCTCAGATAAACATGTATTTAGGTCAGTGGCTTCCCTGCCTTCTCCAAAAACTGTGCTAACTTCCCCCAAAATGCAGGAATCTCTGCAGTGGAGCTGAGCATCTTTGGAGAAAATGTGTCATTAGCTCAGGCAAACAGCACCACAGTATTTATTTTGCACTGGTGGCTTCACTAAATAATTCCATCAGGATTTTTCTCCCTTCAGTGCCACCAGGATATTAATAGGGACTTGAATAAAAAATGGGCTTTCTGGTCAGTGCTGCTTTTTGCTGTGAACTAATTACATTGAGGCTTCAGCAGCAAGGTCCTTCTGGAAAACCTGAAGGAAAATAATCCATAATTAGATTGTGCAGACCCACTTCCCAAATGCTGGTTGCTGGTTGACCTCTTTATTTTTGACTATTCAGTGTTTTGCTCGACTACCTGATGCATCCCTAAAGGACAAAATCAGCCCAAATTGTCTGAAATGCAGGAATCTGATCACAAGAAAGCTGGAAAAAGCACTCACAAGCCAAGCTAGAACATATCCAGACATTCCAACCTTTACCTTCAAACTCTGGGCCACTGCTGGGATGTTCAGGAGACAGCAAGAAAACAGAAGGAGTTGGCTGGGGGATGCAGAAGGTTTCCCCTGGCCAACAACAGACTTTGCAGCTTATTCCCATCAGCTTTTATTATTTCTATCCAGTGTACTGCATGCCTGGGCTCTGCTTTTAAATAGCACAGAAAAAATTAAAAAAAATCCCAGTCTGATTTATGTAGTCATTAAGCCATAAGAATGTTTGCATATGCATGGCAAAACTTCAAGTGCCAGCCATTTAAAGAGCTCCTGTTTAAAAAAAAAAACAAAAACAAAAAAGCCCCCAAAACCCAAAAAAACCCCAACAACAACAACAACAAAAAATCCCACAAAACACAGCAAGGTATGAAATGCTAATGGACCACGGAAGCCAAGGGGCAGAGCATCAGTTGGCCCAAGGGCAGCTCTTAAAAGCCAGATCCTAAAGCAGACCTAAAAATGCAGCATCTCTCCCCAGAACAGGGCTTGGCACATCCCTGCTGAGCTTCCCCAGGTTCCTGGGGATCTCCTGCACACACCTCAGGTCTATCCACCAGCATCCCAGTTAGGTGCAGCTGGCAAAGGGGGCAAAGAGTAGAAGTTTCTAAAACCCATCTTATCATAGAATCATAGCTGGGTTGGAAGGGACCTCAGAGATCATCAAGTCCAACCCTTGCCCCACCGGTGGGTTGCTAGACCATGGCACTGAGTGCCACATCCAGGCTCTTTTTAAATGTCTCTAGGGATGGAGAATCCACCACCTCACCGGGCAGCCCATTCCAATGCCTGATCACCCTCTCCGTAAAAAAATTCTTTCTGATATCCAGTCTAAATCTCCCCTGGCACAACTTAAGACTGTGTCCTCTTGTCTTGTTGAAAGTCGTCTGGGAAAAGAGCCCAACCCCCCCCTGGCTCCAACCTCCTTTCAGGGAGTTGGAGAGAGTGATGAGGTCTCCCCTGAGCCTCCTCTTCTCCAGCCTCAACACCCCCAGCTCCCTCAGCCCTTCCTCACAGGACTTGTGCTGGATCCCTTCCCAGCCTCCTTGCTCTTCTCTGGACCTGCTCCAGCACCTCAATCTCCTTCCTGAGCTGAGGGGCCCAGAACTGGACACAGGACTCAAGCTGTGGCCTCCCCAGGGCTGAGCACAGGGGCAGAATCCCTTCCCTGGACCTGCTGGCCACGCTGTTCCTGAGCCAGCCCAGGATGCCATTGGCCTTCTTGGCCACCTGGGCACACTGCTGGCTCCTCTTCAGCTTCCTGGCAATCCAGACTCCCAGGTCCCTCTCTGTCTGGGTGCTCTCAGCCACTCTGTGCCCAGCCTGGAGCTCCCCATGGGGTTCTTGTGGCCAAAGTGCAGGACCCGGCACTTGGCCTTGTTGAAGCTCATCCCGTTGGGATCAGCCCAACTCTCCAGTCTGTCCAGGTCCCTCTGCAGAGCCCTCCTGCCTTCTGGCTGATCCACACTTCCTCCCAGCTTGGTGTCGTCTGTGAATTTGCTGATGATGGACTCAATCCCTTCATCTAAATCATCAATAAAGATATTAAACAGCACTGGGCCCAACACTGATCCCTGGGGGACACCACTGGTGACCGGCCGCCAACTGGATGCAGCCCCATTCACCATCACTCTCTGGGCCCGGCCTTCCAGCCAGTTTTTTGTATCCTCTGTGCCTACAAACTGCTTCCCTTGCTGCCCACACACCCCGTGCTCATCTTCAGCAGCTCCAGCAGGAGAGCAAGTGTTGCCTGTCCCCCAAAAAAGAGGAATTTCAAGTTAAATATCAGTGCTATATTTAGAAATCAAGCTGCCTTTCCAGCACAGCTACAATTATGTGAGTGTCAAAACACTGAGCTTCTTTAGATAAACATCAGCAGGAAAAAAAAACCCACACTGAATGTGGCACATTCTCACTTAATATCCAGGGCTGTATTCAAGAGTTTTGTGTCAAAAACCCTTCCCAAAAATCACTGTTCTTCCCCCTGGGCTGCACCACAACCACATCCCTGACACTCCTCAGGGAGTTTTCTAATTCCCACCTTTTACTAGTCCCAGCCTCAGTAAAATCAGAGATTGTTGTTGGTTGGTTTGCATTATGAAATAAAAAAAAAAAGGTTGGAAGATGCTGGGTGGCTTCCTGTGATGTGAGAGGCTTACACTTTTCCTGCTGTTTTATTTCCTGGATATTTATGCTCAGAAAACTGAACAATAGGAGATGCTGGCTGGTCTGCTCCAGTGAAGGGATTTAGAGCCTTCTCCTGAAGGTTTGTCCCTTGCACTTGGTTCTAGAGGTCTTTTTGCTTCAAAAATAACTCCAGTGATAAATGAGAAATCTTTCCCTTTAGCTCTCTTGGCATTTGAACTAACTAAGTAGATGATCCCAAGCAAAATTTATCAGTTCAATTATTCTAAGATACCATCTCAAAAGGCAAGGATGAGATTTACAAAATTAATCCCAAAAAAATGACAGAACCTGAAATGCACCCAATGCAAAACCCAGCAGGCAGCATCCTGAGCTCCAGGGCTCTCAGCTCAGCCCCCCCTGGCCCCCAAAAGAGGGGAATGCTCCTAAACTACACACACAGGGCTGAAACTGCAGCTTTATGGCTTATTTCTTCATCAAAATCAAAACCACTGGGAAAAAAAAAATGATTCTTTATAAACAACTGTCAAAGAGGGCTTTGTGATGCACCAATATTCATTTCTAAGCATCTCCAGGATTTTCACTCGTCTTCACCTGCTTCTAATCTTGAATTCCTTTTAATCAACAAGAAATACATTTAAGACAACTTTTATTAGGTAGCAAGCCAGCATCACAGGGACAGAAAAAGCACCAAAGGCACCAAAGAAAGCTGGGGAAAAGCTTCAGGATTATGTTCCAAAGGAGGGCAAAAACTTTGAGCCAGGCAACCTGTTGCTTCCCAAGGAAGGGAACTGCACCCATCCAGGGGCAGCTGGAATAGGAAACCCTTGGACATTCCTGTTGCTTCCCAAGGAAGGGAACTGCACCCATCCAGGGGCAGCTGGAATAGGAAACCTTTGGACATTCCTGTTGCTTCCCAAGGAAGGGAACTGCACCCATCCAGGGGCAGCTGGAATAGGAAACCTTTGGACATTCCTGTTGCTTCCCAAGGAAGGGAACTGCACCCATCCAGGGGCAGCTGGAATAGGAAACCCTTGGACATTCCTGTTGCTTCCCAAGGAAGGGAACTGCACCCATCCAGGGGCAGCTGGAATAGGAAACCCTTGGACATTCCTGTTGCTTCCCAAGGAAGGGAACTGCACCCATCCAGGGGCAGCTGGAATAGGAAACCTTTGGACATTCCTGTTGCTTCCCAAGGAAGGGAACTGCACCCATCCAGGGGCAGCTGGAATAGGAAACCTTTGGACATTCCTGTTGCTTCCCAAGGAAGGGAACTGCACCCATCCAGGGGCAGCTGGAATAGGAAACCCTTGGACATTCCTGTTGCTTCCCAAGGAAGGGAACTGCACCCATCCAGGGGCAGCTGGAATAGGAAACCCTTGGACATTCCTGTTGCTTCCCAAGGAAGGGAACTGCACCCATCCAGGGGCAGCTGGAATAGGAAACCCTTGGACATTCCTGTTGCTTCCCAAGGAAGGGAACTGCACCCATCCAGGGGCAGCTGGAATAGGAAATTATCAGTTCAATTATTCTAAGATAGCATCTCAAAAGGCAAGGATGAGATTTACAAAATTAATCCCCAAAAAATGTCCCCTTGGACATTCCTTGGCATTGCAGAGCAGCTCTGGACACACTGTACAAAAGCTGTTTTCTCTGTGACCACAGGACTGAATTAGATTATTTCTGAAGAACTTCAGCAAACTGGGCAGCATTTTTAAATCCCTGCACTGGGATGCACTTGGATGCATCCCAAAAAAGGGATTCCCTGTACTCCAGCAGTACATTGGCTTAGGGGGAAGCCTGCATCCTGGTGTGGAAAGCAGCCTAATCCAGGGCTGCTCCTGGTGCTGGCAGCTGTAAGCTTATAATACTTTTCTATTCCATTCTTGTTAACCAAAGGATTACCAGCCATCCCCATCACTGGGTTTTTCTAACCACTTAAGCCAATACATATTTATTGAAATTTTCCATGCAAACCCAGCAAAGCCCTTTGCAATTTAAGGCTGAAGCCTCAGCAATTCTCTTCAAGTTTTCTTTGGGGCTGATTTAAAACGTGTGTTTCCCACAGCCTGATCACAGCAGAAATGTTCAACATCATCTGGAAATGTTCCATTTCCACATTAGCTTTCAAACACTTGAGAAAAATTTAATATCTACCCTTAACACTCTTCTCAAGTGGCTTTGGATTCCTTGTTCCGACCCAGCCCTACCTGAGACCACAGGAAGCACTAAATAAATAAATGTTTTTACAAGGCTGGCCTTGTAAAAAAAAAAATTTCTTCTCTCTTTCTCTTAAAAACTGGGACCTAGAGGGGACTGCAAATGGGAAAGCTGGGCAGGGTTCAACCATACTGACTTTGGATTTTAAAAAAAAAAAAGTTATATTTATTTGGGTATTATTTACCCCATTAATATCCAGGCCTGAATCTCTGCTGCTAAGCACAAGATCCACAGATTACATATTGTACAGTGAAACCACTGTGTTATCAAACCAAATCACTTCCAATTATATGTATTTTTAATTATTCTTCAGTTTTCAACACTGTTTTAAGACCCTGTTTGCTTTGCAATAAGGCAAATTAATCCCTGGTTTTTATATCACAGTAGCAATGATAATTTTCAAAGTAATAGGTCTGAATAATTGGAATTATATAAATTCAATACTCATCCTATCTACACATAAAGCAAAAAAAAAAAAGCATTCCACTTTCTCAGGGAGGAAATGGAATATGGAGCTGATCAGTGCCCCTGTCAACATATTTCTATGTATATAAAAAAAAAAAAAAAAAAAAAGGGGGAAGACCATCACAGGTTTTAAATGTTAATAATGGGAGGAAAGGGGTAGAGGTCAGGTCTGTATTGCCAGCTCCAAGTTCTCCACCTTAGGAAAAGCAGATTTCACATGAAAGAAATCCCTGATCTTCACCTGACCCCCCAGGAGCTGCCACTGGGATGGAAGGAGGCAGAGAAGGGAAGAGGCTGCAGAACCATGGATAAAATAACCATGGATAAAATAACCATGGATAAAATAATAACCATGGATAAAATAACCATGGATAAAATAACCATGGATAAAATAACCATGGATAAAATAACCATGGATAAAATAACCCCCCAGCTTGGGGCAACTGCACACAACTCATCCCTCTGCTCAAAGAAAACTTGCAATTAATTTAAAAAAAGAAAAAAGCAAAAAAAAAAGCCTGGTCCTACTTGCCAAGCAGACATGACTTTCCATTAGAAATGGCAAGATGTCTTTGAGATTTTGCATTTCACATTTTCCAGCCAGGCTGAGCAGAAGCTCTGTAAAATAGGTGTTACTCAGAAGCCAGATGCAATATCATATGGTATTTTCTTGCACAGCTCAGTTTCTTAGCTGAAGAGGAGGTGAAATGGTAATTCTATGGAAAATAAGCTCTGAATCGACAGCACACTGCTCTTGTAATTATCAAATAGCAAATAATGTAATTATTTGCATGGTTTTGAGCTTTGTTAAAGAGTTTAAATAATTTAGCAACTTCCTCACAAAAGAAATTTACACAAACAAAAAAAACCAAACAACAACTTCCCTCCTACTTGTGTGTAAAAAAGAAAGAAGAGGAGAAAAGGAAAAAAAGAAAAGAGAAGAAAAGGCAAAAAAAAGAGGGGGGGAAAAAAGTAAAAAAAATAGAAAAGAGAAAAAAAGAAAGAGAAAAGGGAAAAGGGAAAAAAAGAAGTAAAGAAAGGAAAAAGAAAAAAAGAAAATACAAAAGGAAAAAGAAAAAAGAAAATACAAAAGAAAAAATGGAAAAAAGAAAAAATAAAGGGAAAAAAGAAAAGAGGAGCAAGAAAAGAGAGGAGCAAGAAAAGAGAGGAGCAAGAAAAGAGAGGAGCAAGAAAAGAGAGGAGCAAGAAAAGAGAGGAGCAAGAAAAGAGAGGAGCAAGAAAAGAGAGGAGCAAGAAAAGAGAGGAGCAAGAAAAGAGAGGAGCAAGAAAAGAGAGGAGCAAGAAAAGAGAGGAGCAAGAAAAGAGAGGAGCAAGAAAAGAGAGGAGCAAGAAAAGAGAGGAGCAAGAAAAGAGAGGAGCAAGAAAAGAGAGGAGCAAGAAAAGAGAGGAGCAAGAAAAGAGAGGAGCAAGAAAAGAGAGGAGCAAGAAAAGAGAGGAGCAGAAAAGAGAGGAGAAGAAAAGAGAGGAGAAGAAAAGAGAGGAGAAGAAAAGAGAGGAGAAGAAAAGAGAGGAGAAGAAAAGAGAGGAGAAGAAAAGAGAGGAGAAGAGAAAAAAGAAAGGAAATAGAAAAGAAAAAAAAAAGAAAGGAAATAGAAAAGAAAAAAAAGGGAAAACAAGAAGGAAAAAAAAAAGGAAAAGAAAGAAAAAAATAAAAAAGGAAAAAGAAAAAAAAAAGCAAGAGGTCCCAGCCCTGCAGCTGAAGCTGGTGCCTGGCAGCAGGCTGAGCAGATGCTGAGCAGATGCCCAGCTCTGGGCTTCCCATCCCCACCCCACCTCTTGCTGAGCAAAGCAACTTGTGCACCTCAGCCCCACAAGTGCACAGCACGGCCAGCAGAGCAGAACCCAGCAGTGACAGGAGTAAGGGATTAATAATATATCAGCTGTATAACCCGGGATAATCCTGGGTTATAGCAAAAGTCATTGGGAAAATCCTCCAGGCAAAGGAATCCCCAGCTTGGGAGCAGGAACCAACCCCCAGCGAAGGCTCCCGGGGCTGCTCCTCCTCCCCTTCCCACACAGAGCCCACAGGATTTGACTTGCCTGAAACACGAAGGTTTTCATCTGCAAGCCAAGCTGCCACCAAACATATGTTCCCATCCTGCCAGCCCAGCCAGGGAAGCCCCAACAATTCTCCTGTAATCCCTGCAAGGATTTTTCTGCACAGCCTGAGTGCCCATCCCCATCAGCATCAGCTGGGTACCACGGCAGCCAAACCCTCTGCACCATGAGCACCAGGATTATCAACCAGCTGGACTAAAAGAAGGAAAAAAGAAGGACTAAAAGAAGTCAAGCAGACTAAAAGAAGGAAAAAATTCCATGGGATGGGAGCAGGGGGATGGCAGACAGCTCCCAAGGTACAGCTGTGGTTGTGAGCATTTAAGCAACACCAGAAAGAGCCAAGAAAGGAAAAGTCCAGCACAGAAAACAGAGCAGCTCTGGTACCAGCCTGAAGGGCTCCTCTGGCACCTTCACAGGTTCCAACACCACGTTGTATCAGAGGCTTAAAGTCTGCTTTTTATTCAAGTTGGAAAACAAATTGCAGCCTGGACAAGAAACCCTCACAGCAGCATCAGTAGATGGGGCCCAAATGCTACACTGGCTGTGCCAAGTATAAAGTCCTTGTAAGTCTTGTCTTTTTTTTTTTTTTTCCTTTTTTTGTTTGGAAGGAGACAAGAAAGAGGTGGTTGGAAGCTGGACTCGGATCAAAAATGGCAACACTGCATTTAATTAGCAGATAATTTCAAGCAGTGAACTTCACACCCTAAAGTAAGGTTGAAAGCATCGCTGGGAAGGAAAAGGACCTGGCAGATTTACAGCAACTGGGAAAATATGAGGAGAAATCAAAAGATGATGAGACTTCTTCTTGCCCAAAGCACAGGCAGAGGCTGGGAGGGAGGAAGGAAGAAAAACCCTCCTGGATACCCCTGGCTGCAGCCCATGGGTACCAACCCTGGTGCTCCAGAGCAGCCCTCACTCCTGATTTGCCCCATCCACTATTAACACCCAATCTCCTTTTTTTTTTTTTTTTTTTTTTTTTGTGGTGTTTTTTGTTTGTTTGCTCAAATACAGACAAGGTTAATTAACAAAGAAGTGCACCAACAGCTGCTAATGTGAAGCTGCACCATTCAGGAGGAGCAGCTTGGCAAGAGCCTGATGGAAAATCCAGCTATTGATCTTCCTATAGGCTGCTGTCATCACTTCTGCTGCCTACAAATAAACAACCCAAAGAATATTTGCTTTCCCATGACAGCTGGTGTCAACAAGGATGCATTTAAACTGCCATGCTTCCTGCAGAATAAACAGATATTTTATTATTTGATGTGTTTTTAAATCATCACTGAAATTCCTAATGGTATTGCTGGTGAGAAAATGCACATGGATCTTAAATGCCCAGCAAAGCACAGCACATCCCTGGCCACTCCGTGTTCAAATGCTTAGTAATTCCTCCCAAGACATGGGATTAAAAAGAATTGCTACTCTCAGACTTCCTGAGGAAAGGAAGGCAAACTGTATGTGATTAATAGCAGAGTAATAATCACAGTAATGTCAAAGCACACCCTCCAGCAATATTTAGCACAAGTGAGTTTTGAGTGCTGCTCAGGGTGTTTACAGAAGATTTTGTTACATCCCAGAAAAACAGCCTTGCAAGGATTTCTAAAAACACTCATTCCTATTCCTTACCCTGTAAGGATAAAAAACAGGCAGAGTGTTTTTTCCCACCAGCCCCTGACAGCTGTCCCTAAGCCACCATGGGCAGAAAATTCAGGAGAGGCTCCCATTTTGGAACCCCCTTAGAGTGAAACCTGTAAGAAAGTTGTAGGTTTGATCACCATGTTTAGAAATGCTGGTCTGTGGCATCCAAAAATATTATTTGGTGGAAAATACCACTTGGTCAAATGTGGGTTGTTCCCATGGGAAGAGATTTTTGGACTGAGATTGCATCCTAGACCTAAGATCAAAGAGAATTAAACTCCTATTTCAGAAGAAGTATGTTAACTTCAGAAAAAAAAAAACAAACCAAAACAAAAAAAACAAAACAAAAAACCCCAAACTTCCAGCATTTGCACAGGACACTTGGATCCAAATCTGGAAGCTTTATTCTCACAAAACAAGAGCAGAGCCTGGTGCTGACTGCCAGGCACGAGTCCTGCCCCATGCCAAGCACCACCAGCTTCCAACCCATCTAACAGAGCAGGAAACCTCCTCCCATTGCAAAACCAGGTATTTTTCTGCAAAAGCAGGGGGTTTATTTTTGTTTTTAAACCCTAAAAAATTACTTTCCCTCCCCACCCCAGTGTTTATTATGGCATCTTCAGGAAAAAAGGAAGCTGGCAAGAGCTCTGCGTCTGCCCGAGCCATCTGCTCCTGCTTATTGGAAACCTGCTGGCAGCCCAGGCTCACGTGGAGGATGCACCAAGACACAGTCCCCTGTGTCCCCTTGGCCCAGCCAGTCACTTACATGACTTTTAGGTCACTTTTTTGACACTACAGCTCAAGGAGAACACACAAGCAGGGATGTGTCTGTGGGGAGAACACGAGGATGGGTGAAAAGCCCGTGTCCCATCACAGGAGGAGCACAAGCCCAAGCACCACAATGTTCCCAGAACTGGCTCTGTCCCTCCCCAGGGAATTTTTAAGGACACTGAGGTGTCCTGAAGTCCCAAACACTGCCCAGCTACACCCTAGGGTTGTTAATCCAACCTGGATGCTTGCACAGTGCATGGATGCTCTCAGCCTTTCACCTGGGGCTATCACAGACAGCACTTGTTACTCCATATTTCACACTTCTCACAGAACACTCTGAGCACCTGCATGTAAGGGACTGTGTATTTCAGAACATACATTTTAATTTTATATGGAAAAGAATTTGAAGTTTTTGCTACAAGTGAAATTTTATAAGTACCAAGCCAGATTTTTATGCATCAGAATAGTTTGTTCCTGTTACTTCTTCTGGCAATAAAACCACACTGCCAGTATGATATAGCTAATTAAACAGTAACTTTTTAATAAGGCAGCTACAAAACTTTCAGAGAAGCTCAGATTCCTTTAGGCTACAGAAACAAACATTTAATGTGAGGTTTTCACCACCAGAAGGACTCTTTTCATTTCAGAAGATACAAAACTGAACTTGTCAATCTCACCTCCTTCTAATAACCCAGTCTGATTAAACAGGTTTAAAATAGCATCACCAAACTCTCCAGTAGGAAAACAGTATAATTTACAAACAAGCAGTGTTTGTAAATATGTTTTATTTAAAACTAATATGTTTTATTCTTTTGCTGGCTTGTTTTGCATTTTCATCCTACATTTTGAGTCATCAGTTACAACACTAACAAAAGAATTTCTCTAAAACAATGCACCTTTCAAAGCAGTGTATGTTTAAAATAATTTCCAAGTTATCTGCATTTCTTGCAGGGAACATTACATTTTTTTCCCCCCTGTGCATTCAGGACCACAACCACCTGAAGTACACAAACACACCCATACTTTTCAGCCCAAGCCATAGTGCCAGAGATGAGTCCCACACATTTTTTGAATAATTTTCAGTTCTCCAAGCTAAATACACCAATTGAGTTATAGTTTAGCAAACCCTGAGCACGAGAAGAGTTCCCAGTGCCCCAGTCCCTGCCTGCCCTGGACCCTCCTCTTCCAGCACCATCTGGGCAGATCTCCCCCTGCCTGGCAAAACACAAGACACAGAGCATCCCCTGTGGTCCCAGAGATAACACACATCTGGAAACACAGGCACAGTGCATTAAATTCCATTATACAAACTGATTCATCCCATTTTCCTTTTATTTACCTGCTTCCCAGCTGCTGCAGAGATGCCCAAGCACCAACACCACTGCCCCACAGGACCCATTTTTTCAGCTGAGTCGAATGCTGCTCTCTGTCAAACTTCTCCCTCAGACTGTACCAGCCAAAACAAGTGGGAGCATTTTTATAGAATAACTCCAGAGTCTCTGTATAGTCCCACCCTGGTGATGGAAACCCTGCTTGCTGAGCATTTTGCTTCCAGCTTTACCATGTGATAAGTGCTCATCCAAGGGAACAACCTGAGAGGCCACATGGTGACATCAGAATTTTCCTCCTGTGACTGGAAAAGTAAACACTGAGGCTGATCAAGGGCTGGATGAAACCACAACAAAGTGAAGTCCCTCTTTTTTTTTTTTTTTTTTTTTTTTTTTTTTTTCCAACAGAGTATCCACTGAGAACCTGGCCGTGTGCTTCCATTCCAGGAAATAATGATGAAAATCAACTTCTTGTCCAGGTAAACAAAAGCTCCCAACATACAGTGCCCAATTTCACTGCCCCCTGTTTACAAATAGAGAGGAAGGAGAGAAGGGGAAATTCCAGGAAAACTTTTTTTCTGCAATTTTCCCTCTTCCCTACAAGTGCATCATCAGTGTGCTCCCACACAGCATCCCTCCCCCTGCCATGGGAAAAAACATCCTGGGAAACACTTCTCACATTGCTCAGGTGCCCCAAAGGCATTGCCAGGGTCCTGAGGGTTTCTCCCCATCTCACAAACCCCTCAAGAGCAAAAAAAAAAAAAAAAAAATTATATATATATTTATCCTATGTACCACATGTTGCAGGGATGGAGCGAAATTGAGCCAAGCTGCATTTACAAGCAGCTCTGCAGCCTCTGAATCCCATCCTTTCCCATCACATCAGGCTTTAGCTCCAGAAACCTGCCCTCTGGCATGCATATTTTGTGCCTGTGATCTCCTTTTCTACCCAAAGTCATTACTGTGCAATTTAGTGCAAGTCAGCTGTCTCACAGAACTCATCTCAGCCTTATCAGAAGCAGCACTGGAGCAATTCTCAAAAGACATCATATACTCAGTGCTTTCCCCTTCACATTTAAGTGCACTACAAACCTCCCCTGAAAGGCCACAGAGCCACAGTTGTGTGACTTAAAAACAAATGAGACAAAATAATGGGATTGTAGCTCATTTCCAGGCACTCATTTCCATTTAGCTGCCTTATTTTTTTGGCCATATCCCAGCTCCATAAAGATGTATATATACATATATATATATATAAAAAAAAAAAAAGATTGCTGGAGATCAGAAAGTCTAATTATTAACAAATATGATGGTAATTAAATTGGCTTAAGTCAATAGTGGGTCAAAAGCACACTTGCAAACAAGAACTGAACCAAACAACACACAAAATTAAGGCACTGACTTGCAAGACCTCCTGTCCCCAGGCCAAGCAGATGGACTAGAAAGGAAAGCCTGGTTGTGGGAGAAGAGCAAACTAAGCTATAAACACCCAATAAAATGAACCCCTCATGTCTAATGAGAACCTTTCCAGCTGTCACTAAAACTACCAAGAAAGCTTTAAAACTCCATTGAAATAGCCAAACTTTCAGCATCTCCTGGCTGCTCAGTTTTCACCTTTTCTGACCAGGTCAGAGCCAGAAAATGCAGATGTACAGGACAGACCAATACAGATACTGTACATACAACATCTGTAACCTAGCACATTACATCAATTACCTGCTAACAACAGGCTGAAGGCAAAGCCCTTGCTGCCACTCGTGGGCAACTCTAAGGAGTGGAGCTCAAGGAAAGAGGAAAATCTTCCAGCAAAGCTACACAAAATGCTGAGATACCCCTCAAATGAAAACTCTGAAAATTTCCCCAGAAAATGTATTAATATCCCAGAAACTTTGTCAGAGGTTTGATTTTTTTCAGAGAACTAACCAGAGGCATTAATTAACATAAGGAGCAAACCAGGTCAGCTTACAATGCTTCCTTAAAAAAAAAAAATACCCTATTTCACAGCATGCTAATTAATAGAACAGAACCACTATTTTGATATCATGATTAAGAACAGTTCATTTTCAGCATTTTTCTCAACAGCAGATCAATTTGAGATGCAATTACCACCAGTGCAATTATCTGGCAATTTGCTCACTAAATGACTTTCCCAGATGTGTTACTGAGATAAGGCAGTGCCTTCTTGAAAGTGCCTTGGAGAGAGGGAAAGATGAACCTGCAGGGTATAATTTTTAAACAACATTCATCTCAATTCTTCACTGAGAAAGCAAAACTTCTGCTTTACAAGTTGAAAAAAAAAAAAGTTGGGTGGAGCAGCAAGAAACTGGGGTTTTGTTCTCCTTATTTAAACAACGTTGGGATGGAGGACACATCCAAAAGATTGTTTTGGGAAAATATAAAAGTTCTTGATTTCATTGGGTTTTAACCACAGGATCTTCTAGCAAGTGAATCACTTATTTCTACCTTTTTACTCTTTTTTAAGATCTACCCACTTACTGGTTTTTTTAGGCTCTACTTACTGGTTTTCACCAGGAGCTGCACTGGCCTCTGGGCAGCAGAAGGAAGCGAAATGCCATTCTTCACGGACCTGGAAAAAAGGAGAAACAGGGTAAATAAAATCTGTATGTGTCAGTTTATTCAGTTTGGTCAAAGTTAGACATAAATCTTAATTTCCTTGCAAACTGTTTCTGGTGCTGGATGTCCTGGCTTCATGGGTTTCAGCACTATTTTTGATGGAAGTGCTACCACGATGGGATGGGAGATGCTGGGTGACATCAGACAATTTCTGATGACTGAAATATGGATTCACTTCTTTCTGTAAAACCATCAACTAGGAACTATAAAGATGCTTTTACAACAGGGGTTCTACTAGAATAAGTCAAGCATGCTGCCCAGATTCCCACCAGAGGAAAACAACCTTTTCCAGATGCAAGCAGAGCTCTCCCTATCGTTTTTATCATTATCCTATTTTCAGCACTATGGAAAAATAAATTTTTGCTTTCCTCCCAAACCACAGACCTGTTTTTGATCTCCAGTATTAGACCAGCTAACAGCAGGACTAAAAATAGAAGCACAGCAGTACACCTGCTTCATGAAAATTAATTGAAAATCTGATTCAATGAACGACTGTAACCAGAGGATGCTCAAAGCAGTGCAGTTCCCCCAGAACAACACAGAACTGCTGAGCTCAGCCCCACTGCTCTGTCTACACAGACTCTGAACAGAAATGCTGAACATTTCCTTGGACTGATCATATTTATTAATAACAACAAGCAGCTTGAGCAGACTGATGATGAAAGGTGTCAGCATTTGGGAATTACGCTGTGTACACACCCGAGTGCAGCTGGAGCTGCTCACAGGTGGGAAATCCCTTTCATTATCCATTCAGATGATTCTTTTTTGACATTTTTCCTTAATTCCCAATTACCAGCAATAAACCACCTGACAGCACGCACAACTTGCTAGATTTCTAATGGGCATCAAGTGCTGAATAACTACAGCTGAGAGGGACCTCTGGGGTCATCCTGCCCACCCAGAACAGAGCTCCAGGCTGGGCTCTGGCTGATGGGTGGCTCCTGGGCTCCTGTTCCCATGCTGCACACCACCATCACAAGGAGTTTTCTTCCCCCCAGTATAACCAGTTGGTTGTGCCCATTGGGTCCTGTGCACCTCGGGGATGAGTCTGGCTCTGTCTTCTCCATTACTTTCCCCTGGAGGCTGCAGTTCAGTCCCTACCCTGCAAGCTCTCTGGGCTCACACATCCCATCCTCACCCTTCCACCTGACTTTGGCCAACACCAGGAGGCTCCTCATGACTTTTTTCCCCAACTTCCCACCCTCCCTCTGCAGAGCATCCCTGCCCTGCACCACACCATCCCCTCCATCTGCTCACCCGCTGAGCATCACCCAGCTCATGGCCAAAGAGCTTGGATGTCAGCACCTGCCTGAAGGGTTTCCAGTGGAAAATGATGTCTGAAGCCCTTGGCTGTCCTGTTTGTTCAGATTAAATGAGGAACAGCTGCTGGGGAATTTGACTTCAGAGGCTGCTCCCTGCTGGAGCACGGGAGACATTTAGTTTTGATCCCTGTGTCTCTCCCATGATAAGAGGATGATATCACACACAAGTCCTGCCTGAGCTCCTGGAAGGCTGAGAACATGCAGAACGTGCCAAGTTTCACTATCTACCTTCCCCAAACTTCCACAGACATGAGCTTATTTGGTAGTCTTCTTCGGGACAAAATAAATAAAAAATTTTTAAAGGTCTTGGCCAACGTAAACAGGAAGAAAACACAGTGTTCAGAGCTTTATGTTTCTGATGTACAAAGGATGTTTGTGAGACTGCTTTACATGTATACAGAATATAAAATCAGAACTAGGTTAATATTCAAATCTTGTATTTTTAAAAAAAAAAAAAAAAAAAAAGAACTGCTGTTATTTCAGCAGACTCAGTCACTAATGTTCTGAGCTTCTACCACAAGCACTCAGGAGAGATGAAACCCCAAATGTCACAAATGTCACTACACCCCAACCCAGCAGAGACAGAAACAGCTCAGCTCAGATGCTCACTGCAGCTCCATTGACTTTCCATATGCTGGGTGCTCATCCTGCACTCATCAGGCATTAAAAGGGGTCTGCAGCTATCTCCTCAAAAAAAAAAAAAAAAAAAAAAAAAAAAAAAAAAAAAAGACAAATGCTTGAAAACAGTTTACAAGTATCCCTCAAAGACTTCCTTTAAACACCTTTTTCCCCCTGTCATTTATTAATTGCATCTGCTGCAGGTCCTGAAAGAAATGTGCCAAGGAGCTCTGGAGATCACCCTGTCCAACCTTCTGGGGAAAGCTGAGGTTTTCTGGGGACTGCCGAGTGAAGCCCCAAGTATTTCCTAAATTTATTGTAAAACATTCATGCTGAAAATGACTTTTCCCCTGTGCTCATTGAGGAGCTTCCTTTCCTGCAAGGGATTACAAGGCTGAAGCTCTCACTGCCCACCCAGCTTCAGACAAAGCCCCAGATGAACCCAGGGAGGTGACCCAGACAGAAACCTCAGCAGTGAGCTGGGTCACCTCAGAAACCTCCCCTCTGCACCCATGGGAGACAAACCCAGCTCTGGGGGGAGCCTGAAAGGTTGGGTGCAAACCCTATGGAGCACATGGGCACTTCTCTGCACCCCTTTTGTCCTGAAGCAGGACAGCAGGTTACATCTCCATGGATCCCCAGCATTATGGGCACTTGAGTTGGTGCCCACATCCTCCCAGGGATGCACAGGAACCCAATGCCCTTCTCCCAGGGATTCACACTGGTGCCACAGGGTGGAAGCACTGCTGAAGGGATGGAGAGCAGCAACCCTTCCCAAAGCATCTGGGGGGTCACACTCAGCTGCAAATGGGGGCTTTTGGTGTCCCCCCAGAAGCCTGTCTCAGGTCACCTCCCTGGAGCCAACAGAAGGCAGCAGCAGCCTCATCTCCAAGAGAATATTGATTTGCACTGCAGTTTTTTTACATAACTCAGCATTCAGTCAGTTTTCCAGCATCCGTGCCTAAAGACAACAATGAAGGGCAATAGGTGCACTATAGAATCACAGAATCATAGAATGGGCTGGGTTGGAAGGGAGCTCAGAGCTCATCAAGTCCAACCCTTGCTCCACTCCCCCCGTGGTTCCCAGCCCATGGCACTGAGTGCCACATCCAGGCTCTTTTGAAATATCTCCAGGGATGGAGAATCCACCCCTTCCCTGGGCAGCCCATTCCAATGGCTGAGCACCCTCTCCATCAAGAAATTCTTTCTAATGTCCAACCTAAACTTCCCCTGGCACAACTTGAGACCTCTTGTGCCCTCTTGTCTTGCTGAGAGTTGCCTGGGAAAAGAGCCCAACCCCCCCCTGGCTCCAACCTCCTTTCAGGGAGTTGGAGAGAGTGATGAGGTCTCCCCTGAGCCTCCTCTTCTCCAGCCTCAACACCCCCAGCTCCCTCAGCCCTTCCTCACAGGACTTGTGTTGGATCCCTTCACAGCCTCCTTGCTCTTCTCTGGACCTGCTCCAGCACCTCAATCTCCTTCCTGAGCTGAGGGGCCCAGAACTGGACACAGGACTCAAGCTGTGGCCTCCCCAGGGCTGAGCACAGGGGCAGAATCCCTTCCCTGGACCTGCTGGCCACGCTGTTCCTGAGCCAGCCCAGGATGCCATTGGCCTTCTTGGCCACCTGGGCACACTGCTGCCTCCTCTTCAGCTTCCTGGCAATCCAGACTCCCAGGTCCCTTTCTGCCACTCTGTGCCCAGCCTGGAGCTCCCCATGGGGTTCTTGTGGCCAAAGTGCAGGACCCGGCACTTGGAATGTTGAACTTCATCCCTAGAGATGCTTGAAGTCATCAAAAATCCTCAGCTGCTTTGGTTGGTCCCCAAAAGGCACAAAGTGGCAGATGGACACCTGCTGAGAACCCCATCATCTTCATGAGCTTCTCCAGACATCCCCCCCTGTGGCAACTTCCTTGGGCTCAGATGAACCCAATCCCAAACCTGTCATTTATTGTCACCCATTTGTAGAGTAACAGAACACAGTGAGGTCCTAAGATTCTACAATCAGCCTTCTAATTCAGTCAAATGTCTTGAAGTAAGGCAAGAGTCAACTGAAAACCAGGAAAAAAAAAAAAAAACAGGGTGGAAAGGAGGAACATTTGCTTTTGGGAGACACTTTGCCACATCCTGTCACCTCTGGGGACCAGTTACACCAGCAAATATTATCCCAAGGCTATGGAGAGCAGGAGATGGGGAACAGGAGGAAGAAAACCAAACCCAATTAAACCCAAGAAGCCACAGATTGAAGCATTCCAGAGTTAGGGAAGGGAATCCTGCAAGTTGAAGCTGCTCCCTGGGACCACTCAGTTCTTGCTACTCAACTGCAGGCAGCATCTCTGCCTCACCTGGACAGTTTAGGTACAGAATTGTACCAGCTGCAGGCAGGCACACCAGGTAATTTAACATCTGTCCATTAAATATCCATACAAGGATTCCAACCTTTCAAAAATTAACCCCAGACCCTGCCCACCCCCTCCCCAAAATCCCCCCACACGCATCTCCCCTCTTCCCAGATCCCGCAGCAAGTTCTGTGCCCTCCTCCTCCTCCTCCTGAGTCACTGCCCCAAAGCACAGAACACTGATGGATTCATTTAGGAAACAAAACCAGCATTGTCAGGAACCAGGCTGCTCACAACTCTGGTGTAATATTCCCAAACAACAGTGTCATGTCAAAAAATGGCATTTTGCTTACCCTTTGCTTACTTGAACAGTGACATTTCTCTAGAAACAAGCAAAAAGTTGCAGGCTTCCTTCAACGTGGTTCCATTACAAAATAAATCTCTCTACACTGTTTTTAAGGACTTGGACTCCTTTTTTTTTTTTTTTCCCCCCCAGAAAACATTAAAATTTCACAGCACAATTAGTGAATTTCTCCAGCTGCCCACAGCCTGCAACAGCCCAGAGCAAAGTTCTGCCTCCAGCAGATCACAGCTTGTTAGGAAATGTCCCAGCATCAATTCAGAGCTCTCTAAACTCACCAGCATGGAAAAAAAAAAAAAAAGTCTTAGCAGCTCTGCCACTAAACTTTATGCTTCTTCCAAAACAAAACCAAAAAAACAGCCATTTTCTCAGCCTCTGGAAAAATTCAGCATTTGTGCATCCTTCCACAGCAAATAACCACAAAAAAAAAAAAAAAAAAAAAATTAAACATGACTATTTTCTTCTTGACCTTATTTCTTTTGTTCTTTAGAAGCTACTGGGGAGTAACTAAGTCAAATGTCATCTTTAGGAAAGGTTTTTCTTCACTTCTTAGATGTATTTAAAAAAAAAAAAACCCAAAGGTATTTCAACGATTTTTTTTTTCCTCCAACTTAGGTTGCAAAAACAAAGCCATGACTACTTAAATATTTTGGTCAGATACACAACATTTACACCTTGGATTGCAGTGTCACTGAGATGAAACTTGTCCAACTACAGTTATTTCAAAGGGGAACTGAGGTTCTAAATATATTAATCAAAAAAAAAGAGGTTAAAACTCTTTTTTTGTCCTTAACTTCAACATGAAGCCCTAGCATCAGATGAATATATATATATATATATATATATATATGACATGCAAAAACAGATGAATATATATATATATGACATGCAAAAATCCATAATCACAAGTTTGTAAAGTGCCTTGGGACTTCTGAAGAAGGCAAAGATAAATGAAAATAATTTTAATTAAAAGCAAATTAAAGAGTCTTCTAATCCAGGCAGCGCCAGCAAATCCACGGAGACTTTTTAGAATATGGATCCTTGAAATTACATTGCTTAAAACCCTCCCTAATACCAGCTCCTTTCCCTCACCTCCCCCCAAAGGAGGCTCTGATGCTGCACGAGATGAGGTTTATTATGAAAATTCTGCTCCAGTTTCTAAAAAAAGATTTTGCTCTAGTTTCTGAGTGGCCAGAAGCACCAGCAACCACATGGAGCAAATAATAAAAGAAAAATAATAATAAAAAAAACCCCACACCAAAGAAATGAGAGAGGGAATGTTTTCTCTCACTGCAGGGATAAAAAGATGAGATTCTACGTTGTTTTTTTTTAAGCTATCATTTCAACACTGATGAAGAAAGTTGGAGCTCTCCTGCTTGACAGGAGGCTTTTGAAATACAGCTCAAAAATAAACCAAGCAGCCACACACTCAAATGCTACCACGGAAATGGCTTCAGAATAGAAAACTCAGGAGGTGAAAGAACTGTGTAGAAGCAAAGCAGACATTGCTACAGGAATCCTTTTCATTACTGGTCTTAGAGAAGAATGTTACTGGTGAGTCCTGGTCCCTAGGACACCACTGGCTACAGGAATAAAGAGAACACATTTACACATAATACTCAAAAGGATCAGGATCTAAAGCCAGCAATAATATGTTTATTTCTGTCTAAAAGACATTTTTACATGTATTTAGCTCATTAAGCAATTGAATTCCTCCATTAAGAGGGGAAACAAACAAATCCCAACCTTCAGGGAAAAAATCCAAACAACTGAACAAGAGGAACAAAAAAAGAAAAATGGGCAAAACGCCTGGAGAAATACTGCTTTGATTTTGACACGTGGGAATAAATGGAAAAAATATTCAGCTCACCCCTTTTTTTTTTTTAAAAAAAAAAAATCAAAACATCTTCCATCTCGTGTGCAAATTTCAACAGCCAAGAAAGCATCCTACTCAATCTCCCCAAAGTGGTGTCAGCATGTTTTATGTAAATAGTGGTTAACAAGGGATGTGTGTTTGCAGGAAACATTTTAGGGTTCTGCTCTAGCAGCACTGCTTTTACCCTCTGTGAGAGAGGAGAAATTGGAATTCTGAGGAAGATAATAGGGGCTATGCACAGAGGACACGAGAATTTTTCTTTTTTTTTTTCCTTTTTTAAACAGCTGAGATGTATTTCTTAAGAGTTTTAAAGAGTTATTTAACAAATTACCAGGAGAAAAACCTGATGACTAAGCTCTGCATCAATATGTGCCATTATACATCTTGAAAACAGCTTTATTTTAGAATCATTGAATGCTCTGGCTTGAGTTTTGCATTTGGGGAAGAACAACACGATGTCCCAGTATAGGTTGGGGGCTGAGCTGCTGGAGAGCAGTGTAGGTGAAAGAGACCTGGGGGTCCTGGTAGACAAGAAGATGCCCATGAGCCAGCAATGTGCCCAGGTGGCCAAGAAGGCCAATGGCATCCTGGGGTGCATTAGAAAGGGGGTGGTTAGTAGGTCAAGAGAGGTTCTCCTCCCCCTCTATTCTGCATTGGTGAGGCCACACCTGGAGTATTGTGTCCAGTTCTGGGCCCCTCAGTTCAAGAAGGACAGGGAAGTGCTTGAAAGAGTCCAGCACAGAGCTACTGAGATGATTAAGGGAGTGGAACATCTCCCTTATGAGGAAAGGCTGAGGGAGCTGGGTCTCTTTAGTTTGGAGAAAAGGAGACTGAGGGGTGACCTCATCAATGTTTTCAAATATGTAAGGGGTGAGTGTCAGGGAGATGGAGTTAGGCTTTTCTCAGTGGTGACCAGTGATAGGACAAGGGGTAATGGGTGTAAATTGGAGCATAGGAGGTTCAAGTTGAATATCAGAAAAAATTTTTTTACTGTAAGGGTGACAGAGCCCTGGAACAGGCTGCCCAGGGGGGTTGTGGAGTCTCCTTCACTGGAGACATTCAAAACCCACCTGGACACGTTCCTAGGGGATGTACTCTAGGGGGCCCTGCTCTGGCAGGGGGGGTTGGACTAGATGAGCTTTCCAGGTCCCTTCCAACCCCTAGGATTCTAGGATTCTAGGATTCTATGAAAGGACTTGGAAGACCATCTACTTCCAATCCCCAACATCCAGAAATAAGATGAGGGTTTGAGCACATCCTTCTCTTCACTGAGCCCAAGCCAGTTTCCCCCTGGGACAATCTGGGAATTGTCACCCAAGGATGGAGCAGCTCCTTCCCAGCCACCCAGGTGTTTACAGAAACACACTCCTCCTCACCCACTTTGGTACTTATTCAGTGATAATCAGTTTATTACTCTCCTGTTCCATCATTCTACTCTTGCCTATGCCTGACATCTCTAAGACACAACCACCAGCAGTGACCCAGCCACCCAACAGCCCCAGGGATGCTCTGTTCAACCTCAGCAGCAGGAAAACACCAATGCACATCACTACAAACAGCAATAAAACCATGTCCAGGAGAAAGAAGCAGAGAAATAAGAGGCTTCTTCCCCCACCTCCTTGTTCTTGTCTTCTCTCCCTCCCTATCCAAAGCTGAGAACCCCTTCAGCTGCTCTGCACCACTCCAGCCCTGGTGCTGGGAACCACCTGGGTTAAAATAAATACATTTTAAAAAAACCACCAGAAAAAACCAAAATAAAACACGCACACACACACACAAAAAAAAAAAAAAAAAAAAAAAAAAAAAAAAAAAAAAAAAAAAAAAAAAAAGAGCCCTCCAGAAGACACCATTTCCCTGCTCTGATTTACAGCCCCCACATAACACCATTACACATCCTCAGTGAGCAGCAGCTCAGGGCCATGAATAAGTAACCAAGGACAGGGAGAAAACTATGAACAAATTTTTTGCTGGAAGAGCTGGAAGAAGACATTCCCATAACCACAGCAGCCTGCATTCCAAACGCCAGATCAAAACACTGGTAGTTCATTTATTTCTCCCTTTGTCTGTCTGCTCCCTTTAGTTTGTCATTTTTCCTGCCCACCCACCCCCCAAAAAAAAAAACCACCAAAAAAACCCAACCCAACATCTTCCCAGAATGGGTCCCTGTGGGCAAAAGGGGAGACAAACAAACCCAAGCCACCCACTGCCATGAGCAAAAGGGCTCCAGGTTCCTGCAGTCATCTCCTCCTCCTGCTCAAATAAATTACAAGCCATTTGCACAGACTTGGGAATAGTTTTTGGGGTTTTTTTTCCTCCATGTAACACAAACAGAAGCATTAACCCAGGTTTCCCAGAGAAGCTGTGGCTGCCCCATCCCTGGCAGTGTCTCAGCCCAGGTTGGATGGGGCTGGGAGCAACCTGGGCTGTGGGAGGTGTCCCTGGGCATGGCAGGGGTTGGGACTGGATGATTTTTAAGGTCCCTTTCAACCCCAAGCAGTTTGGGACTCTATAAACCCCTTTCCTACCCCAGAGACAAGGACTGCCAGGTCAGGTCTGTTGCACTGGGCACTCCTGGGAGCAGAATCCACACTCTTAGGTCCCTGACAAGTTATTTCCTTCAATCCCTCCTTCCACAGCCCACAAAATTCAACTCTTGTCTCACAAACATGACAGATTGCATTAAACATCATTTAAAGAATTCATTTTTCCTCCAACTAGAGCCCCTAAAAAACCCCTTCCTAATGACAGGACACCAGTCAGGGGATGGCAATTCTATTCCCCTGGGGATTCTAGCAGCTTGACAGAAAAGTAACTTGCAGATCAGTCCATAAAATCCCCCATTCCTGAAGCATTCCATTTGATCACAACAGGATTCTCCCAATCCCACAGCTCAACAGCAGCAAAGAGTTCAGTATCACCTTATTCTTCATCCCAGCAGACCCTGTTAGAGCCCCTTTCCATGATCAGGTAACCATTTTGTCACCTAATATTGCAGCCAGATGAAGTTACTTGAAGCTCCAGGGATGTGGCAGAAAACCAAGAGATGATCTTTTGGCTCATGCATATTCCTTTGTTACATTCCCAGGAAGATCCACTTCAGGAGGAGAACACCCAAGAGGACCTGATGGTCAGGATCTCCCAACTCTTCTCATCCTTCAACCAAAAATTCAAGGCCCTGAGGAAGCTGAGACCTCAGAACTACAACCAGACCAGCAGCTTCTCAGTAGCCAAACCACAGCTGAGGGGAAACCAAAGAAAAGAACCACTCCTCATCCCAGAGCTTTTGGGAATCAAATGGAAACCCAAATGCTGGAAGTCATAAAAAAACCCCCAAAAAACTCCTCACAACATCACAACACTCTTACAGCATCTCTTACTAATTCTTTTAATGGTCATTTCCTATCTGGCAACTATCCTTGCCCCTCTAATAGCCATGAACCACAGAAATACAATTTTGGTCCCAGAGATGATCAATGAGTTGCCACCAAAATTACTTTTTTCCTGGTCAGGGAGAGAATTTGCAACAGGACTGAGGAAACGCAGGTTTGGGAGAAGAGGAGCTGCAGAAAGATGCTTCTCCTTTAAACACAGGAGGGATGGAGGGAGAGCAATCCCTCCTTCAGTGCACAGCTGTGTTTGCTGCAGGAAAAGTGACTCAGTCCAAAGTTTCAGGAGGCTCCTGCAGCATCAGCCCCAGCGGATCAGCACCAAGAGGCACTCCCAGAATGACACAGCACAAGCTCCACAGAGTGCCACAACACTGCCCCAGGTCCCCATTCATGCTGCTGCCTTCATGGCAAGCAATAAAATGCTTGGTTCCTTCAGGACCCTTCACAATATCAGGGAACTTTTTATTTGAAGGGGGCAGAAACGAGGAGCGAGGTCGTAGTGATGGACTGGGGTCTGCCCAAGCTCCTGGCTGCTCCTCATGGGCACCAGCAACTGAAGTTAATATGCAATGAATTTGTTCCATTTGTTATGCAGAAACGTTGTGAAAGGAAAATGAAAACCAGCAGAATATTTCTTTTTCTTTTTTTAATGCTAGCAGTAAACAAGTTATTGAAACCACAAAGGGAAAGAAGGTATCTCCCCCCCCTCCCCCCCCCCCCCAAAGAGATGAACTGATGTGTAACATGGGCCAGACAGCCCACCCAGGCACAGTAACCATGGCTCAGCATTCCCAGCAAGAAAGCTGTTCCTTCTCTTGTAAAAAAATCACCCCAGAAAACCCCCCAGATCAGCTAAATTAAACCCAGACAGCATGGAGCTGGGCTGCTGCCTTCAAGTGCAGCCCCAGTGCTTCCCTCAGACTGGAGGGAGGGCTCCCTGCCCACCTCCAGGCACCCAGCCAACATCAAACAACATTTTAAAATCAAAGTTTTAACAGATGTCTGTGGAATAATGCCTGCTAATATTATTCAAGGGTGGGAGGAGAAATAGGCTGGATTTGGATCTCTGGACCACGATGCCACGATATAATTTTAGTCCCCTCCAGGAACCAACACTAAAAAAGGTCCCTCCTTTATTCAGATGCAAGTGGAAGATCTGAAATATTTTTTTTTTTACCTTCCTTGGCTTATGGCCAGAGACACTCAAGACAGCCCCAAACTGAACACCCACCACCTAACCCTGTGCTTCCTCCTGCAATGCTATTTATTCACACAATTTTTTTTTTACTTTCTGCTTTACCTCCAGGCAGGACACTGGCACTACATCAGCTGCTTTGATGGTGTCAAGAATTAATTCTTGCTGAACTTTTCAGATACAGCACTGCACCACCAGCAGATAAGCTGCTCTGGCATTAAAAAAAATAAATCCCATCTGGAGGGAAAAAAATAAACTAATGTGGGGAAGCAGAGACATTTCCAAAATAAGGAAAGCTAGCTGCCCACTTGGAATTTTCTTCTATTGCTCAGGATATCAGGTCAGAAGTATTAAAGGCTTTTTCAAAATAAAATGCAGCAGTAGAGTCCCAGAGGCTCAATAACAATTCCCTTTCCCCTTGTCCTGACTTTCTTTGCTTGGAAGCAAAGCACAGAAAGGATTCCAGCCTTCCAGAAACTTTCTAAACAGGGAATGCCTCACTTGCCCATTTTTCCTCGAGAAAGAGATGACAGCATCAACACCTTGGAGACCTGCTTGCCTGTTCTGGGGAAAAAAATGACAGAAAATGAACAAACAATCCAGACACAAGATGGGTTATGGGGCTTCAAACATCATCCTTGCCCAATTATTTCCACTTCCATCAAAAATAAGCTGCAAAACCCCAAAGCATAAAACCTGCAACACTGCTGTCCCAACAATCCCCAAACTGGTAATTTCACTGCAATAATTCCCAATTGCCACCTCTGACTGTTCTACTACAGCTTGAACTTCAGCACCTCATTCACCACACCAAGGTATGAGGCTGTTTTAAGGACAGAGGATTTCACAAATTTACATTACCAAACAGCATGTGTTGGAATTAAACAAGAGTTTCAGCACTTAAAGACTCTGATCAAAGAGTGATGCAACTGTTTATATGTTTCCAGGGCAACCTAAAAATCTGGAAACTAAATAAAGACTTGAAAAGCTAGAAAACACTTCTTGGGTTTAAGAGGCTGCCATGGGACTGCTTCAACGTGGAGCTAGAAATTACACAAATGCCTCTGCAGCTTGAGTTTCGTTTCCTGTTGGCCCTGAAAACTGAGCAGAATCTGTTTAAAAACTTTTTTCAGATTCATCAGCTTCTGAAAATCCCTGAGCAGCAAATTCTGAGCTCCCTCCCAGCCAGTGCTGCACATGGGCTGTGCCATTTCTAACTTGGGCTTTTAGGCACTGAAACCACCCCAAGAAGTTCTCTTTTCCTTCTGCATTTCTACTCCATATATACAATTCACCAACACGTATGTAACCAACACAGTAATCAAAATAAATTGATTTTTTGAAAGACCAATGCTACAAGGGATGTTTAGGGAAAGCACTGTGCCCTTCTGACCTGCTGAATTTATTTTTATTTTTAACTGAACTGCATTGTGAGAAAGAAAAATCACCTAAAATACAACCATAACCCCCAGATATTGAAGAGTTGATGCCACCTGCCTTTGGCTCAGGGAAGACCTTCCTCAACTTCCCCATCAGGATGAACCAAAGGGGTGCTGACCATGGCCCCATTTTTCCCCCTTGATCTTTGTGGCTTCTGTCCCTGAGAAGAAGTGGAGTTTGTGTGCAGGGATGGAGGTTGTGAATAGCTGCAGTGTTTGGGGCTGGGTCACAAGAGAGCTCTGGAGGCCCTGGTGATGCCCAACACAATGGGTGTTTGTGGGGCCTCACACCAGGGATGGGCAGCAGCCTGGCAGGCATCACCAGATGTGCCCCTATCACCTCCTGGCGGGGGGAAACACTTAATTTTCTTGAAAATTCCAGCTTTTTCATTTCATTCTCACATCTTGCAAAGGGTTTCAATAAGTACCATCAAAGCCACGGAGCCTCCTGAGGGCTTGGAGGAGATGATGGGTAGAAGAAACCTTCCCATTTCAAGAGTTGGAAACCTCCTGTTTTATTCCCAGTTTGAAATAAATTCAGGTACAGAAAAAAAAATAAACTGCAGAGCATAACACACCTCCACCTCCAAATTCATTTCTAGCTGGAAAAATGGACAAAGATTGCTTTTCCCCCCCACACCAATGGCCCCTTGACAGCTGGGTCTGCTGCTTGACTGCTTTCCATCCTGCAGGATTGTTCCTTCCTTTCCCACGCTCCGGAGCTGGTTCCGATTACAGCTCCAGCCCTGGCAGCCTCCCAGCCCCACGCAGCCTCTGGAATGAGGGGCACTGGGGACAGCAGCTCAGGGATGGGCTGTCCCCAAATCAACACTGCATCCTTTCTAAGGGGCTGGAGAGTTTTGGTGGATCCCAGCAGATCCCAGCCAGGCTGGATGGGACACTCCAGCTATCCATCCACGCTCCAAGGAGACCAAGAGGAGCTTTGCCTCCAAAAAACAGTCACTGGAGGGTCCTGGCTTGCTGCAAGAGCTCAGGTAAACAAATGTAAGGTCTCAAAACCACAAAATCATCACCTTTTTCTGCTCTACTGCTGGTAAAGCAAGCACTGCACACACCTTTCATCCTGTTTTGCAAGCCTCATAATTTCTCTTCTAAAAAAAAACAACAAAAAAAAAACCCCACATCCCTCTCCCAAAGGGAATTGCCTATCATCTTTTTTTTTTTTTTTTTGTCCTTTCAGCACTTTATAACCAGACACCTTCAAGTCCAATTTCAGCAAATATACACAGAGAAAAACTGCCCTTTAGGAATATCTTCAGCACCAAAGCATCCTGCATGGAATCACCAAGTCCAAACACCAGCACTGGTGCTGATGGCAGGAGAGAGCTGGCAGCCATCCCCAGCTCTGGGCTCTCCCCACACTCCTGTGTTTCACTTCTCTTTTACACAACCACCAAAGAGGAGCAGGAGGCACCTCCTATTCCCATAGAGCCTGACAGCTATGAAAATATCTGCTGCAGTCCAGGAGCAGTCAGGCAGCACAATGCCTCCAAGAAATCAGCATCTTATCAGGGAACAGGACAGTGTGAGCTGTTACCAACTTTGCCAGGGGTATTTCACTGCTTTGCTCTCCTAAAACACAGAAGATGCCACAGAGACTCAATCACTGCAGGATCTTTTACTTGCCTTTTTTTTTTTTTTATCAGACATTGCTGCTAAAACAGTTATGAAAGAGCCTGGTAGGTAGGCTCAGGGAAGACAGTACAAAAACCCAAAAAATAAACAACAAACCCCACCAAACTAAATGATGTTGTGCACAATTAACCTCCTGTAATTGAATGTAGATAAATACAACATTATTGGAGGAAAAAGCAACATGCTGGTAGGACAGCAGCAGACTGGGAGAACTGAGCCCAAAGCTGTTAACTGCATACAGAGCCAGACAAGGCAAAAAACATTATTTTCTAGAAGGCATTAAGCTCTCATTTTAATGAATAAACTGCTGGCCAAGGGCCTTCAGAAATGTGAGACACTGTTTACCGAGAAGGTTTTGAGGGTTCAGTGATTTTTCAAGGAAATTATTCAAGTTCCTTCCTCTGAAGATCCTGGTAAACGAGGCCAATTTTCCAGGGTAAACAGTTGGAAGCAGTGGAGCAATTCTCAGGCTCCCTCAGTACAAATTACAACTCAATCAAGTTAGGTGTACATGTAACTTCTAAATAACTTCCTCCATTTGCCACAGATATTAAAAAAAAAAGAAAAAAAGAAGAATTTGAGTGCTAAGAGCTCTTCTGCACGACCCATTCAGGTCGAGGGTGGAATAGGAAAATCCCAGATGATGAGCTTACCCATTATCTCACCAGCACATCTTCCTCAGTTTGTTTCTAGGAGTTGAAACCAATTAATGCAGAGAGATCATTAGTTAAATATAGTTCCCTTTTTTCCACATTTTCCTTTCCTCCCTGCCTTCCCAGAAATATTTAAGTCACTAAAACTTCCTCCCCCCCCCTTCTCTTCCTCTCCCCTCCCAGCTCCAGGAACCAGAGGTGCTGGAGGTGGGAGGTTAACCTGTGACAAACAGATTAGAATTAAGTGATGTTATCTCTGGCCTTGAAATGTGCCCTCAAGTGAGTTTTTAATTTGGCTTTTCAAGACTGATCAGCACGTGTGTAATTTAAAAGCAATCTGAAGCAGCAAGCCAGGTAGTTTGGCTTTAATATTAATGAGCTTTTGACAACTGCAAACAAAATAAGATGAACCCGTTTTAAACTCATCCCTGCATTTCACAGGAAACACATCCATCACCTTAACTTGGTTGTACTAAAGCTCTTCTTCAGCAACATGAAAGCAGAAAGACAGGCAGCAGATTAATTAATATGGGGGGGTAATTGAATGCTTTAAGCCACACTATGCAATATCATTGACTACATCCACGAAACCCTATTTTAAATTTAAAAAAAAAACCCTCAGAAAAGTACCTGAACCATCTAAGCCCACAGAACATGGGATGCAAACATTATTCATTGCTTGTTTAAAATCAATAGCTTGTTCCTCCTGGAAAAGCACAGCCCTGCAGCTCCAGGAATACACAGCACACTACAGCAGAAACTAAAGCTGGGAATGCCAAGAAAAATAATGATCAAAGGACAAACAGCAAAGACAAAAAGATTAAAGGGCAAAAGACAATACAAAGGGAATTGAACATAAAGAAACAACAAGCAAGGTGAAGGAAGGGTAAACAGATGTATTTGTATTGGGCAGGATTGGTTTTGTTTGCTTTTGTTTGCGGGGTTAGTTTGGAATTCATTAAAAAAGAAGTCAACATGTTCAGCAATAAAGTCTGTTGAGGAAAAAAAATAATTTAAAGCCCCTTTTTAAAAGGTTCAGTCTCCTCACAGCATTGGAAAAATTTCGAGGGAAGGACTCCAGGAGCAAGAGCAGATCCAGCACTGCTCAGGCAAGTGAGACAAGAAAGTATCCTAATAAATTATGGTAAATTCTCTGCAGATTTTACACAGATAAGCTTACAAGTTGCCACATGATACCAAAAATAAATTAAAAGACTGAAAGCTTGGTTGGAAAGTGAATCATCCCCCTAAGAAACAAATTAAAATGCATCCCACGTACTAGAGAAAACTGCTCTGAAGCTACAGAATTACAGCTCTTGGTAAGGAAATATTTACATATCCTTTATCAAATATACTAAAAACAAGAGGGTCTTTAACCACAGATTGTCATCCTAGGCTTCATGTCATGATTACATGGGCTTTCTGTCTTTCTCCAAAGAGTTATTTTTTTGTTGCTGATAAAATTTTAAATTAAAAAGAAAACAAACAAGGGAGGTAACAAATTCTGGGGACAAATACCAGGATAAAAGCACAGGATGAACCCCTTGGAGTGCAATCCCATCCCTGGAATAGACAGGCAGGGCACCAGCAGGCCACAGGCACCAGGACCTTTAGATTACAACCTGTACAATTCCCATGGCACCTCCAGAGGGAAGGGATGCTCCAAAGCATCGTGGTGCCACGACCCATCCCAGTCTGGTTGTGACCTGCAGCAGCAATGCACTGCAGCTTTCTTCACAAGTTATTTCAGATAAAAGAGATTTTACTGAAGAGGAAGAAAACTCAAGAGCCAGGGCCACTGAAGCAACCCCCAACCATCAGGGAACAAGAAACCCCTTGGTCTCAGGAATAAGATCTTTTGTCAAGCAAGTGGAGCTGTGTATGGCAATCTCAGTTATCTTATAAATGCCTCCAAAGCAATAAAACCTAGAAGCAGAACACCCCCTCAGAGTTCATCTAACTCCCCTGCTGTGGCAGAAAAGCTTATCCTTCAGGTTATCTATTTTGTCCTGATCTTTTCAAGCCAGATGAGCAACACCACCATCACTTGCTTCCCGTATCAACATGTGCTATTCACTGATGTGCTTTTTCTTAATAATTCATATTGACCCAAAGCCTTCTCCAGACTGCTCTGGGCCTGCTGATTCCTGATGTTGCTGCATCCCTGGTGGGGTGGGTATCCACCTTTCCCCAGCTGCTGGGGCATCCTGGCTCTCCTGCAAGGAACTGCTGCCCCTCCTCAACAGCAAGCATCCAAAAAGGGCCACTTCCACCACTCAGGTTTTTTTATTTGATGGTATCTCATCTCACCTTTAAAGGATTTGCAGTTTTCATTTTTAATTCTACCTGCTCAGGTCTCTCACTCTTAGCAATATCTATTGCTTACATTCCCAAAAGAAAATGACTGGCAGCCTAAGTTTTTAGAACTGAGCACTTTTTCCCCTTCACAGCAGGCATAAAAGGCACAGAAAAACCCACAGCTGAGTTGTGTCACATTGTCTGGGGACAACAAGGTGTCACTGCAAGCAAAGCACTACCCCACCAAAGTCCTTTCTGGTATTCTCTCTTCCCAGAGGCAGGAAACACCTCTGAGCACAGACACCTCCCTTCTGCATGGCCAAGCACCTGGTTTCTGCAAGCAGCTTTTTACTTTGCCACTTCAGCAGTGACTCAGGAGGCAGGAAAAAAAAAAAAAAAAAAAGGTATTTTTAGGGCATGGCTGTTTGAAAGTTTGCTCAGCAGACACAGTACCAGACAGGATGAGGACTCCCATCCATGCACCAGGACTGTCAGCAAGGCCACCCATCCTCTAGCATCCTCTCCCTCCTCAGCAGCACCAGGAGGACAGAAAAAAGCAGCCTTTAATGCTACAGTGGTTCAGGGAGCTGTTTCACTGGGGATAAGCAGCTGGCTGGCTTGGTTAGGAAGGAAAACCTGAGCACACTGCAATCAAAATAGAGTCCTCCAGCATCACCCTCTCCTATCAGCAAGGAAATCTCCCATCTATTCTTCCATTTCCCAAAGGCATCCTCTGCAGGCAAAACAAAAGGATTTTGACAGGCAAAAGGATCTCTCTGATGGAATTATTACACCAGCTGACTTAAAAGGCACAACACTCTGCACATGCCTTAAAACCACGTCCTGTGTTGTGAATAACTCCAGAATAAACCCTGCACAAATACTTCAATGAATTGCTGCTGAGTTACTCATAATCTCTCTCTTATCACTATCTCATTTCAGCTCTGGCTTACACAAGTTTTGTGGTCTGTTGTACACATGCTTTTAAAAGATATTCACATTTCAGCAAGGTCTAGAGTAAATACAGGCACTTTTTAAATATTTATTAGCCCTTATAGTATATGGGATTATGCAATATGTATTATTCTCATCCAGGACAAAGACTACACCTGGATGAAGCCTTGTGCAGAAGGGCACAGGCAATGAGAATAAATAAAGATAACAGTTAAAAAGGATGCAAAAAAGCCTGTGCAAGGCAGCCTGGTGGATACCACCACTTCTCATTCAGCTTGAATTCCTCTGCATCACATCCCAAAGCAGTTAACAGGACAAATGAGTCATTTCCCAAGACAGCTCCAAACCCATTGAAACAAACAGCACATCCAGGGTACCCTTAAAGGATGCTCAGGTAATTCACAACTCTTTAATTATGTATCAATTCAATTGACAATACTTTTGATGATGGGGCACCCAATTGTATTGTAGGTTGCAGAGGGATTCCTCTGTATCTCATTGCCATTGTAGCAAGAAATCAATAATGAAATGTCTGTCAAGAAACAAAGACCTGCTCATCCCAAGCCCCAGCATCCCCAGATCTGGCTCCTCACTGATGCTTCCCAAGCCACAGCACCCCAGGGAGAGCTGGACACGGGGCCAGTAACCAAGCTTAAATTTGCCCACATTATTCACTGAGAACATCAGGTTTTGCTGCTCTTACACCACTATTTATACATGAATTAAAGAAGTATTTCCTGGAAATGCAGTGTAGGGCTTCCATTCTGGGGCTGGGTAAACCACAGGGGTCTCTCTGAACTCAAACAGGATGATTTTGGGGACCAGGACTCCTATTTCAAACCATCAGCAATTTCTTTGGATTTGGATGTACCACTCATGCTAATCCTGACAAAACTCCTGAGAGCCCTTCACACCTTTCCTTAAACTCAGACACAGAGCTGAACACTCAGCAATCTCATCCCCTGATTGCTACGTTTTGGATGAAAACTGAACTGCCAGCATCACCCCAAAACAAGAGGCTGGACCTCAGTTCTCTGGGAAGGAAGGAGATCCCAGATTGTCCCCCCACTGCTCCACACAGAGCTCAGCCAGCACCAATGCAATAGCACCTTAAAAAAAAAAAATAAATAAAAAAAAAAAATTAAAAATCTGTTTTATTGCCAACTGCTTTTGCTGAAAATTTTTCAGGGTCCTTGCAGACACAGAGTCATTCATTGCCATGTTCCTACACCCAGGCAAGGTATTTTTTCATCCACTAAAGCATCTTCACCCTGCTGCAGGTTTCCAAGTGCTCTGACAACACCTTCTGCCACAGGATCTCCACCTGGTGTTAAGCCCAGCCATAAATCCACCCCGAGGAGTGTTTTGGAAACAGAGCCTGAAATACAGTATCACATTTACCAAATGACTACAACATCCCCAGGAGACACAAACACAGTCCTCAGCCTCTCTACAGAACTGAACAATTTCTCCTGCAGAACCTCCCACTCCCTCCAGTGAGCTCATTCACATCAGCAAGGCAAACATCCAGTCTTCCTTTTTATCTTTCTGGTTTGCATCCCACACAGCATCCAACACTCCCCTCAGCTTTATTTTATTTAATTTTTTTTTTTTTCCCTTCACTACAGTACAGCTGCCCTGCTGCAATACCCTGGTGAGCAAACCAAGGGGACATCACATGCAACATCAAGAAATATCCAAGCACTTCAGTGGAGGTGACCTCTCAGGAAGCACCCAGGATGACTGTGACAAAGCAGCACTGCACTGCAGGCTCCATCACCTTTTTTGCACTTTGCAGTTTGTAAACCCTGTGTGTGTGTCTCCCCACTATTTTTCTTCACATAACCTCTTAAACGAAATACAAAAAGGTCATTAAGTACACTGGTCAAAGTACCTCTATAATATGCTGTAAAACTAATTCAGTCAATAACACAGATCTGCAGCTTTTGTCCAGAACCAAAAAAAAAAAAACCAAAACAAACCCAAACCAACCAAACAAAAAAACCAACAAACAAAGAGCAAAACCAAATTCTGGAACAACTTAAAGAAGAATCCAAAAGCACAGGACAGGCACAGTCCAAGGCAGGTGTCCTGCCATCAACCAACTTATTTAATGAGAACAGATTTTATTAATGAAGCTCACCCAGTCCTGTGAGAAAGGCACCAAGGAAATACAAACTTCAGTATCCCCAAAAGCTGCTGTCCCCTTCCATCTGGGGACACACAAGAGCCCATGTGCTGGGCAATGCAATGACCATGGCCCAGGGACCACAGCTCTGCCCATCCCTTGCTTCAGTTTGATGAGAAGGGACATGAAGAGGAAGGGCTGGCACAGACCTCCAACCTGCAGACCACCACCTTCCAGTTCCCAATAATTTCAGCCCACGTGGGGCATTTCTGAGAACACCCAGGCCATGTAATCCAGGAGCTGAGAAGGCAATGGAGGGGGTGGAGGAAAAAAAATAAGACCAAGAAGAACAGGGATCCAAGACAGCTGTTGTGGTGGAGGTCAGTCCTTACCTCAGATAAATGGAAAACCTTGATTGAGCCAGACAAGAGATAAACAGGAACAGATGAAGCAGAAAAGAGAAGGGAAAGCAAGGTACAAAAGCTAACTAGGACCAAAATGTGCTACAATGATCCACTTTGCACCTGCATTTCAAGGGCTGAGGATAAATTACTGTAGTCCAAACAGCATCAAACTGATTTGAGGTATTTAAAAGACCTCTGGTTTTACTAAAGGCCTTTCAGGCATAGGAAGCTTTTAAACGAAGAATTCTGGTTTTATCTTTCACTTGGAGGAACATATTAAATGTAATTAAGGAATATGGAGCACATCAGTCAAAGCAAAGCCAGCAAGAAGAGCTGGTGGAACACAGCTCCTGTGTAACTCTTCATTTGTGAGCAAAAGCAGGCAGCAAATTAAAGGAGCCAAACACCCACACCCACACTACTTAGCTTCTCACATTATTTTCTTGCCCTTCTTCTCCCACATTTCTAAAAACCCCTGATTTTGTCACTTGAAAAAACAAATGTTTTCACCCTAACCCCTTCCACAGCCACCGCTCCTCTCCCAGACCTCAGAACATCTTGTCCCACCTCCATCCTTCCCCTTTTTGGGCCACAAATGCCAACACCCCCCAGCACAAAGCAAATGCAAGCATCTCCACAAGCCCCAGGCTGCTCTTGACAGTAATTAGAGGCTTTTACCTTCATTAGTGACTCAAAACCCAACTTCCACCTCCAGCCAGGTCCCACCTGGACCACCTGCACCTTCTCACATCAAGAACAGCTTCATTTCTTACCCAACAAAGCTTAACCAGGAACTTCAAATGCCTCCTGGATGAGGACAGCACATCACAGCCACACACACACACAAAAAGCCTCTTTAAAATGGCATCGAGTTTCCAGCTGAATGTCATTAATTTTCACCAAAAGTTAATTTTTTACAAGCCCCAAAGCACAACCAGCACAGAAGCTGAGACTCCCATGCATAGAATAAATATTTTTCAAACCTCAGCCTCTTTATTTCTACTTTCCAAGTTTTTTTCTCAGAGAGCTTACGACATCTTAGGGGGGGAAAAAAGCTCAATAAACCACGTTATTTCTTTTAACTCAGCAGTCTCTGTCCCACACAGATGAGACACAGGCAGTGGGTTAGGAGCTACACAGCTGAACACACAGCAAATCACCTCACTGTGGAAATAAGCCAGAGGGAGAGAAACCTCCCAGAAAAAAAGATTAAAAAATTTACGAGTCACCCTTTCCCAATAAGAAAACACTTCAATCCCACAGCAGACATCCATTAACCCTTCCCACAACCCACGAGATTAAAGTGCAACAAAATGTGATGACAGGAAACATTAAAATTCGCTTTTGCATTCTTTGTGAGGTTTATCATTATTTTTCCTAGTACGTTAAAACCATAAGCAGAAGGCAAAAAAAAAACCCTTTGGTTTCGGAAGTAATAAACTTGATTATTTGTTTTTTTATGAAAGCTTCATTTGATTTCTCCCTCCCAGCCTGCCTAAGGAAAATACAAAGTTGTTCACCAGCAGCAGGATTTATTCCTACACCTCCACACAAGCTCCAGGAGCCTCGTCATGCCTGGAAGCTCTGCCCCCAGAGAGGAACCGGGGGCAGCAGAACCGGCACCGGTTCTTTTGGTGACCCCCTTCTTCGGGGCACCATTTGGGGCCAGAACCGAGGCTCCTGCCCAAGCACCGCAGCGTGAAGCCGGCAGTGCCCCGGGAAACTGACCGAGGCACAAATGGACTGGGTTTAAACAACATTACCATGAATATTAACAACATTAACTCTGCCCAAGAGGGAGCGGGAGGGTTTGTGCGCAGCTCTGTCCCCCCCCGAGTCCACCCGAACTGTCCCGCTCGCCCCAGGGTCCGAACCCTGCGGAACCGCGCAGAGATCAGCGGCTTCGGGAAGCTCAAGTTCGCACACCAGACCCATCCCGGGGCCGAACCTGACAGCCCGGACACCCTATTCCCAGCCTGGAGGTGACTCCAAAGGCCTTCCCGGGCATGGGACGGGGAATGCGGGGCCATTCCCGGGGTTCTGGTGCATCCCGCATCGCCCCAAAACCCAGCCGGGTGTCACCGCACCGGGATGCCCGCAGCCCCCTCGCCCTTCCCCGGGAAGGTGCCCGCGGGTTGGGCGGCAGCGGGAACTCCCGGGGATGGAGCATCCCGTGGAGAAAGGAAAGGGACATCCCGTGGAGAAGGAAAGGGACACGCGTGTCCTCGGGAACAGCCCCTGCGGAACCGGCAGCCCGGGCCGCCTCCCGGAGCCATGCGGGAAGGAGCCCAGCAAACACCGGGCGGCTTCGGCGAGGCGCAGCCCGGAGGAACCAGAAGGGGACGGAGCTCCCCAACACCCCCGCGGCAGCACCTGCCGCCTCCCCCAGCCCAATGCCGCCTCCCCCAGCCCCGCGTCCCCTCCCTCAGCCCAGTGTCCCCTTACCTCGCCTCGGCGGCTCCCTCGGCGGCAGCTCCGGGGCCCCTCGGCGCCCCCGCACAGCGGCGGAGGGCGCGGCCGCGGGACGCTGAGGCGGTCTCCGGGCCGAGGCGGCGGCAGCCGGGCAGGAAATCTCCCCTCCCCGCCTCCTCCTCCTCCTTCTCCTTGGCCTCCGCCTCCTCCCTCGGCGCCGCGTACGGAGCCGCCTGGCGGACACCGAGCGCAACGACAGCCGGGACCGGGGGGCGGGACGGGACGGGACGGGACAGGGGATAAGGGATCCCCCCCTGCTCGCCGAGCCCCGGGGTGTGGTTAAACACCCGGTGCCGGGGGTTCTGCTGCTGGAACGGGGTGGGGCTGCGCGATATCCCCTGCAGTGTGAGCAGCGGGGGCAGGGAGGGGATTGTCCCCTCTGCTCTGCTCTGGGGAGACCCCCCGGGGGTAAAGCGGGGTCCAGGTCTGGGGTCCCCATCAGCAGAAGGACACGGAGGTGTTGGAGCCAGTCCAGAGGAGGCACTGGAGATACTGGGAGGGCTGGAGAAGCTCTGGAGCCAGGCTGAGAGAGTTGGGGGTGTTCAGAGAGGAGAAGGCTGCAATGGAGAGACCTTAGAGCACCTTCCAGTGCCTGAAGGGGCTCCAGGAAAGCTGGGGAGGGACTTGGGACAAGGGCCTGGAGGGATGGGATGAGGTGGAATGGCTTTAAGATGAAAGAGGGGAGAGTGAGGTAAGATAACAGGAAGAAATTCTTTGCTGAGGGTGCTGAGCCCTTGTCCCAGAGTAGCTGTGGCTGCCCCATCCCTGGCAGTGTCTCAGCCCAGGTTGGATGGGGCTTCGAGCACCCTGGGCTGTGGGAGGTGTCCCTGCCCATGGCAGGGGGATGGCACTGGATGAGCTTTAAGGTCCCTTCCAACCCTAACTAGTCTGGGATGCTGTGACAAGTGGTTGTGTGGAAACACCAAAGTTTTAAAAGGGGCTGCAGCTCTGCTGCCTGGCACACTGACAGTGATTACACGAACCAACATCTCAGAGCTCAGACCACTGTGTGCGAATTTTCTCTTTTCTTCTTGCACTTCACAGAGGCAACGCTGAGGATGTACAGGATCAGGTGTCTGAGGGTGCCAAGTTGCCTTTGGGCAGCAAGTGTGAGACTGGGCATCCTCCTGCCTGGAGCTCACCCGTGTGGGATGGATCTGAGGCTCCCTGTCAAAATCCGACAGCCTCCAGCATCCTTCCCCCTTCTGCTCAGCTCCCCATGAGCCACTGGTGGAAGGGACAGGTCTGAGGCTGCTTGCACCCAACTCCCCCCTCCACTAAAACCTCTGCAGCAGCTGGGGCCACACGGGGCTGATGAATCAGGACGGTGAAACCCAGAATAGAAACGTCAGGCTGGAAAGTAGGGCAGGGAGGAGGGGATTACAAAAGGAAAGGCAAGAATCAGGGAGTCTGGAGCCACAGCTTGATTTATTTTGACTCCGTCCCTAGGAAACCACCTCTCACAGAAGGAGGGGAGTTTCTCCTCCAGGAGGGAATGATGCTTCTGTTACTTTCAAAACCCTGCATCTGTGCCCACTGTATTTATTTTCAGTGTACCAGAGGATGTCAGGCAGACAGGGATTGTATTAAAAGGCCGCTGGAAGAAAAATATTAGAACATCTGTATTTGTGTCTTCTGCAGAAAAACTTAATCAGAGCCTAATTATGTCCCTTTGGTGCCGTGTTGACTAGGAAACAGCAATTTAGGAGAAAGCTAAAATTTTTTAGCAACCATGGCAGTGCAAATGGGCAGAGTACCAGGAAGGCATTTGAATTTAATGAACATGTTTGCAGATCAAATGACTGCAAGTCAGCAATTTCCTCACTATTAACCATTCACAAGAAACTGTGTATTAATGTAAATGACTGCTTATATCCAAGCAATAAAATAAATGGAATTATTACACATGTTGGATAAAATTACTACGTCCTCTGTGAGTGCAGAAATTAAAAGTAGTGTCATAGCATGGTTCCAAAATTAATTAGTCATGAGACATAAATGTGGAGCCAAAGTTCTAGAATAAAATAACCAAAGAAAAGGCACTTTGCATTATTGATATATTAGTTGGGGGAAAGAGATTTTCCTGTTGATATGGGAAATATCCAAATAAATTGTACAGTTGTCAAATAAAGTTAGAAAAGACACTTGAGCCAGTCTTCCATGCTCCAGCATCCTACACTCAACCCCTAAATGTAATCATTGATAGAACATGGCAGAAATGTAGCCTTGCTAACCCACAGCAGTGCTCCAGGTTCTGCTTCCTTGCAGTCACATCCTGGACTCTTCTAAATCTCAGGGAACTCATGAGCTGGAGCCAACAGGAGGCTGAGTTTATCTTCAGAAAAACCACAATGTATGATGCTCTCTGATCCAGGGCTTTCTCCAGAAAACTAGATTAGTATTCCACAAAGTCTAAAGGGGAATCTGAAGAGTAGAGGTTTAAACCCATTTTTAGTTGTCTCCAGACAAGGTCTGAAGAGAATTTATGCTGTTGAGAAAGGGGAGAGGGTGACAACCAAAGCTGCTGTGGGCTGTGAAGCAGTTTAACTGCATTGCCAGAGCTTACTTGCTTCATCAGAAAATAAATTTAAGAAATTGGGAGGCTGAAACACCGCAGTAAAAATAAAAAGCAGACATCTGTGTGTTTAGCCTGACAGAGCTCTGAGCAGGGCTTTGCTTTGTCTGTCTCACAGTCCACTGCTCATCTGTCTTTTTCCCTCTTTCCATCACCAATCAAACACATTCTCAGAAATGTCAGCTCTTTGGCAGCCCTTTCACTCTTCCTTCCAGTTTGCCAGAGGAGCTGCAGGACCTCCGACTGCTTCTGGCAGAACCCAGCAGCTACAGCCCTTGGTTTGCCCTGTGGAAGGAACATTTTTCCAAGGGAAGTGATGGAAATTTTCCCAGGAACGATTACAGTCACAAAAATTACCTTCTCTGCTTCGAGGTCAAAGAGTATGGTAGGCAACAGGCAGTATCTGAACACCAAAAATCTAAGTATTCCAGCATGACATTGGAGATGACAGCACCAAATAAGAGAAAATTATTCCTCCTGCTTTCTCTACAGGGCCTATAAACCCAAAAGCCAATAATGCATGGTCACAGCTTTGAGAGAAAGGATTTCAGGGAGGGGCATCCTATTAAAGCATTCAATATTCCCTTTCTCTTAGTCAACAGCTCCCCAAATATTCACCAGACTTCCAGATTTACTGAGCAGTCACCCCAATACCCTCAGTACCAGCACAGTGGATCCATCACTGAACTGAGAATCTGGAACACAAATTGTAAATGTACTGAAGAATGTAGAAAGTCAGAGGCAGCACAGCAAATACCAGATACAGACCTGGGATTTCTGTAACTGCAGACATATTTGAGCCTAAAAAATATAGGAAAAAAAAAAAAACAACTCTTTAAAGTGTGGATAGATAATTGGGCAAAAGGATGAGAATATGTAACATCCCAGCAGTAGCTAATTTAATGACTTCAAAGAGGCATTTGTCTAAGATTTTTACACTTGGAATCTAAAATTATAAGTATCTAGGAATATATTTAAGTATTCAAGATTACATATCTTTATAATTGTTACAGAAATTGCAATTACTGAAAGCCTGCCCTACCAGTTCTTCTCTCCATCTCCATCACCAGGGTTTGTTCTGAACATTACAAACCTTGACACAGCTTCAAAGTCACATTTTATGAAATGGAAAATATTACAAAGGCTGTATTTTCTCCTTCATACAAGGCCAGAAGGCTTTTTCTCTCCCCACTCTTCAATAAAACTGCACTTGACCACTCAATTTGCATTATTCAGTCATGGATGGCAGCAGCTTTTTAATGTCTAAACACATTATTTGACAGTTTTCCAAGTCATCTTTGGGGGTATGGAAAAAAGATACCCTCAGACTTGTTGGGCTTTACTGGAGCTCAGCTGGTTTGGTAACTGCAGTCACTGAGCTGTGGGGTTAAAGAAAAATGGAAAACATCTCTGCTTTCAAATTTTTGTTTTAAAATGTGGGCTTTTTTTTTCTTTTTTTTTTTTTTTTTTTTTTTTTTTGTACCAGAATACCCCACGATGTCCAACAGCCCTTTGAGCATTTTACAACTTGGAAATGGAGAGAACCAGGCTGAGCAAGGAGTCAGCTGGGCAGTGGGATGCTACCAAGGTCCATGGTTCCTTCACCCATCTTGGCACCAGTTGTGTGACAAGTTTTAGAAGATAAACTTCCAGATGGAAGCATTTATTATTTCATACCAAAACAGAGTGCTGCCTGACTTCCTAACCTCAAGATCTTGGTGCAGTGACAATTTCAAGGGCTGCCCTACAAGTGTCACTGTTCATGTCTGGGCAAGGAGCACTCATGGCCAGTGGAGGAGGTGCTGAGTGTGGCTTTTCCTCCTCTGCCCTTTTAGGATTTGATTTTGCTTATCACATTTGTGTTGGGCAGTGGGGTCTGGGATCTTTTTTCTTTTTTTTTTTTTTTTTTTTCCAAGATGGAACCCCCCAGTTGCCATTCCTGCTGGCTGCTCCTGGGAAGGGATGGATGCTGCTCCCCAGGGGCTGGAGCCAGCACAATATTCACACCCACACCAATATCAGAGCTCAGAAATCAATAACTACCCAGCAATGGAGTTCTTAGCTGAGGAGGTTTAGTCCCAGTCTGGGAAGAAATCCAAACAACACTGGGAACATGGTTGGTTGGTTGGTTGTTTTTCAGTGGTGCTCTCAAAAGGGTCAGAGCAAGAGAACAAAATCAGAAGATGGAGTAGCACAAATTTATTGCAGAGCAGTACTGGGTCTGGATACTCACAAATTGTTGTGCTCACATCCCTCTCATTTTCCCAAACAGTCATTGCAAAGGTTTTGCAGTTCAGTTGAGCTCCCAGTTTTTCATCTCCAGCTCCAATAAAATTCCTGGTGCCTTCTTCCCTTCCCCTCACCCAGCCCAAAAGGCATAAACAAATCCCTGTTTCATCCCTCAGAATGCTGCCTGCAGAGCTTACAGAGGAAATAAAAAATTAATTCATCTCTTAGTATTCCATAATACATTTAAAATTATTTCCTTAACTCACAATTTACCCATCTTACAAGAGGCAGAGGCAACCTCACTGATGCAGAGCCTCATCCTGCCTTGCATGGACCTTTATCTGCTCCTTTTGGGGCCAAGTGCAGCTCAAGGACCCTGAAATCTCAGATCCTGAGCTCCTCTGCAATTAAACATGGAAAATCACAAATAAAAAGGATGTGAAAGCTTTGTGTCATGGACAAGAGTCTTTCCCAAAGGTGGTAGCCAAGGAAAACCTCAAGCATCCAGCCAGCTCCCACTACCAGATCACCTTGCCCCTTGCCAGGTGTTTTTTAAAAATGAAAGATTTCAACTAAATATGGGGGAAAAAAAATTAACCAGCAGTTTAAACAAGGGAAAATAATTTGTAGTGGCTTCCCCAAGAATGTCCCCTGCTGCTAGGAGCAAGTCCTCTGCCTGCCAGAGGATGGCATCCCTCCAGCAACAACATCCCTTGGGAGGTGACACCAGCAGTGGGCAAAGCAACCAACCACCATGGGATTAATTTATTTTTTTTTCCACATATAAGAAGGTGTTTGTAACAGAGAAAGAAAAAAAAAATCATTAAGGTTGGAAAAGACCTCTAAGATCATCAAGCTCGACCATCAACCCGACACCACCATGCCAACTACACTATCTCCTGAAATGTTAATAATTAATAGTAACAATTAATAACTAATGTTAGTAATTATTAATGTTAATAACAATATTTTAAAACCAGAAGGTATCTTCTCACATATTCTGCCCTTCTAAATACATCATATTCAGTTTTATATATTTTATATATTCCAAATCTCTCTGAGTCTATCTGATTCACTACAAATTACCCTGATTTTTCTGTTTGACTGCTGTGCAGGACTGAGTTTTATTAATGGGGACAGAGCTGGTAAGGTGCTGGCTGGGAAACATTTTCTCCCAGTCAGAGGAAACCAATCTTTTTTTTTCTTTCAAGTGATGAGGTGTGTCATGTCAAGCTACAATTTCCATTACAAGTTATGTGATGCTTTTTTTAGGGAGCTGTGAGAATAAAAGACACAAGGAATCTGTTCTGTCAGTGGAGAATAGATTAATTTCAAGGTGACAGGAAAGAAAAAAGCAAATTATGGTCTCATTTACAGAGCAATTCCCCTGGCTGCAGGAGAGCTCCAGCTATCTGAGCCACAAAAATTTGAGCTGAGTCACTGAAAACTAAATATAATTCAGTGAGACTGCATGGGAAGGAACTCTGGACTGCCCACTCCAGCTCTCAGGCTCTTATTTATCATTCTTAAAGGTGTGGGTGCCCAGTTCATTGAAATTTGGCTCTTTCAGGTCTGCCAAATGAGGACCAGTGAGCAGCAGCTGCAAATTTGCCCCCCTCAAAGTGAGCACCAAGGCAAATATCAATTCCTAAAAATATCTATTTTTGAAAGATGTGTCACAGGGGACAAGTGACACAGGACTCCTACTTCAGGGCAGCATCTGTGGGCTATAAATACTTGGACTATGCTCTCTGGATGAAACTGAATGATGAACAGAACTGTTGGATTAATAAACCTGCAGAGGTGAGTCAGGCCAATAAAGTTCACGTGTAACACTATGGTTAAAATTTAATCAAAATACTGGACAGAAAAGGAGAGGCAGGTCTCTTGTTCCTTATTCCTTTAGAAGGGCTGAAAAGCTTTCCTTTGCTCTTCAGTGCTTAAATCCTACACTGAGTGGTTTCTCCCATGTTGTGTTAGATAAATATATGAAGCACAGAAATTATTAATAAACTGTGTGCATTCTTAAAGAGTCATTAAAGTCCCAATAATTTGAAAAAAAAGACCATGTATCAAAGACTAGCTGGACATCTCAGAAATAAAATCCCATTTCAAACATGATCACTGCTTTTGAGTATTGATTCAACAAAGCACAATTTTAGAAGAATCTCACTGTACCACAAAAAAGGGATTTTTCTCCTCTTAAGAAAATCTTTGCCGTTTTAAATTCTTAAAACTTTACTCCCTCATTGTCTGTACAGCACAAACCAGACAGCTCAATGGGTGGATAATCCATCACCATGGGTTCACTAGGACATGGGATAATGGCCTTGAAATGAATCAAGATAAAAGCTGATGGGTTGGTTTTTTTTAATCTTGACATGTATGGACACATTGCATGGAAATATATGGAAATGACATGAGACTTACAGCTCTTACTTAGAAAATAATCTATTGACAGTACATGGAATCTCCTTACCAAGACCAACTCAACAGAAGGCATAAAGTATTTAGAAAACATCTAAAAAAAAAAGAGTTGCATGGCTCCTACAGAAGCTGGAAATGTGAACAGAGAGGAAACATTTTGTTACCCTTTAGCATCACATATTAGAAACAGATTTAGCAACATTTCTTTCTACCTTTCCAAAAGAAAAAGCAAAAACAAGTCAGAAGATTTTATCCAGGAGTAAAAAAGTCTCCCTGGCAGTGAGCTGGGAACCCATCCCTGCAGCACCAGGCTCTGGAGATGTCTCCAGAGCACAGCTATGGTTTGACAATCATAAATCCCCTTCCCAGGCTTCCTCCCACCCTTTGCCGGGCTGGTTTTGTTGTAACTATGGCAACGCCTTGTCTCCAGACCAAAGTTCAATTATTTTACATTTTTATTACCACTGCTGCACGCTTAAAGTTCACCAGGGGAACTTCCTGCCAGCAGAGCCCCCAGAGCAAGGCGAAGGGAACCACCTCCCTCCCTAAAGAGAAAAAATAAAATAAAAGAGAAGAAAATAAAAGAGAAGAAAATAAAAGAGAAGAAAAAAAAAAAAAAAAAGAGAAGAAAAAAAAAGAGAAGAAAAAAAAAGAGAAGAAAAAAAAAAGAGAAGGAAAAAAAAAGAGAAGAAAAAAAAAGAGAAGAAAAAAAAGAGAAGAAAATAGAAGAGAAGAAAATAGAAGAGAAGAAAATAGAAGAGAAGAAAATAGAAGAGAAGAAAATAGAAGAGAAGAAAATAGAAGAGAAGAAAATAGAAGAGAAGAAAATACTCTGAAGAGCCAAGGGGAGGAAATCTCCATCTGCCAAGATGCCAACCAGGAATAAAAAAGCCATGTTTGCCTCTGCCTTTCTGACCTGTGCCTGCTCCTTCGTGCTGCTCTGCCTGGTGCTGGGGACCCAGCAGTGGGTGAGCAGCTTCGTGGAGTTCTCCGGTGTCAACTCGGTCAGGGTGAAGCTCAGCTATGGGCTCTTCCAAGGGACCTGTGGGCAGCTGGTGGAAGGAGGGCTGGAGTTTTCCGAGCAGCCTTTCCAAGGTGAGTGGGATGACACCTGGGAATGGGAATCTCTTCTTCCTCGTGCAGGTGATGGGGGTAAGGACCAGGGTTCCTCCGTGTGCTCGGCCGGGGATGCGAGAGGAGGAAGATCCGTAAAGGAGGGATGGGGGGCAAGGGGGTATGAAATAAGACCCCAAAAAGCACAGAAATGATGAAGTCTTCTTGCCAGCAGCAGCTTCCAATTACCTGTGATCTTAGCTCGTGGCGTGGAGCAAGGAGAAAAAAAAAAAATAAAGAGAAACTTCATGTAAAACTGATTTTAACTTTCAGAAGGTTTCAGTGAGGGACAGAAAAGCACCATGTGGCTGTCACTTTGTGAAAGGATTGCAAACCTCATTCACCTTCCAGAATTATAATTTATTTTTTTTTTCTTACATTTCATGATGTTAAATTAAGTGATTTAAATCATTTTGCCACCTGCTCTCAAATCAGCATTATTTTGTAGAAGTTCTTATGAGGCTGCTGAAGGGGAAAGAACAAAACCTGTAAAAGAGTAATTTAGATAAAATCTGGTGTTTGGACCTGTCCTGGACCTCCACATTTATGACCATATTCCTTTTTTTTTCTTCCTTTAAAAGCAAAGTACTCCATTTTGAAGTGCTAGTATGAAACTTAACCATTTGGTTAGAATTTTCAAAGCCTATGATCAGTTTGTTGTGTTTTTTTTTTAAGTGCTAGACTATGAAGTGAGGATTACGACATAATTTGTCATCTTTTACAAGGCCCTTCTTCCCCCCTCCCAATATGCAAATTTCAGGTGACTTCTCCTCATCATGACTTTCAAAAAAGAAACTGAGATGAGTTTTGGAATCAAAGATTATTAGAACATTTCAGCATCTATCCAGTAGATTCAAATTAAACTGTATTTTATGTTGATAACACAACAGATGTTACTTGCTGTGCATCTGCAGTTCTTGCTATTTATCCTCAGTGGTAAAATTATTCCAGAAGAAAAAAAAAAGAATGTCAATGGTTAAATGGTTCAGGAGGAGAGAATAACAGAGATAAGGGAGGAGAGATAATTCATGGGAATAAAAAAATTAAAAATAAGAGGAAGAGTAGAAGGAGTTTTACATGGAGCAACCTTGTAGAAAGTTAAGAGAAGCATAAAGAAATGTAGAAAGAAGGAATGATGCACACCAAGCATGAACCACAGACTCATCCTCATTTTCCATGGTCCAGCAGAGATTTATTTAACTCTATGCAGAAGCAGTTCTGCAAAATGGGGACTGTGGGTTGTGCTCCTGAACACAACCATCAGTGTGCTCTGTCCTGGAAAGTAGGAAATCAGGTTGAACTCTGCTTTGCTTTGGTTTTTTGGTGCTTTTTTTTTTTCAAATGGAGAATCCCTCATGTGCTGTAAAGGATCAGAGACCCCAGAAAAGCTGCCAGATCACTGCTTAGCAAAGACCTCCAGGTTGGCAGCTGGACACCCATCACACTCAGGTCAGCAGCAGTTTGGGAAATACTATTTGACCATACAAGAAATAAAGGTGAAAAAAGATGATGGTCCAGGAAAGTGAAGAGAGGGAAGTCAGAGGAAGGAGTTGTGCTTTCATTGCCCAGCTGAGGGTTACACTCCATCCCATTCAAGCAGATCAGCAGCTGTAGATTCTTTCAGCTTGCACAAAACGATGTGTATTTTTTTATAAAAAATAATAAAATAATCTGCTGCCCCAAAAGAACACCTCCAGGCTTGCCCAGTGCTCCCAACAAGCAGAGTCTGACAAAATTACAAACAAGTTCAATCAGGGGCAGCAGCCAGGCAGTTCTGGAGATGTTCTGAGAGAGCAAATTGAGGGAAATGCCACAAACCTCTCTGATTCCTGAGTTATTTCTCCATCAAGGCAAAGCCTGAGCACTGAGGCTGCTTCAGCATGGTACAAGCAGCCCTCTGCTCACTCCCATTTAGGTGAGTGATGTCTCCTCAGTGCCTACCTTAGGCATTCTTCTAGGAGAACTGCTTAAATTTGCATCTGATTTCCATAACACACCCTCACCTGCCACTTCCTCAAACAGAAATTAACTTGTACCAGGGATGTTGCAGAAAATGAGAGATGCTCTCCTTTTCATTCTGTTCCAATAGCTCTTCTCTTCCTTCTGTGTTTATTTTCTTTTTATGGGGTTTTTACTGATTTTTCTACAGTGATTTCTCCAGCTTACAGACAGAACACTCTGCAGTAATGGTTTTGTATTAAAAGCAGGATGGAAAGGAAGTTTTCCTACAGACAGCTACCACGACACCCACTTGAATACAGCTTGAAAATATTGTGGTTGTATTTGTTGGAGGGCAAGGCAGCCACAGGCACATTGCAGTTGCCTTTTCAGTCTTTAAAAGGAGGAAAATAATCTTTCAGTGCAGCTCTACTGCAATTACACCTGGAAGTATATTGCATCCCCATTTGTCTCTCTCATTATTGGTAACATATCAAATAACTAACAGGATTTAGGCAAAAAACAGTAAAATTTGCTGCAGTCCTGGAGGGGTTGGCTGTCTTTATGGGCAGCCAAGCATAGGGAAGCTACTCCAGGCAGCAAGCTCTGAGTAGCAGCTGTAGTAAGCTGGAGTGGAAAGGTGCCAGGATGTTGAGGGTTAAGGTGCCTGAGTCAGATTTATTCCATACCATGGGGACCTCTGCTATAACCAAAGAAAATTTTCTGCAACTGGGGCTTAGAGCTTAAAACTTAAATAGTTTTAAACAGGCACCTGTAAAAGTTGCCCCACATCTCAGGGAGGATGGGCAGAGGAACACTGAGTTTTCAGCAGATTTAAGCATAAAAGCAGTTTTTCAACAGATTTAAGCATAAAATTTCTGCCTGGCCATGTTAAGAGGAAATATGTACAGAAGCATTAGAAGAGAAGTTTAATACCCAGCCTGATGCCCGTGGGGTTCTTGTGCCTGTAGGATTAGCAGACACAGAGTTATTTCACCCTTATGTACTACCCCCACCCTATTCTGGCTTCATGGGCTGTGTCCAAACCTCTTGTTGCTGCTACAGCCAGAGTCCTACAGCCCACCCAAAGCCCTGGTTATCAGCTTCTGGTTGAGGGATGAGATTCTTGGAGCTGAGCCTCTGTGTTTCAGTTGCAGAAAACCTGAGCAGCCCCAGGACGAGGAGCACCAACACAGCCATCATTGTGATGCTGGTGCTCAGCTTGCTGAGCTCCCTCCTCAGCTCTGGGGTTACCTGCACCAATGCTGTCAGCAACCCCTACCAGACATTCCTGGGACCCATCGGGGTCTACACCTGGAATTCCTTATGTGGTGAGTGACACTTTCTGCCCACACTGCAGGTGATTGCTCTGCTCCCATGGAATTATGTATCTATAAAGGGAAACACCTGGAAAAGTATTCTGTTCACTTGGGTTGTCCTTTTCATTCCTTTTTTCATAACCTTGTCAGCTAGGATACCCAAAAACTATCTTTTCAGTACTAGCAAAATATTATTTACTAGCAAAATATTATTATTATTTTATTACAAAATATTATTATTTACCTCAAGTAGCAGCATCCATCAGTAGGAGCCTGGATTCACTGGCAGCAAAAATGGAAAAGGGAAAAGCTCCAGGTGGAGCATCATTCCATCCATGATGCACGAGAGAACAAGATGAGAAATGCAGAAGGAAACCCCAAAATTATGCACTGGGTGTCACTACAGTGCAATCTGTAACCTCTTTTAGACCTGGCCACCAGTTTCTGGTATTTCTGGTGTATTTGTTGCTGGGTAACCTACAGACCAGACAAGGCTCAAAGGTCTAATCTGTGGCACGGACTTTTTCATCTCTGAAAGATCTATTGAGGGAAATACACCCAGAGCAGCATTGCCACGGAGGACTGAGTCATGGTAAATTCTATTTCCTGATCTAGAAACCACATCCATAGATCAAAATGAGGTTTAACATTCCTTAAACTAAAACAACAAAAGCAGAGGCTGAACTGCTATAGAGTTAAACCCTCTCAAACAGGTCCCTGTGCCCAACCTGGCTGCTCCCAATGCACCTTCCTACCCCCTGCATCTTGCTCTGATAATCTCTGAGGTCCCACACCCAATTTGTCTCAAGAGGACCAGGATTCCCCCTAATAATTTTCTTTTAAAACATCTGATTACAGAGTACCTCAGCGTGGGTCTTTCAGCCTTCCAAAGCTCTCCAGGTCCAAAGGTCCTTGAAGCTGGAGCTTGCCTGGCCTTGAGCAGGGTCCTGTCCTGGGGTTGCACTCTCTGAGCTGCCTTCACCCAAATCCCACCTTGGTGGAGAGGGAATAAATGGATAAATGTGGATAAATGGAGGGAATCCTGTGGATAAATGGAGTCCTGACCATAACTAATGTACCTGGGGATGGGAAACCCACCCCTTTTTGGGTTGGAACTGGATGATTTTAAGGTCCCTTCCAACCTAAACCATTCTTTGAGTCCCCAGCTATATAAATAATAATATATTACTTAATAAATAAAGACAGAGGTTGGAACAGCTCTGGGTGCCTTGACACACAACTGGAAAAGTGAACAGAAGCCCAGCTTAGACAGTGCAGCAGCTTTTGAGACACCCAGGACACTGTCTCATCCCATAAGCTGTTCCTTTCCCAAACCCAGCACTCCTCATGCAGCCTGACCCAAAATGCCAGGACTGGGGGCTTGCCAAAATAAATATTAGTGAGAAAGTAAACCCTCATGTAAAAAAAAAATAATAATAAACACCCCATGGGCTGGTAGCAAACAGGCTTTCTGCTAACTACCCAATGGGGAGCATATTGTACTCATCAGCATTATATTGTGTGAAAAAAAATTTATATTAAATGTATTATCTAAGAAGAGGCAGTGAGAATCCATTGATTCTGGCAGAAGATATAGTTAGCAATGTCAAAACACCTGGCAGATAATACTAGATGGGACAAAAAATCCTATAAATGCCCTCATATTTTTCCAGTGGAAAACACTGCATTAATCAGTGCCTTAGTCCAGGGATTCTAATGAGTTTCAGTAGAATCTTTACAAGATAATACTGAAGCTTTACTTCTAACATTTGCATCCATACTTTCCAGGGATCCTGGTACTTGTAGCCATGATACTTTTCCCTGTGAACATAGAAGCCCACGAGCTCTCTGTAGAACTGGCCCAGAGATGCTCCTCTCTGCAGACACACGTGGGCTCTCAGCATTCCTATGGATATTCCTACTGGATCATGCTGCTCATCATCTTGCTGAACATTGCTTCTATTGTCATCACATACTTCTATGACCACGCAAAATATTATGAAAAGAAACAGCAGGAAAGACCCATTGAAGTTGCACCAAAAGATGTGATTCTGTTTTAAGGATACCACTGGGGAGAGGGTGGTGAAGGAGAAGGACTGATGTGGGCAGCCACAGCTCCTCATTTCCCCTCAGACTGAAGCTGTGCATGTGGTTCAGTTATCAAAGCAACCCACAGTGTCTTCAAAGGAATTCCATTTTATCCTTGTGCTAAGTATTACTGCAAAACATCCCCATTTCCCATGGCAAACGTGCTGCCTGAACACCTCCAAGGAGCTGCAGCCCAAAGTGCCAAACCTGAAGGGATGGACCTCAAGCACCTGATGGTTCTGCTCTGCCCTGGAGGGACCACTGTGCAAACACAATTCTGGAAGGGTTCCTCCTCCTCCCCAGACCATCACCATCACCTCCTGCCCAGGCAGCACAGAGGGGTTGGTGCCCACCTCTTGATTTATGGATTTTCTGGACCCCGGGGGCTGCCCCTGGCTCTCCTCAAGGCTGCACCAAGAGGGCCACCTATGAATCCATTCCTGCTCTGCCCTTTGGGTCCCAATGCAAGGAGCAGGGACATTGCTGTGGTTGTGTGTGTGTCACCTGGGATCTCCAGGGGCAGAAATAACCAGGGCAGACACCAGGAAATCTGGAGATGATGAGAAATGGACACTAAGGTTATAGGTGCTTTGTTTTGTCCTGTAATTCTTATCCTCTCCCCCCTTAGCAACCTCCTGCACTGCCCCAGGGGCCAGGGCAGCCTCGGGGGCTCCTGGTCATGGGCAAGAGGCTGAGCAACCTGGACAAACTCACCTGTGCTCAGTTACCTCACATCAAACCCACCTTTTGTGTTCAGAGAAGGGCCATGAAGCTGGGGAAGGCTCTGGAGCACAAGTCTGAGGAGAAGCAGCTGAGGGAACTGGGGTGTTTAGGCTGTAAAAAAAAAAGGAGGTTGAGTGAAGACCTTGCTGCCTAAAGGAGGTTGGAATGAGGGGGGTTGGGATCTTCTCCCAGGTAACAAGCAATAGAACAAGAGGAAATGGCCTCAAGTTGCACCAGGGGAGGTTGAGATTGGATATTGGGAACAATTTCCTCACCAAAAGGATTGCCAGGACCTGTCCCAGGCTGCCCAGGGCAGTGGTGGAGTCCCCATCCCTGGAGGGATCTCAAAGCCACAGAGATGCTGAGAGGGGAGAGTTGGCCTGGATGATCTCCAGAAGTCCCTTCCAACTCTGATAATTCTGGGACATGGGGCAGTGGTGGCCTTGGCATTGTGGGGTTAATGGCTGGACCTGATGATCCTAAAAGTCTTTTCCAACCCCAATATTTCTGTGATTCCCTAACACTCCCATCCATGGCTGGGCTGGCAGATGGGGAGCACGAGGAGGAGCTGTGGCCTCCACGTGACAGCACAGGAGCACCTGGAACTGATCCATTTGTGGAAATCTCAGCAGGAGCTGTTGCAGGCCATTTATGGAGCTGGGATTTCTGTCCCAGGGCACAGCAGCACTTTGAGCAGGTGTGGCTGCTGCTTTCCCCCCCCCTCCTGCCCCAACCTGGCCCTTTGCCCCCACCCAGATGCCACCGGGCTGGTTTATGAGCCAGGTTTTATGGCCAGTCCCAGCACCCTGCCCAGCTGGAGCTGGGTTTCACATCATGCACACAGAGACAGGAAACTGCAGGGAGCTCCCTGCCTGCCTCTCCCCCAGGGATGGGACCTTGGGACAGATGCCATGCTGCAAAATCATCATGGGTGCACGTGTCCCAGGTTAAATGTCCCACCCCAAAGGGGTGGCCAGCACCTTCTGCCCCTCTGCTCCTCACCTCTGCAGCTGGCAGGGCAATTTCTTTTTTTTTTTTTTTGGTGTCCTGTGGTTCTCCTTTACAATATGATTTTCTCAGTTCTGCTTGAAACCTGCCCTGGGATGCATGAGATGCTGCTGGAGGAAAAAGAAGAGTTTCTGAAGAAGGGATGAGAAGGCACAAAGGATGACTTCTCACTATTTATGCTGAAAAAAATAAAGTTTCAGGATTAAAGTGCCCAATACTTTACAGGGCTGGGCTTCCTTTAAAGCACCAGAGCTGCTCCAGCCTGCGTTCCACAGAAAATATGATGGGGACAGAGTGGTGGGGGGGGAATAAGAGAGTTTCTAAGATTTATGGGGTGGCAGAGGTCAAGAAAATAAAAGATATTATCCACTCTTCATTGCTGACAAGTACCATGCCTGGAGCTGCTGTAAACACAGCAGTGAAACCCTCAGACACCTCCTGGCTGCCAGCGGGGCTGGGGCAGAGCCAAAAACCCTTCCCAGCTTTGCTTTGGCTGCAAAAAAATTTTCACACAGTCTCAAGCATGCATCTGTCACCGTGGTGCTCAGCCAGCATCCAGCACACCATCCAATCACACTGACAGACCAGAGAAATCAAGTCGTCATCATTAGAATAATTCCAGAAAAAAAAAATAAAAAAATTAATTTCCTTTGCAAAGCAGGGACTCGCCTTTGCTTGGGCATTTCTATTGCACTGAAGTGCTAATTGCAAGGGTTAAAAAAATAAAAATTTTATTTTTGCATGCCTGTTTGAACCACTAAGCTCTGTTTAAAAAAAAAAAAAAAAAATCAGCCTGGAAGTCTACAGGGACCTTACAGCTGCAAAACAAATTGCTGGGAAGGCACTGGGCAAGGAGAGCTCCCCTGCACTGGTGGGACCTACAGCTCAAAACCAGTCCAGCACTGAAAAAAATAATATCAAATATGCATAGGAAAGCTGTAGGTGGCCAACAAGGCTACCCTGGTGTTCTGGCAGTGTTATTGAAAATTAAAGGCAGAAATTTCCTTCTCAAGATCAAAACCTTCTCTGCCCTTTGCTGCCCCACTCCAGGCAATGGTGTTGGCTTGGCTGATGTTGCTGAGGGAGGTTGAGCAGCTGGAAATGGGGCTGGAGAAGGGGGCAGCATCCCCATGGCCCCGAGCCCTGGTACCCTAAGGAGCCCCTTCCCACATCCAACCCTGTGCCAGGTTTCCCAGAGAAGCTGTGGCTGCCCCATCCCTGGCAGTGTCTCAGCCCAGGTTGGATGGGGCTTGGGGCAACCTGGGCTGGGAGAGGTGTCCCTGGGCATGGCAGGGGGTGGAAATGGATGAGCTTTAAGGTCCCTTCCAACCCAAACCAGTCTGGGATTCTGAGAAGCAAAGCAAGGAGAGGGGAACACAGAAAATTATCATCAACTTTTCTCCTCATGTTCCACCCCAGCTGGCAGGGAAGCTCTGCAAGGTGCCAGCAAAGCTCTGGGTGCCATGGGGGATGTTGTCTCCTCTAATGAGGCCACAAGCAGGTCAGTTACCAGGTAAGTGCCTGGGTTTGGGAGCATCTGCTCTGAGTTAAATGACAAACTCTGGCAGAGCTCTGGAATTATGTTTTTTTCCCCAGAAGAGAGCAGCCTGCCCAGGAGCCAGCCAGGAGGGGGCTGGGAAACACTGGGCATGAACAAACAGAAAGCCCAACAGCTCAGGTATCCATTTGCTGAATCAAAACCTCTGAAAGAAGGGATTGTGTGTCTGGGTTACAGCCACTTCCACCAGAGGGACAAAAAAGGGGGAAAAAAAAATAAATAGGAAAAAAAAAAAAAAAAAAAAAAAGGATGCAACATTATCCAACCTTGTATTTAGCTTTTAGGGTATCAAAAAGGAATTGGTCTGCTGGTTCTTGCCTACCAGACAGCCTTTAAAATTAATGGAGCTGTGTTCAGTAAACTCATCCTCTTAATGAGGACAAATTCTAGCAGTTTACCCCTAGGTAAAAAGAAAAAAAAAAAAAAAAGAAAACCCTTGTGCTGTCAGCTTGATGCACCCTCGAGAGAAAAATCAAGCTCCCATCTTATCTGAACTCAGGGTAATTTTACACATTCATCACTTGCCAGCAGTTCAAGTGCTGCTTTTCCCCAGGGGCTGTGTCTGACCAGGCCAAGGGGAGGATCCAGGCTGGAGGATGAGCACCCAAGGTCCCAGCTCCAGGCTCCCCAGGGCAGGATGTGTGCCTGGGACCTTGGGACCTGGGACCTTGGGAACACCAAAAAACTGAGCTGGAGTCCAGCACCAGCATTCCTGGCTTCTGCTGCCATGGAAAACATGGGATCCAGATCCCACTGCTGGCATCACAAGGCCCAACCAGGAGCTGGGCAGCTGGAGAGGAGGATTTCATCAGCAGGTCCCCTCTGATGGGCAGAAAGCTGCTCTTTTCCTGTCTTTTCCACCAGAGAGAAAGCCAAGGCAGGTTCTGGCTCCTTATCCACGCTGACCCAGTTGCCCTGACCCAACAAGTGACTTGGATGCTTCTGCTGGAGTGACCCTGATTGAAATTCCAAAGGAATCATAGGGAAAAGATGAGGGGTGAGGGGTGGGAGTTATTCCTGGGGAGAGGCTGATGGGACACAAGAGGAAAAGTTTTCCTTGGAAGAGTCACCCACTGGAATAACCTCTCCAGGGAACTGGGGCTTCCTCAACATTGGACACTCCAAGGTTGAGCTGCACAAGGGGATGGGACCTTGTCTGGTCCTGGCTTCCACCAAGGAGGTTTGGACCAGCTGATCCTGGAGGTCCCTTCCAACCTGGTTTTCTGTTATTCTGTGAAATATCCAATGGATTACAAACTAATCACACACAGCATTCCTTGTCCATACCTTCCCATCCCAGCAGCTCAGGTTCACAGTTGCACAAGACCTATTTTAGCTTTTATGGCTCTCTTGAAAAGTTTCCCAGTGGATAAAAGTCACACCAAGTTCAACACCTGTGGGAATCCCAAAGCAGCTTTGTAGACACAGAAGATCCTCAACCCCTGGCAAATTATCAGCTACCTTGATGCTTAGCAGCAGCTGAAAACATTTAATAAGACACATTGCAAAGCTCTCAGCAGGCAAATACAATCATTCCTGATGCAAGATCTGCTTGACAGCAGGGCAGAAACCAGTTAACTTCCCAATTACAGCAAAAAGAGCCAGCACAGCTCTGCCTGACCCCCAGGCAAAGAGACTCAGTCAATAAAACCAATCCCTGTCCCCCAGGAGCTATTCTGCTAAAGAGTCACCCAGCTCCTGCTATTTAAAAAAAACCCCTCTGCTGGTAGGAGAGCTGCCAGAATTAACAATCAATGGTGTAAATCAGGAGCAGGACTGCCAACCCCACAATGGTTTTTATTATAGGGGTATCAGAGAATGCAAAATAAATATTACTCATCCAGCCCTGTGGCAGGTTGGGCTGGTGGCTCAAAGGGAGGAGAGCCTGAAGAAAGGAGCACAGAGTGGTCTGGGGGGGGAAAAACCTTTAAAAGTCATCTGATCCAACCCCCTGCAGTGAGCAGGGACATCTGAACCAGAGCAGGATGCTCAGAGCCCCATCCAACCTCTCCTGGAATGGTTCCAGGGATGGGGCATCTCCCACCTCTCTGGGCAGCCTGGGCCAGGGTCTCACCACCCTCAGAATAAAAATTTTCTTCCTAACAGATAGTTTAATCCTAGTCTAGTGTAAAACCACTCCCCCTTGTCCTTGGCCCTGCTAAAAATTCTGTCCCCATCTTTCTCCTAGATCCCTTTTACCTATGGAAAGGTCCCAACAAGGTCTCTGCAGAGCCTTCTCCAGGCTGAACAACCCCAGCTTGGCTGCAGCAAAAAGTGTGGATGGAAAAGTGGATTCCACCAGCACAGAAATGATGAGAGGGGTCACTTGGATCACCTCAAACCACAGCAAAACGAGCTCTTAGAAGGAAAGGAACTTAAAGCCAAGGAAAACAAATGCCACAGAAGCAGTGTTCCCTTGGAAAATTCCGAGAAAATTCCCTGCTCAGCCTCTCCAACCAAACTCCTGTGCCTTGTATGACTTTTTCTAAAAAAATAAGGGGGATTCTCTGAGCTCAGCGAGCACTTTCCTCCTGGGTCATTCTGCTGGGGACCCAGGAGAGGGCAGCAGCCTCCTGCTTAGGCTGTGCTTCCAGCTTTGCCTTTTTTCCTTTTCTTTTTCTCTTTTCCTGGCTGGAAAAGAGGAGGGAAGGGAGAGAGAAAGCTGTCTTCACAGCACATGCCAAGACAACTCTCTATTTCACCTCCTTCTGAGGCACAAAAAGCCAAAGCATTGCCCAACTTACACATGAATTTGAGGTGCTCCAACCAGCACCCCAATTCCATGGGGACCTTGAAAAACAGCACCAGGGCTACACCTTGGGGCGTGGGTTGCTTCACCAGGACCCCTGGAAAAGGTTTCTTGACCACTTCTCAATATTAGAAGAGGTAAATTGCCAAATCAACCAAAAAAATCCAGAGTCAAGCAAGTTTAAAAGGTGTTCAAAGCCACTTGGAGATGCTCTAGGATTCATCTGACAGATTTTTCTCTACAGTTATCTATTCTATATGTATCTATTTCTGACTTAATCCATTCTTCCTTGCAAGATGCCATTCAAAGGAACAATTTACCCTAGAGCATGCATTTTAATCAAGGAAATTTTTCATGACTACTTTGCCAGACTTAAAGCAGGTGGATTCACCTCTTATCACATGGAAGTTTTCCCTCTTTAAAGAAAAGATCTAGAAAGAAAAACAATAAAACAAACCTAAAGACCTAAGAAAAATAAATTTTCAAATCATCCTGTGCTTTCCCAGGTGATCTCTGAAGACCTGAGTGGTCTCTGGAGCAAAGTGCCCTGGGTCAGCACAGCTTTTCCTGAGGGACCTTTTGCTGTGGTAGGGACCCTGCAGTGGTGCAGACCCCAATAAACTCTGGGGTCTGTTTAATTTTATGTGTTTTCACATGTGAAGGAGCTGCCCTCACTCCCAGCAGCCAAATGGGACCCTCTGAGAGGAAAATTGTCATTCAGTGGGGAAAAACTGAAGCTCCAGGAAGAGCTCACAGATTTTTGAAGAGCAGGGCAGCACATCAAGGAGCTGATGCTCAGCCCCCCAGGAGTTTGTCAGTGCTAATAAAGCCACTAAAGATGGGTGACATCCTAATTAGAGGAACCTCAAAAAAAAAAAAAGCACTAATGAGAATAAAACTACAGCTTAATTTCCTAAGGATTTGGGGATGGGGCCAGACATTGCCCTCACCTGCCCGTGGTCTTCAGGATGTGCAGCACTTCTGGCCTCCTGCCTGCATCTGAAGGTTTCATGGAGGAGATGGCAGGGCAAGAAGGGGAGAAAAAAAAAATAAATATTTTGCTTAAATTGCCAAGAAATCCTGGGTTTTGCAGTCACCCAAAGAAAATGAGCAAATGGAGTGAACTCTTGCCTTGCACCATTGCCAAATGCTCTGACAGAAGCTGCTTGGCTTGTGGCAGCTGTTTCCCAGCTGGAGCAAACTCCTGCCAGGAAAACAGGGGGACTACAAAGAGATGCAACAGGACAGAATGATGTCCTTTACACTGCAAAAAGTGGTTCCTAAAATGGTCCCATGCAAGAAGGACTTCAACCTGTGCTGGAGCAAAAGAAACAGAAAATTCCTTCTGTCTCTCAACTCGTGCATTTAAAAAAACAAACCCACAACTTTTCACCAAATTGAAGAAAACCAACCAAAAACCAAACAAAATTAAAACTCCAAACAAATTAAAGAAAACAAACAAAAAAACCACAACAATACAACAAAAAAAAACTGATGAGCAAAGAACTTGGTGACACAGGGGCTGCATCAGCTCCCATCTGCAGTGGTATCAGTCCAGGTGGGAACCTCCTACCACCCTTGCATCTCTAATTTAGCTCAGTTAATCACTTGCCAACATTTTAATCTGCCTTTTCAAACCTCTTCCCAACCCTTCGGGTGATTTTGAGCCTGAAAGACACACATCACACTTTTTGGGAAAAACAATTCTGCTGGCTTTACCCAAAGTCCTGGAAACCAAGAACTTTCCTCGAGTGGGCTTTGGATCAAGTTGTGAGCAGATTAACCCAACAGTGATAGATATCATTTCATGTTTAGCCTCCAAGGGGAAGCTGAGGGGGATCAAAATATCCTCACTAATCAACTTCCTTTCCTCATCTCCTCCTAAAAGAGAAATTAAAAGGATTAGAGGACAACAAGAGCAACTTGGCTGCCACCATCAAGTTCTCCAGACACTGCTGCATCTTTTTTGGGGGGGGCAAACAAAATCAAACCCAATCCAAGATTACCTACATCCAGCTGATCTAACAACACTGAGAAGAATTGTACTCAGATCCCAAGCTGGCAGCCAGAAACAAGTTTTTTAGAGCAAGTTTAACAGCAGCACAAGAGGCTCACTGCAAAGAGCATCCTGGCCTCCCCAGGCTGAGTCCCAGCTTTGGTGCTGCTATCAAACCCACAGCCAGCAAGGGAAAAAGCAGAAAGCACATGGAAGCTGCAGAGGAATTAACCTGCTGCTGGCTGGGGAGGTAAAAAAAAAAAAAAAAAAAAAATGCAAAAGCTGAGCACCTTGACAAAACACCTCTCAAATAGCAGTCTTTGATTCATAAAGCAGGTTTCTTAGCCCATAAATAACCATTTTACCTGCGTGGCAATATTAGCAGCAGAGTAGATGGAGAGAAGAAAACTGACAAGCCCTATTCATCCATCTTCATTTGTCTTTCATGAATATGAGAAGATAAGTTGGGCCCTGATACCATCTTTGCTCTTACTTCTCCCTCTCTCTCCCCTGGCCTTATAAGTTGGGACATGCTCAAGTGACCAAAGCTTTCAAAATAAGGTGGCTTTATTTTTTTTCCAGCCATTTGCTAGAATGAAACTTTGCACAGGAAGAGAATTAAAAGGAAAAAAAACAAACAAACCACCACCACAAAGAGGTATAACCCAAACCAACATCCCTGTGCATCAGGGAAGTTTTAGATGCTCTTTGCAGGTTTTTCTGTGCCAAGTCTCACCCTGCTCCCTGCAGATCAAAGCTGTGGCAGAGGATGTTGGATTTTAATAGCACCTCTAGGTTTAATATGAGATTATGAACAAAATATGCCCACAGATGCCAAAAGATCCTGCAAGCAAGCCTGCATTCAAATGATTTCTTTACAGCCAGAGGGTGGCTGTTACTGATCTGGAAAGGATTTCCAGTACTGAAAGTGAAGAAAAAGCAGGTTACTGAAAAGAGTCTGTAGCTTCTGGGTAATTTGGGGGTGACAACTCAGGTGTTTTTTAATGACACCTACATGGAAAGGCCTTTTGGGCAGCTTATTGCTGAGCAGCACAGCTGCCATGGGTAAGGCTGAGAGGGACTGGGAGATGCAAGAGGGAAGCAAAGTCCTTATTGCAGCAGATAAATACATCAGGTATGAGAAAGGAGCTGAGCAGGGCAGCATCTTCTGCCTTTTCCTCACAGTGGTTTTTAAAAGAAAAGGGACCTTCTCTGTAGATAACACTCTTTATCCCTCTTTTTTCTCCAAGGATTCATCACTTGTCCCAAGAGGCATTCTCTAGCACGGGCTTGCAAGAATAAACCTCAGAGTTTTATTTCCTCAATTATACTCATTTATTGTACATGTCTAAAATAATTTAAAGAACTTTTTTTTTTTTATTTAATTCCTCTCCAGGAAGAGCTACCATGCACTTGGGAGAATGCAGGAACATTTTCCTGTGTTGCTACCACCTGGTAGCTGTGTAGCAAAGGACCCTGTGTATAAACCAACATGCTGGGGACTGTTGTCCAGGGTTAATTTCATGACTAAATATCCTCACCTGAAAGTCATAAAGGCTCTTGAAGATGGATATGGGATATAGTCTGGGAGATTTTCTTCTCTCCTCACTCCCAAGCAGCTGTAGCTACTTGGATGCATTCAGATGCAGAGCACCCATCTGGAGCACAGCTTGAATCCCAACTTTCCTTTTCCCAGGGGAAAAGGAGAGGGGAGAATTAGGTTAGACATCTTTTCCCAGGTGGAAAGAAGAGGAGACCCCTCTGACCTGAGAGCCCACTGGAACTGATTTCATTGGGGATGCAGAAAACTCCATGGTTCCCACATTTGGGACTTTGGCAAGCCATGAAAAACCCCAAACCCAGATGGATAAATGAGGGTTTTGTCTCTGAACCCACTGCAATGAGCTGGGGTGGGCAGGGTCCCCTCCTCCCCCCACAGCAGGGATGGGGAATTTGCCTGCAGGGATATTGCTTCCTCAAATCCCTTTGAGGGGAAGATATTGGAGCTGGTACATTCCTGCAGAGGAATGGCAGGCAAGTCTAATGTGGAAAGTCTAACAAATAAAAGGACTCCATTTGTCACTGTCAGGATAGGGCAGTGATTTTTTTATTTTTTTTTCCCCCCTCTTCAAGCAGTAAAAACCTCCCTGCCCCTAATGGTGCCCAACCCTGAGATGGGATCAGCTGGAAAGAGTCTCCCCAGCAATGAAAACAAGATCCACTTTCAAAAGAAGTGGGTTGAGGCTAAGGTAAGGCCAGTATGTCATGAATCACATATTCTAGGCAGTATTAAGAAGCCCTTCTAACAAGTTTATGGACTAAGTAGTGGGGTACAACTCAAACTTGTGGCCAACAGCAAAAAAAAATTTGGTTTTAATCCTGAATTCCAAGCTCAAGGCTTGAGAGCCTTTACAAAATGTTTATGCTGCCCAACACAAGGGGCTGCCTGCTCAGTTTCCCACATTTCTAACCAACATAACACCTCTTGGTTTTGAAAGGCTACATTCTGGCATTTTATGGAAAAAAAAAGAAAAATAGAGGAGAGCACTAACCACACCAACCTAAGGGCATGGTCAGATGTATCAGGGGGAAAAAAGGCTCTAGGAACCTAGTGCAGAAGTGCTGCCTCTGAGAAGTACTGTCCAGAGGCTGCTGAGTGCTGGTGTTCATCCATCTTCAGGTTTTTAAGATCTCCAGAAACCCAGGATTGCATCTTAGGAGACCCAGACCTGTCCCCTTCCATCTTACAGGGACATGGGTTAATAATAATTCGATAATTTTAAGTCTTTTCCAACCAAAAGAAGTCTCAGATTTGAAGGAGTCCCAGCTCAATGTTCTCTCCTGCCTTGCAGGTACTTTCACTGCTCTGAAGCAGCCACAGGAGTCAAGATTTTTTCATTCAGAAACAGAGATGGGACCAGAAATCTCCTTTGCTCCACACCAGCCAGGTGTCCCCAGGGTGCTGCTGACACCTGGGAATGGCTCTGCCAAGTTCCTCACCATCACCCAACTTCTGCTGGGCAGGGAGAGAGAGTTTGATTCCCTTCAGGGAACAATTAAACCTCAGGCAGCTCTGCCACTTTTCTAAAAAAAAAAAAAAAAAAAGCCAACTTCTCACCTCCAGAAAGGCTGCACCCATTCCTGATGGTTTGCCCTCAATTCCAAGCAGAGCATGGAAGCATCTCCTGGGCTTCCAGAGCTCCAGCTCTGAACATTCCCTGGTTCAAAGCCCCCAGGAAACCCAGCTCACCCCAGTTCAGCCTTTGACAAGGAGTCCTCTGCTCCAGCTCTGTCCATCCCTGAAGGTTGGACAGGGTTGGGTCAGACCCACCAGGACTGGACCAGACCCACCAGGGACTGGATCAGACCCACCAGGATTGGATCAGACCCACCAGGATTGGATCAGACCCACCAGGGATTGGATCAGACCCACCAGGGATTGGATCAGACCCACCAGGATTGGATCAGACCCACCAGGGACTGGGTCAGACCCACCAGGATTGGATCAGACCCACCAGGGACTGGGTCAGACCCACCAGGATTGGATCAGACCCACCAGGGATTGGATCAGACCCGCCAGGGACTGGGTCAGACCCACCAGGATTGGATCACACCCACCAGGGATTGGATCACACCCACCAGGGATTGGACCAGACGCACCACGGACTGACCAGACCCACCAGGGACTGACCAGACCCACCAGGAATTGGATCAGACCCACCAGGATTGGATCAGACCCACCAGGGACTGACCAGACCCACCAGGGATTGAACCAGACCCACCAGGGATTGGACCAGACCCACCAGGGACTGGATCAGACCCACCAGGACTGGGTCAGACCCACCAGGGATTGGATCAGACCCACCAGGGATTGGATCAGACCCACCAGGGACTGGGTCAGACCCACCAGGGACTGGGTCAGACCCACCAGGGACTGGGTCAGACCCACCAGGGACTGGGTCAGACCCACCAGGGACTGGATCAGACCCACCAGGGATTGGATCAGACCCACCAGGGACTGGGTCAGACCCACCAGGACTGGGTCAGACCCACCAGGGACTGGGTCAGACCCACCAGGGACTGGGTCAGACCCACCAGCCAGGTCCAGGCTTTGATTTTATATTCCAGTGAACTGAAGAGCATTGAGTTTTCTGTGAATCACAGAAACCCAAGAGTTGGCTTTTAGAAGCCCATTGGTGCATTTTTATAGCATTTTTATGCCATTTTTATGCTTCCTGTGTCCAGGCATGGAGAACTCCAGCTGGTTTTCCCTCTCCTGGATGTCTGGTTACCAGCTATCAAATGGACTTCAGCTTTGTTGTAAAAAAATGACTCAGAACAGTTTTGCTGGAGTGCATTAATTGCTACAAATCAACCCCACAATTTATCAGCTAAGAGAGCAGCAAAACCCAGAGGATTCATGTCGAGCAAACAGATCATGAAAGCCTCTTGGGAAGACAGTGGTACTGTTAGAAAAATTCCTCTAAATATCTGAAGCATCTTGGCCACAACCCCCAGAGGAACTGAATGGCTCTGGAAGTCACCCAGGATGGGAAGGCTGCAGGAACCTGGGATGAACACAAGAGAGTGAAATGAAGGATGAAGCAGAGATCAGGGGGGTTGGGGAAGGGCTGAGAAGGACATTCTACAAGGCAGGAGGGATGCCAGAAGGTGCAGACTGGGAGGTGGCTGCAGCAAGCACTGCCCCAAGACCTCCTTGAAAAAGGGGGGGGATTAAATAATTTTAACTGTGCACTGCCAGAAGGCTTTGAAGTTTCATCTCCCCTTTGGAAGTCTTTCTTGCTGCACTACCCAAAGCTCTGCCATCAGCCCAAACTCAAAGCCAAGAAGCCTCCAGTGAAGCCAGGGTCTGGTGGGGACCCAAAGATGCTCTGGAAATCCTGGAAAGCTGAGTTGGGTGCTGGCAGCTCCTGTCCTGGTGTGGCCTCAGCTGCCAGGAGCTCCCATCCTGGGCTCATCTCTGCAGCAAAGGTCAGCACAGCACCTGCATGGAGGAAAAAAACTTCCTTCCTTTTTTCCCAGCCTCCTTTTTCATAGTGCTTCAAGTTTCTTGGAAAGAAAAAAAAAATTATAAAATTAGGAAATAATCCAAACAACGTTACTGAAGGCTCAGGCCCTTTCTCTAGGATCTTTCCAAGTAATTCCTTACTGCCAGAGTGAGATCTCCTGGCTTGCAAAGGGCTCTTCTTTGATTTTCACATCTGAGGCCAACCACATTACTCAGCTGCTTCCTAGAAGTATTCAGCTGAGCTTGGCTCTGGCCTCTCTTTAATTTCTCCATTACAAATCCCCCATTTGACCCCAAGACAATCCTTCCAGGCAGGAATTTGAGTGCAGCCACAGGCCAAACACATTGCTTTTTGGTCAGATGAGAGACAGCAAGACACCCAATGCCACAAAACTGAAAAGCTCACAAAAGACAATATTTAGCATCAATTTAGGCTGTAGCTTCTCTGCTGCTGTCACAGGTGTCCTGGGCTTGGACCTTCATGCTGTTCACACCATTGCTTTCCCCACTGCCAAGAGATTAAATTAAATGTTTTGCAAGAAAAGGACAAATGTTCAAAAAAAAATGGCCTGAAGGAGATGCAATTCTTCAGTTATCTATGAATAAAAAAGTTGATTTTTAAGTTTTAGTGTCACCAGGCTGAAGGTGGCTGCTCCAAGGCCTCTCCTTGGATGATCCCCAAACATCAGTGGGGAAAAAAAAAAAAATAAAAAAAATAAAAGAAAGTTTGATTGGAGCAGCAGCCTGCCTGGTGATCTCTTTTTTTCTGACTGTCAGGGCTGGTTTGATGTTACCAGAGGGACAAAGCAATCACAACACTGCCAGCTGAAACAGCTACAAAAAAAGGCAAGGGGAAGAGGAAATCAAGTGAATAAAGGTTCTTTATAGAATAAAATGGTGCTTGCTGGGGCAGAAAGTCAGGAGAGTTTCCAAAGCAACCCATCAGGATCCACAGAGCCCCAGCTCCAGGGTCAGCTGCCCTCCTCCTGTCCCTTTCCCAAATGCATCCCCCCCCTGGTCCCAGGTATGAAATAATTCCCTCTGGAGAGAAACATGTGGACAAATGTACTTTCTGAAAGAAAAGAAAACATTTTAAGGCCCCACAAGAATTTTGCCTGGGGAAATTTCCCCTTAATCTCCCCTCTGCCCCCTCTCCCAGATGCTCCTCAGCACTTCAGGACTCAACCCTTCCCAAGGTATTTGGTTTCCACCCCCCCTCCTCCCTTCAGATTTTTCCAACCATTATGTGACTTCAGACCTAAAGGTTGCTCCTCTCCTTAAGTGACAGCTAATGGAAGGGCTTAGACAAAAAAATTTCCTCCAGAGCATCTCCTTCCCCCTCCCCAGCCCAGGGGGTGCAATCTGCTGCTTCTGGCTCTCAGCTTCCCCCCCCCCCCCCCCAGTAAAATAAAACAGATTCTGGGGACATGAAAAAAAATCTGATTTCAGTAAGGAGAGAATTACCCTGGGGTGGCAGCTTTAGAGAAGCAACTGTAGAAATATTTCCAAAATGGAAATAATAAAAAATAGATATATACAATCTCATTTGTCTCACCATCTGTGGCAGAGAACTGGTTTAAACATGACTTCCCAGGCCCCAAAACTAAATTTCCTTCTTCTCCAGCCTAGAAATTACCTTCACCTATTCTGAACTCACTGCAGCAGCTGAATTAAGAGATCAAAGCAGTGATTTTTAAGCACAGTTACATTTTGGAGAGACTGAAGCAAGGTCCTGAACTCAATATTGATGCCTGGCATTCAGTGGGCACACAATCAGAAATACTGTATATAACTTTTCTTTTTTTTCCTTTTTCCTCATCAGTATCACATTCCCAAGACTTTTAGTTTCTAAGGAAACTGAGAAAGCAGGAGGTAGAGGAAGTCTCTGGGTAAGGACAATCAAATGGCTCTTTTATGACACTCATTTATCACACTTCCCAGCTCTATCCCCTTGGCTCTGCCCACCTTATCCAGGGTTTTCAGCACCAGGTGACTCCCACCTCAGACAGAAAAATGAAGCAAGGAGCTGCCATGAAGAACAACACCAGGGCAGGTGTGGAGCAGAAGGAAAGAACTTCCCACCTCTTCCTACCCCCTCATCTCCCAGCACCCTTCTCCAGCTGAGTCCCCACCTTACAAGGAGAAAATAAAGTATTTCAACTTCTTTCTGGGGGTCAGGATAATAAATAAAACAGGGTAAATAAATTTTATAATGGCCCCAAGCTACCAGGGCATACCTTAGAACCAGAGGACATACAACAAAAAAGCACAGAGAATCTGAGGAACACTGAATATTTAATATTTAATGACTGTGTTTTGGCAAAAGTGTGCTCAGGTCTTGGAGAGGTGTCTTGGTCCTTGTCACCTGGCTTGTCACCTTGCCAGAGAAGGCCAGGGATGTGGGGGGAGGTTGCACACATAAGATGCTGCTGCTGTTTCAGACAAAACCTCCCTGGCCCCCTTCTCCTCTCAGAGAGGATGAGGATGCTCAGGAGGACAGAGGGGTGAAGGCACAACCTGGGTACACAAACACCACTGGTTCTGCACAGGAGCTGCTCAGTTCCTCCCCAAACACCTTGGGGTGGCACAGTGTCCTGGTTTGGGCCAGGATAAAGGGGATTTTCTGTCCTGGACTTTGGCTTTCAGCTCAGTCTCTTGTAAATAGCTGGACCTGCTGAAATGAACAGCAAGTTTCTGACAGTGCCTGCTGCTGGGACTGATAATGTTTGATGTTTATAGTTCCTGCAAGAGACTGGGATGCAGAGCCAGGGACACTGCTCAGCTCTGAGGAACATTTTGCCCTCTGGAAAGAGAAAAGGAGCAAAAAGGTCCCACCTGAAACCCTCCTTTGGGGAGGAACAGACAAGATAAATGACCAAAATTGATCAGAGTATTCCATCCCATACACCTCATACTCAGTATAAATTAGAGGCCCAGCCCTTTCATGGAGCTTTAATTTATATTCTTCTTCTGAGCAGAAGAATTAAATTTTCCAAGCATGTTTCAAAAGGCTTTCAAGGATGATCTGCTTTTCCAGCAAGCATAGAATTTTCCAGCTTCATTTCCCCAATAATTTGAAAGCAGCAGTAGAAAACATCCTAAGCTTGAAAGAGCATCAAGAAAATGTGTTCTTCTTAGGCAGCACTTGAAGCTTCTTGAGACCTGAATAGAATGGGATGATGTGTAGTTTTATGGGGTTTTATGTGGGTAATGACCTTGCTGCTGGATGGAAGGGATGGGGAGGAGGAGTGAGATCTGAACCTGGTTTCCACCTCGTGAGGAAGTGGTTTTTAGAGGTGCAGCCTGGATCCAAATCTGTTATTAGGGCTTCCCCCTGTCTGCATCCCTCTGTGCTTTCCCCCGTGGCATGGGAAGGGGCTCATGGACCCCTTGGTGGTCACCAGACATGGACCCCAAAGTGTTCCTCATCACACACCCCCAGAGCAAGGTGGCTTCTGCCTTTTTTTTTTTTCTTCTTCCCCTCTCCCTGTTTGCTGCAGCATCCTGGGAGGATTCCACCCCTTCCTCTGCCTGTGCTCCTGATCCATCCCAGCCTGGATCTGTGTTCCTGCCTCCAGCTCCCAACTGCTCCTGACCCCAGGATTCCAGCCTGGACTTTCCCAGAGCTGCCCTGCAGCCTCAGTGGGGATGGGAGAGTTATTGGGGGAAAGGGAGAGGAACCTGGGATCAATTTTTGGTAGGTTTGAGAAAAAAGAAAGCATTGGGATCAATGGACAAATAAATAATTACAAATAAACAGCAGAAAGGAAGTCTATATGGCCTCTGAACTTTCTGCATTTGCTGAAGAAATTCTTATTAAGAAAACACTCATCTAAAGCAACAGTTAAACACCACGCAGAGATGACTGTTTAGTTTTAGCACAAAAGAAAAACAATATAAATTCAAGACACATCTATTTACCTTTCCTTTGCTGAGCAACTGGAGTTGGGGCTCCTGCAGGGAGGTTCCCACCCAAACCAAGCTGGTTCCATCCCCAAACTCCTCCCAGGAGCTGCAAACCAAGCAGGGGCCAGGGCTGAGGATGCTTTGAGAGAGGGGGTGAGGAAGATGCAGAAACAGCCCCTGGCTCTTTAGCACCTTTTATTGCCTGATTGGCAAAGCCAGAGCTGGGGGAGGGTGTGGGAATTAGGGCACAGACTCCTGGCAGGTGGGAACAGACTCTGGGGATCCTTGGTTAGGTGAGCACAGGCTGGGGGGAACCAAATGGGAATGAATCACAGCTGGTCCTGTGGCCAGGGTTTATCTTTTAGAATTAGTATTATTAGAATTAGAATTATTAGAATTACTCTGTGGTTTCTACCAGAAAAAAAAAAAAAAAAAAAAAAAAGACTAATTCAAAATGAAGACACTGCTGATCTTTCCAAATAAACACAAAGTACAAACTTTATCCTCTGCTGCCAGTGGATGTGTGGATTTGCTGCTGGCAGCTTTTTGAGAGGACTTTGACCTCAGAGACACTCATTTTAGGACTTTGGGATTTTAAACCTTTACTCCAGAATCCCAATAGGGCTGCAAACCTTCAAAAAACCAATAAAATGTTTCAGAAACCTATGTGAGATGCTGTGGTCCAGATCTGAGGAGTTTTTAATTTACATTTCTAATTAAACTCCTGCTCTGGCAGGTCCTCTCCAAGCTTCTGGGGTGTCCTGGATGCACCAAAACACTGGGGATGTGGTTCCAGTGTACTTGGCTCTGGAGGTTGGATTCTTTAAGGTGAAATCTTTGCCTGTTGCATAACAATTTGTGTAGGGTCTGCTCTAAAAGGCTTAGGAACAGCTTTTGTTTCCATAAGTATTTTGGCTTCAGTTTACTGAGAATTTGGCTTCCTACTGCTGCCTGCCAATTCCCACTCCCTTTTTTGAATTCCCTTGCTTTTTGCTTTTCTAACCAATTGCTCCTCTAACTTCTGCTTAGGCAGCCCTGGCAGCAGCTTGGTGAAGGGGATGGGATTCCCTGTGCCCAGCAAAGAATTTATTTGTGAGAAACCTTCCAGCTTCCATGAGGATAAAGCTGAGAACCAGTGCCTGGTGCCTGAGGCACTGCCCGGGGGATGCTGGAGAGGTGATTTCTATCCTATACTGGTTTGAGTGGGAAGGGACCTTAAAGCTCATCCATTCCCACCCCCCTGCCATGGGGGGTGCATTTGAGAATGCACAAAAAAAAAAAAAAAAAAAAAGTCTGTATTACACAGGTTTCTGTTTGGAGTTGTCTTCTCTTAAGAGCAATAATACTTTTATCTTTTTATTTAAGAAAGCTGTGTTATTATCACAAGCAAGGAAAAGCAGGCTGGAAGAGACAGGGAACCAGAAAGGAAAAGCAACAGGTTATCCAGATTTTGTTTTCTCCAACTGAACTGGGCTTCCATGGGAGTCTGACCCAAGCAAGGATGAACCTCAGCATTCCAGCCCATCCCCTCAGCAGCCCAGAGACTCCTGACCTGATGCAGCTCTTCCTTCAAGCAGTGTTTCAGCTCAGAGAGACAGCAACTTCCTTGCTCCAGTCACACTGATTTATTTTAAAAATGTCTGAAGAGTACAAGAGAAGCACAAAGACAGACCCTGCTCTCCATGGACACACAGAATCATCACCCCAAATGGTCCCTGAAAGGTCTGGCACCTGAAATGGTGCCAGAAAAAAAGTTGTGGCAATGCAGCATGGTCCTTTGAGAAATCCATGGGCTTCCCCAAGGCAGGACCCAGCAAACACAGCCCCCTCTGGGACACCCTGAAGAACCTGCACCCACCCACCCAGCCTTCTCCTGGTGTTTTGCTGCATTTTTTGGGGTCCTGCCCTGGCACACTGCCCCAGGGCACACAGTCCCAAGGTGAAAATACAGAGTTCAGCCCTTACAGCTGGATCCAGAGCTTTGTATCCTGAAGCAGAAGGAAAAGTGGGTTGGATGCAGTCCTTTGTTTCCCAGCTCTGGGGTCAGGGTCTCTGCTGGGTCTCACTTCCAGCTCTCCCAGGGCAGAAGTTTCTCCATCCCTCCTATTGAAAAGTGGGTGCCCACTCCTCAGCAAGTGAATTTCACAGTCCAAAGGCAGCTTTTGAAAATCTGAATGCCAAGGGAAACACACAGCTATTTTCACCAAGAAATATACCAGAATTAATTTTTTTTTTTAAAGCTATCAGGCTATGTCTCCCCTTAGCTCTCTACACAACCTGCTTACCACATCCCTCAGACACCTGGAAAAAAAAAAAGCAGCTTAAAACACAACTAATTGCCAAGATAACTTCTCCTGCACCCTTTAATGTGGTAGCTAGCAGAAACAAGAACTCACAATTTTAAACAGGATTCTACCCACTTTGAAAAGGAAACAGGTTCCAACCAAACTTGCAGCACCCCCCATCCCCACTCTCCTCCTCCACCTGGTTAGACATTTTTTATATAAATATATATACATATATATATAAAAACGTACGTTTGAGCTACAAAACTTCTCCTCTCTCCTCCCTCAGTGCATCCCGGTCTTTCCTGGGCCCCAGCCCGGCTGTAGAAGGGGGCATGGGGGTAGAACTCCCTCAGCCTCCTCCTCCTCCTCCACCCGCCTCTTTTTCTTCTTCCTCCTCCTCCTAAAATTGCCGTTATCGAACATTTTCTCGCAGTTGGGGTCGAGGGTCCAGTAATTGCCTTTGCCTGCGGAGACACAGAAACCAAAACCCCCCCGGCCCTTCCTCGACATCCGCCCCTATAGAGGGACGGGACGAGATGGGACGGGGTGGAAAGGGACGGGATGGAAAGGGACGGGACGAGACGGGACGGGATGGAAAGGGACAGGACGAGACGGGACGGGACGGTTCTCTCACCTCCACCCCCTCCTTACCCGGGTCCCCCTCATCCCTCGGGACTTTCTTGAAGCAGTCGTTGAGGGAGAGGTTGTGTCGGATGGAGTTCTGCCACCCCGCTTTGCTTTTCTTGTAAAAAGGGAAGTTTTCGGCCACGTACTGGTAGATCTGGCTGAGGGTCCGCCGCCGGCCCGGAGCGCTGTGGATGGCCATGGCGATCAGTGCCGAGTAGGAGTAAGGGGGTCTGGCCGGCCTCGGGCACTCCGGAGAGGGATGGAACCCCGGCCAGACCCGCTCCTCGGTACCCGGCGGAGGGAAGGGGGAAGCGGGGAGGAAAGGGCCGGGGTGGCCGCCGAGCCACAGGTAGGGGTTGGGCTGAGGCGGGCAGAGAGCGGGGCAGCCCGCAGCCTCCAGCAGCTGCTGGGCATGAGGAGGAAGAGGAGAAGGAGGAGGATGCTGCGGGGCCGGCCCGAGAGCCTGCATGCTCCGCCTCAAGCCCCGACGGCTCCGCGAACTCTCCGCGCTTACCCGCTTAAATAGCGCAGCGGCCGGACAGCGCGGAGGAGCGGGGCGGGAACCACGACGGCGGGACCCCCCCCCCCCCTCCTCCCACATTCCCCTTGACCCCTCCACCTGACCCCCCAAACCACCGGCAGGCACCTGCAGGGTAACCTCCTCCTCCCATCCCTCCTCCCATTCCTCTTCCCATCCCTCTTCCCATCCCTCCTCCCATCCCTCCTCCCATCCCTCCTCCCATCCCTCCTCCCATCCCTCCTCCCATCCCTCCTCCCATTCCTCTTCCCATCCTTCCTCCCATCCTTCCTCCCATCCCTCTTTCCATCCCTGCCTCCTTCCATCCCTTTTTCTACCCCTGCCTTCTTCCATCCCTCTTTCCCTCGCCCCTTTCTTCCATCCCTCTCTCCTTCCATCCCTCCTTCCCTCCTTCCCCAAAACCCACGCCCCAAAAAAGTCCCTGCACCCCCCACACTCTCTCTTCGGGCATCGCCGGTCCCCGCTGGGAAAAAAAAAAAAAAAAAGATTCCTGGAGACAACGGGGAGAAAGAATTTGGGAAAAGCAGAGGGGGAAGAGGTTCCGGGTTGGTACCAGCACCTGCAGAACCACAGAACCCCCAGGACACCAGAACCTTTGTCCTGCTGGGAAAGAGCTGCCAGCAAAAGTTCCCAAACCCTCTCTGAAAATGTCCCTTGGAGACTGGGCAACAAATTCGGGAAGAAGCCCGGGGTCTGCAGGGCTTGGTGAGCTGAGGTTTGGCTGGGTGTGTGCAGCTGCCAGCACTGGGTCAGAGCCTGACCCGATGGTTCTGGTTCTGCGGGGAGGATGCGAAAGCTTGGGCAGCAAAGCTTAAAACCTCCCTGGTTCGGTGCTTTGTAATGCAATTCCTGAACATGGATTGACCCCAGCAATCCCTGATTCCTCCGTGGTGTAAAGCAGCCTGACAGGCCCAGCCACCCCAAATTCCCTTGTTTTCTAGCAAATTAATAAGTCCTTCCCTTCCCCTTCCCTCTTTTCTTTTCTCTTTTCTTTTCTTTTCTTTTCTTTTCTTTTCTTTTTTCTTTTCTTTTCTTTTTTCTTTTCTTTTCCTCTCCTCTTTTCCCTTTCCTTTCCTTCCCTTCCCTCTTTTCTTTTCTTTTTTCTTTTCTTTTTTCTTTTCTTTTCCTCTTTTCTTTTCTTTTCTTCTTTTCTTTTCTTTTTCCTTTCCTTTCCTTTCCTTTCCTTTCCTTTCCTTTCCTTTCCTTTCCTTTCCTTTCCTTTCCTTTCCTTTCCTTTCCTTTCCTTTCCTTTCCTTTCCTTTCCTTTCCTTTCCTTTCCTTTCCTTTCCTTTCCTTTCCTTTCCTTCCCTTCCCTTCCCTTCCCTTCCCTTTCCTCTTTTCTTTTCCTATTTTCTCTTTTCTTTTCTTTTCTTTTCTTTTCTTTTCTTTTCTTTTCTTTTCTTTTCTTTTCTTTTCTTTTCTTTTCTTTTCTTTTTTCTTCTCTTATCTTTTCTTTTCTCTTTTCTTTTCTTTTCCTTTTTTTTTTTTTGAGTTGAAAGAAAAAGAGCTGAAAACCACTGTCCTGCTAAGGTAAAATTTGCCCTGAATGTTCCTCCATGCACACTGCAAACTTAGAAATAGCTGATCAATACAACTGGCAGGGTATGCACCTGAATACCACTACTTTAGGCAGATTTTTAGAGTGTCTTCAAACCTCAAAGGTGCAACACTTGATACCCTTTCCATTCCAGTGAAATTAGTTCAGGAAACAACCTGACATGACATGAGCAGAGCCATACCCTCTGTGGTAGTCAAGTGCCTCATGGCAAAACTCAGGGTAAATTGGGTGGATTTTCTTACAAGTTTAATTTAGTCTAATTTACATCTACCATGTAAATTAGAACATGTATTTCATCTATTTTCTAAACGTACATATTGACAAGTATGCAGAGAGCTTATTAAATCCTCCCTTTCACAGCAGAGCTGCCACCCGAGGACATGAAAATACAGAGAAAATATCTATTAACACTGACTGCTTCTTGCCTGGCAGAAACCCTTCCACCAGCCAGGAGAAATCCCTGGTAAACACCCAAACACAACTTCATTGATTCAGGAGAGTCTAACACTGGAAAAAAAAAAAACAAACCCACACACCAAAAAAAAACAAAAAAAAAACAAAACAAAAAAAAAAACAAACAAACAAAAAAAAACCACCAAAAAAAAAAACCCAAGCCAAACCAAAACAAAAAACCAAAAAAAAAAAACCAAAAAAACCCCCAAAAAACAAAAAAACAAAAACAAAAAACAAAAAAAAACCAAAAAAACCCCAAAAACCAAAAAAAAAAACCAAAACCAAACCAAAACAAAAAAAACCCAAAAAAACCAAACCAAACCAAAAAAACCCCAATTCTTGTGTTGAACATGAAGATTTTAACCACTTCCTTCCCTTTTCCTGGCGTTTCACCTGACCTGACAAGGTGAGGCTGGTGATGTCAAGGCATGGCCATAGGGCACCAAGCTCTGCCATGGACACTCCAAAAGCTCCAGAACGTTTCCTTTTCCACCAAGATCGTTCCCAGAATTATTTTTTTTCCCCAGCAGGACCGTTCCCAGCAATTTTTCCCCGTTTCTGGCAGTTTTCCTTCTCATCACCTCCTTCCCTGCCCATCGCCCGGCACCAGCGAGTGATGTCCCCGTGCCCGGAACCACCGCGCAAATTCCGCGCCTCCTTGCCCAAAGCCAAGATTTCCAGCTGCCTTACCCCAAATCCGCCTGCTGCGTCATAATGACGTCACACCAGCGGGCTGGGTGAATCGTGGGCCGGTAATGCCATCTAGTGGCATTGAGGCTTCCTACAGAGATGGTTGATGCCCCAAAACTGCCGAGGTCTGAGATATTTGGATGATGCTTTAACTTTTTTGTGCTCAGCTGGACCAGGCTGTCCCAACAAAAAAAAAAAAAATAATTCTATTTTATTCCTGTTCCGTTTTATTGCCAGTGATGCTCGCGAGTTGTAGAGTAAATCTCCCCTGCAATATTATATTTAAATTACACCCTATATTCTAATTTATTTTAATACCTTACCTCTGGCAGACCAGGCAATCTTTTTTTCATGACCAGGTGTTACGAATGGTTTTGTGCAAGAGAAATGCCAGATGTATTTTTCAACCTTTTATGTCTCAAAATCCTAGAATTTGCATATGCCAAAGGTTTTGGCATTGAATCCTGCTCCCGATGTCTTGCATCCTGATATTTTGAATTTTTATACTTCATGTGGCTCAAGCATTTCATTTATATGCACTTCTGATTGTTCCTGAAAATCTATGGGTTGGATTTAGTCCTTATGTGTTGGGGTTTTTTACCTTTATCAGTTGTTTTCCTGCCCATCCATCAACAAAAGTTGTAGTGGCAATTCTTATTTAATAAGAGGCTTCAAAGTCAGGGGGTTTCTCTTTTAGAAACACCTGCAAATTAAAAATAAAAATTTAAACTAAGCTTTTCCTCTGTAATTGACTGAAAAAAACCTACAACTAGTTTGAAATTCAGTGAGGTCTCTGCTGTAAAAGGGGCTCATGGGGCACTTCTCAGATTTAAGTTTACATTTAACAGCTGTAACACTCGTTGTTATCTTAAACTAGCAGGTCCAGAAAATAGTTTTGAAAGCAGTGAAGTAGTTGCAATTATAAAAAATTAACTTTGGGGGCTGTGGTGAGGATGGTAGAGAGAAAACCCTGCCCTGAGCACACATCTTTCTTCTCAAATTAGTGGTTTTAATTCCTCAGGAAGCAGCTCCTTTTTTTTTCTAAGGTGAGAAAGGATTCATTTTTGCTTAAGAAAACCAGGACATAATGAATAAGGAGATGAGGACCAGTAATATTTTAACATTTCTGAAGTTTACCAAAGACATACAAAAATGATTTATAGTTTGCATATGTTCTCACATATAAACTAGATCATGGTTTTGCTGCTTCCTGAGTAAAAGATTCTAGTTTGACACCCATAAACATAAAAGGAATATTAATAGCCTCACAACATGGTAAAATTGTCTATTTTTTTTCATTAATTCTGTTTTTCAGCCCCCTCAGTCCAGGCTGCCCAACAAGTTACTGGTTCTGTGTCTCACCTATGTCCACTTGTAACTTTCCTACTACTCCTTTTCCTGAGGAGCATCTCCTTCCTCCACTGCTCCCCTGCTGCAAGGGATCCCAAAGGAACCTCTCATAGATTACTGAGGGCTGGTTTGTTGGTTTTTTAGGTTTTTTTTTTTTAGTCGTTACTAAGCCTGCTCTTCATTACTGCAAACCCCACTTTTAATGGGGAAAACACTGCAGAGAATGTCTCCTCCAGGACGTGCTTTGTGTTTGCTGAAAGTCTTTATGAGTGTTTACACCATGCTGTGATTTATTTTCAGATTGGCTGAGGTTTTGCTATGCTGGACCGTGGACAAAAGGCATTTGTCTCCCCAGCCAGGAGTCCCATCCATCACAGAGGGGAAGAAGGAGGTGGTTTGCCAGCTGGGAGCCTGGGAGCCAGGCAGCCTGGAGAGCTGGACATCTGCTCAGCCAGGGATGCCAATTTGTCCACCTTCCTGATTTCCACCTTCCTGATTTTTGCAAAATAAGGGGAAAAAAAAAAAAAAAAAAAAAAAAAAAAAAGTCTTTTTTGGTGATGTCGTCCATGCAATACCAACCTCATTCCTGCAGCTGGTGCTCAGGGAATACCTGGAGGAATAGTTACCAAAATAAGGCTCCAGCATCCTTGGCTCTCCTGCTTTTCCTTGCCAATCTGCTCACCATCTGCAGGCAGGGGCTGGCCAGAAGTTTGTATAACCTGCTGGAAGACAACAGAGAGACACTAAGAGCAGAGCTGGGGCCTTGGCCCCACTCCTGGGGCTCTCAGCTATTATTTGGGAACACCTCTCTGGGCTCCTGGAGGACAAGGTGTTAACAGCTCAGCACTGGAGGCCTTTGGCTTCATTTTTGGGCAGCCTGAGCTGTAAGATGGGAGAGACAATGTCATGTTCTGCTGGTCCTTCATGGGTCTTTGAAGTCCACTTCACCTGCATTTGAATTCCCTGCCTCTGGGCAGCTGTTTCCAGCCCCTATTAACGTCTTCTCCCCAGACTGAGTCAAATTTCCTGAGGATTTTGCTGAACTCCTGAGAGCTTACAGGAAATCTGCTTGACACTGCACTGCTCACCTTTAGCTCTACATTTTTCAGCTGGCATAAAAACAAAGCAAGATCTGACAGCAAATCCACCCCCATTTCATGGACACAGAGCTAATGTTGACGAGTTGATGACCTCCTTCTAGTGGCTGCCTGATATTTAATACTTGTATTTAATACTGTGCTTAATACATTTGATATTTGACACAAGCAGGGGTTGGTTCCTTGCCACCCTGCAAAGATGTCTGACCCTGAGCAAAGCTGAAATGAAAAGGATAATTCTGACATCAGAACATTTTGTACTTGTTTTGCACGTTCTGAGCAGCTCTCACTGCCTGAGCTCTGGGCAGGGTGAGAGGCTGAAAGTAGAAAAACTGCAACAAGCAACTGATATAAGTGATGATCTGGAAGTATCTGCAGTACAGAGATGTATCAGACTTCCAGAAAAATGATCAAGAAAAGAGGTTTGCAGCCAACACTGGAGTTTCCTGTGCTGTCAAGTTGTTTCTCATATATTAGCATTAAAAATCATCTTAACCACGATGACCAAACTGAGGTTTTTTTAACTGTTTGCTACATTATATCATAGCTTTGAATTTCCTAATAATGCAAAAAAACCCCACAACCCAGTCTTTTCCTTTTCCACCCTTCTTTTTGCAGGCACTTTATTACACACTGCAGTGCAAAAATATAAAGGAAAAAAAAAGTAAAGCCTATAACAAATAATCCCAGAGGGCAGAGCACGTTGGTTTGATGCATGTTGTAATACACAATCCCTGCAAAAACTCCAGTGATACAAAATCAACTTGAAATCATATTCATGGTTCAACAAGGCTGGGATTTCACTTTGAAAAGGCAGACTGTATTTGTGCTTTATGGGATGTCAGATTTATTTGTTTTCGATCCTGTTTCACTTTATGCAGTGTAACTGGTAGGAAACTACAAGATGAATTGTTCACTGGAGCATTTTTCACAGGAAAGGAGGCAAGGACATTCCCTTTGAGAAAAATGTTTGTACACCAGGTGCAGAATGTTCCTGGTGTTACGCAAAGCCCTACTTCTCACTCCTGAGCTCCCCAAAGGGTTTTTTTTTTTTTTTTTTTCATCTTTTCACTTCCTCACTGACAAATTTACCCTCTTCCCACCCATTTTTCTACAGGTGCCCCACGGGAAGGGTGGGCTGGAGGCAGGGCTGGGTTGGGTGACCCCCATCCCACCCCTCAGCTTCTGCTCCACACTCTTCTGCCAGTCACTAAAACCCTGTTTCAAGTCACAGTTCCCACATCCCATTTAGTTGGGTGGATTTGGCTCAGGCAACGAGGCTCCTCTGCCTTCAGATCCCATCTGGACAAAGGATGGCATCAATGCTTCCATCCTCATGGGATTAATTGCCTGTGAAGTCCCTTGGAGACCTTGGATAGAAGCAGCAGTGATATTAATTATTGTTAGAGATACTTTCCTGCTAACCAGAAGTTCATACACTTATTTGGAAAAAAAAAAAAAAATCAGAATAAAAGGAACTAGACCTTTCCCCAGGCTATTTAATAATTTTATTGCTCTTCATTGGAAAGGTGATGCCTCAGCTTTATTTTTCTCCTTGCACCACATTTACCAACCCCCTCCAAGCCCCTGTCCATGTCAGACCTGTGCCCCACTGACCCCCAGACATCGGAGAGAAAAAGAAGTATTTTTCACAGGATAATTTCCTTTCCTAAATTTTCTGCAACTCCCATTTTTTAATTTATTTGAGGGCTTTCGTTTTGCTCTCCAGCGATCACTTTGCTGCTGTAAAAAGTCAAACTGAGGGGGGGATTCAGAAAGCTGGGAATTAACAGGGAAAATTGTATCATGCAAAAGCATAGTGCTCATCACAAATACAAAATACCTGGCAAGCAGTTTTCCTCCTGCAACGAGGTGACTTTTCTGACCAGTGCAAAATGCAGAGGACAAAATTACTGTCTGCCTGTATTTACTGACTCCAATAAAGCTGCACCAGGAAGGTACCAAAGTGCCCACACCAGAGTCAAACACAAAAGCCAAACAACTGGAGGTTGTTTCTGGGCCTGGGATACAAGCACCAGCTCTTGTTGTTGTACAGCAAACCACAGAACCAAGGCACTACATGGAGACAACAGCAGACAAAGAAGCACGGCCCTAAAAAGAAATTACTTTGAGGCAGTCCCTGGAGGAACTGATATATAGATTTTTTTTCCACCAAATGACCAGGATAAATTAAAAACCAGCCACTGCAGCTGAGGGATAATGAACATTTACTGCTGTACCAACAGCAGCCCCATCTCATTCCCAGCCCGGGCTAGGAAAGCAGCTCCTGCTGTATGCTGGGTACCTTGGCTGACTTTCTTGCCAGTAAAAGTCAGCCAGCAGCCTGTAATTATCCTGAATATCTTCCTGGAACCTTGCTTCCATAAGTGGTGCAAGCTTTTGTCTGATAGATCATGGCTCTGCCTGGCTCAGATTATTGCACCAATCTATCAGCAGAGCAGCAGCTTTGCTGTGGTGATGGATTGGGGTGACGTGGGGTGAGAGGTACAGCTCCCTGGGGAAGGGCTGGGGCTCTCCTGATGATCCATGGGATGCTGGAACACAGACAGCAGCCTCTTGGGTGATTCCCCACCCCCAGACAGGGATCATCCCAACCCTGGGATGATGCTTTTTTTTTTTGGTTGGTTGGTTTGAATGCTTATGGGCTGCTCCACACCTCCCCAAGGAGGGAGGCAGTGGGGTTTTGGGCAGCCCCCAGCTCTTCCCCAAAACCTGCCCCATGGCTGGGGCTGGCTGCCTGCAGAAAACAAAATTAAAGGGAGGAAACCTCCTGGCTTTGGTTACCATCATGTCATCAGGATGTCTTCAGTCACCAAGAAACTCAGAGACAATCTGTTGTGTACACAAATGACCCATGGAAATGCAGAAGATCACCAGTCATAGCTAAAAAAAACCCCCAGAAATCTGTGTTTTCATGGAATGAAAGCAAAATCTTCAAATACTTATTTTACAGTTGCTGACTGCAGGTATTCTGGACACCCAAACCCACTCACTCCAAGTATTAGTCAAATATTTTACTGGATACTGCCAATGTCAAACTTGTACATCAGTAACCATTAACTAGTTTACATGTTTTTGCTAGAAGGTCCATGATTTTCCATGATTCTTCCATTTCTCTGGTTGTGCCAGAATACCTCAGGCTGAGCAATAGGACACCTAACTTTTGGACTGGGGAAAGAATATCTTTATATCTAAAAAAAAAAATAAAAATACCTTAATGGGCTTTTTTTACCAAAGATTGCAAAACAAAATCAACCCCTAAAAAAAAAAACCAAACATAAACCAACTTATCCTCAGTTATCTGAAGCTCTCCTTCTCACATCCACCAGACCAAAGCATAACAAAAAGACTTCTGGCAGAGCCCAAACTCAAGCCCAAGGAGGAAAATGTTTCCACAATATGATTTGGTGCTAATGGTGCTTTTCCCAGTTTTATTCCTCTGCTTGCCACCAATAAACCACCAAAATTCTGCAAGGACACATGAAGGTTACAGCTGTCTGCCACTATACCTCCCCTGGTACTCCAAAAATGTGAAAACATTTAAAACCTTTGACAATCCCTTCCGAGGTTCTTCCTTCTATAAACCAGATGATAAAACCTGTAATAAAGCAATTAGTGTCCTCTGTAATTCCTTTTGTTTTTCAGACATTCACTTGACCTCTACCTGGTCTCTCTGCTAGCCTCTGGCACACTGATGCTCTATTTCAGTCATTATATGCATGAAAATTAAATTAAGTAGTGGGTGGAAAAGTGAATTAGATTTAGGAAGTTAAACAATGCATGGAAATTGAACCATAAGTATTATGCAGAACCTTTCCTGGGCTGATCTGCTGGTAAATGCAGTTCAGGGCAGCAGCTTGAGGTGCCATGACACCTGTTTTACTTGTTTTAAACTGAATAATGTGATCATTTTATAAGCTTTGATGACACCCACCCCTAACCCCCCCTTAGTTATCCTCAAATCCAGGCTGATTTGTCAGCCAGTGCTTTCCCTATCCAGCACCAAAGCCGCACCCAAGCCTTTGCTAAGGAGGGAATGATTCCTGCACAGGTCCCAAAATCAATCCCTTCTCCTTCCCTCTGCCCCCCCTGAAGGTGCCCACTGGTTTTTGGCCCCCAGCCCAATGGACCCAACTGGGCCAAGCACAGGGCTTCATCCCAGGTACAGCACAGCTCCCCAGAGAGCCCAGGGATGGTTTGGGTCTCTTAGTTTCTCATCATTCCTCTGCTGCTGCTCCTGAATCCTGTTTATTCCAATAAACTGGTCAGGTTTAGGCCAGAACCAGGTGAAAGATGCTCTCTGTTATGTCCCCACTGCCCTCCAAGGGGAAGATAAAAAGGGGAGTAAGGGAGAGAGACTTTAAAGTTGGGAAGCAAGTTGGGAAGCACCCAGAAAAGGTGTAATGAAGCACTGCCAGTAATGATGATGGTGGATTAAAAATATACCCAACACCTGAGCTACACCTTGAGGAAGAGGGATAGTGAGAACTGCATGTGGAGTGGGAAAGGAGGGAAAATGGTCAGAGATTCCCCAATTAACCCATAACTTCACCCACTGAACATGAAGGCAATGATCAGGAGGTGATGAGCTGTGTGAAACATAAAGGGACAAAGAGCCATGAGATGCTCAGTAAGGTACAACCTGGCTCTGCTGCTTCCCACTGACTTCTCCTTGCCCAGGGTTTCAGGGCTGTGGAAGTTACCCCAGCAGCTCCCAGGCTCTTCCTACCATGAGCAGGTGAATGTTGGTCAATGCCTGCTGGAGACACATTCAAAAGCCCCAAGAGAATTGAGAGGAGCCCAAGTGGAACCACAGATGTGGCTGCTGTGGGTGTCTGAGTCACATTTCCTAAGCCTCCTCACTTTATCCTCCCCTTCCTAGCACAGGAAAAGGGCATCCCCTAAAACAATTATTCTTGGTAGTAGCAGTAGTGGGACTTTTCTTGCAGTTGGCTGAAGAAGGCTCTAACCACACACACACAAGTGACCCCCTCAAAATGAGCAATCCAAGGATAATAGAAAACAGGCAGCAAGGGAAGGAGGAAATTATATCAGCCAGCAGGAAAAAAGCAGGAATTGTTTATTGGCATCCCAGAAGATAAAATCGTAAGGGGAAAGCTGGAGGACAGCAAGGTGACTTTGCAGGAGAGAACAAAGCTTGTCTAAGTATATTAAACACCAGCAGCCAGAGTCAGCATCATTCACTGGATGAGTGCAGGTGCCCTGGCTCTGCATCCTGAAAGAGCTGATGGGTAGATGGATGGATTAGGCCAGAAAGACCTTAAAATGAAGATGTATCATTCAAGTTTGCCATGTACACAAGAGAAAAACAGTTCCCATATTCAGGCTGGGGAGGCAAAGGCTGTCCAACAACATAAAAAAAAAGCAGGAGGAATTTAAATGGTTGAAATCAAGACGAGCCCGGACTGGAAAAGCCAAGGACAAATTTCAAAAATCTACCTGGTAACATCTTGTTAACTTTCTTAGTAACATTGAGCCCTGAAAAGAACACACTGACATTTGCCAGAGGAAGGTGTTGAGATGAGCTGAGTTAAGAGCCTTGAGGTGTGGGAGAGAAGGGAAAGAGTGGGACTGGAAGTGGCTCACCACTCAAGCAAATAACCTGACACTGTTTCCCAGCATGGCTGGAAGATTACACAGACTTTTCTGAACCCCCCTTCTGTGCTGTATTTAGGAGCTGCACTGCATCTCTTTTGCTTCTCAAATTCTGCTGGGCTTTCAAAACAAATCTGTGGTTACCACAACCTGCAGGGCATCATGTCTGAACTTTGGTACCTGGAGCTTTTGGCATCTGGCCCAAGACAGAGTGACCTCTGCTTGAGAGCATCATGAATGTCAAACCCCACGTTGTCTCAAGGTCGTAGTTTGTCTGACTTTGTCCCTTTTAGTAATGCATAAAAAACAGTGGTTAGAGGTGATTAGATGTTTGCTTAGGCAGGGTAATTATGTTGCATAAAGCATCTTCCTATTTTGTAGCTAATAAACCCACCAGCAATGTATATCTCAGCCCAAAGAGGCTGGGAGTTTATTAAAGCTGTAAATTATGGATTCTGCTAGTGCAGAGTAATAAGATCAAACAGCCCACTATGAGCAGTAATCATTGTCCTATTTTTTTTCTAATATTGTGTAGTTATTAGACATTCTGTCCCTTATTAATCTTCTTTGACCTTCTCCTAAAAATTCTCCTTCTTATCAAAAAGTGGTTAACTGCAACGTGCCCAGGGATCCCCAGAAGGATAACAGGGCACAGGGGGTTACAAAGCACAACTGATAAAACAAATGCCCTGGTGAGGCCACCTTGACCCCCTCTGCTCCCCTGACCTGGGACGTGACCTGGAATCATGTAGACAACTGAAATTTATTTCAGAGGAATATCCAAATGGGAATTTCTGATGTCAAGTAAGAGATTTGAATGGCAAAGGATTTGCAGAATAACAACTTGCTGCCTTTTGAACCTTGTGGGAGAAGCACAGAGAGAAGAGCCCTTCAATGGAAGGGGCAGTCCAGGTAGGATGCAGCAAAGCAAATGCCAAATCCTCTTCCCAAAATCTGCTTGGGGAATTCAGTGCAAAATCTTCCCCACACAGCCAGTGTGTTCCCACAGCATCCCCTTTTGTTTTACAAGAGGTGAAAGGAAGAAGAGTGTGGTCACCTGAAGGAAGGATGGGACATGGGGGTGCTCAGCATTTCCCTCCCTCTGTGTCAGCACAAACTGCAGCCCCAGCCCCTCTTTCATTGGCACCCCATGTGCCAGCTGCATGGAGTAATAATAAATAAATCATCCCTTCTGCTGAGAATATGACTGTTGTATAAAAATTTAAATATTTAGGGACTTTGTAACTTATTCATATCAATGGCAACACTGCAATGGGAGCCAGGCAGGTATAAACAAGTCATTTTCCCCAAAAAGTTTAATTCTTTTTTTCTCCCCTTATGTAAAAAATAACAAAGAGAGAAAAAAAACCCCACAAAACAAGTATGTTTGGAGCTGATCATTCTGTTCTGCTTGTCTGAACAGATGTTAAACAACATCTTACAAGCCATAGACAAGGGTTTTGAATAAAGTGCACAGAGCATCCCCAGGGATGAGTCCCCAGTGCCCTCCCTGAACAACAAGGAATTATTTTGATTGGAAAAGACCTTTAGGATCATCAAGTCCAACCCTTAACCCAGCAGTGCCAAGGCAACCACTGCCCCATGTCCCTCAGCATCTCCACAGCTTTGAGATCCCTCCAGGGATGGGGACCCAATGCTCAGGACAGAGGGCCTGGCTTTGCTCAGGAGCAAACAGGAATGTCCCAGTGCTGCAGAAGTGTTTTTAATTAAGGAGAGAGAGGGAAATATTTCAAAAATTGCTTTTGGAGCTGACAGAAGCAGCTTGGCACCTCCAGCAAGGTGACTGATGTGTGGAAGGAGCTGCTCCTCAGGTGCCCTCTGCAAGAGGGTGGAGGTGACAAACCTGCAGGTGCCACCCCCCCTTGCTCAGATGTCAACCAGGGGATAGGGTGGTGCAATGCAGGGTTCAGAGCTGCTGAAATCAAGCAAGAAGCTCTTTGTACACATTTTCATTCACCAGGACAGATTTATCACTCCACTGAGCTGATTTAACCCACAGTGAGGAGATGGTGGAGTGGATCAGGAGCTACATTTGGACCCAGCACAAGCCAGTTCTCTCCTGTTTCCCTCTTGAATGCTAAAATGCACACAGAAACTCTTCAAACCTTGTCTTGGATTATCCTCTAAAGCTTACTTACTCCCAGTTGGTCAAATACTTATTTACTTATTAGCAATGTTTACTCATTGGCTCCACTTCCCATGCAACATCAATTTTTTTCTGTCTTTACAGAAGCTTCCTTGCTCTGCCCTTTTTCTACTCCTCAGCTTGCATTTCCTCTCATGCAAAGTCACTTGGATTTGGAGGAAGGCAGAATAAAAGGAGCTTTCTTTTTCCTGCTTGTGCAAAATTCCCCCTGCCTCCAGCAGAAAAAGCAGAAAACACAGATTGGAAAAAAAAAATGCAAACAGGCACAGACTTCCCTCCAAAAGCAGCCCTGGAGTGAACTGGAAAGTCCAAACAACCAAGTGACAATGACAATGACCTTTGGTGTCTCCAGTCACAATGCCAAGGTCTCTGCTGATGACTTTCCAGTTGTACCTGTGCTGGGGTGCAGATAAGACACAAGAGGATGGGACCAGTGAGACCCCCTGGTCATCTCCCAAGCACTTCTTTGGCCAACATTGGTGAAATCTAAAGAAAAAAAAAAAAAAAAGATTTATTTTTCAGTAATATTGCTGATGCCTTTGTGACTTTCCACCCAGACTTCTGCAAAGGGTTTAGAGACTGTAGAAGGTGTAAGAAAGGAGCAGCCTCCCCCTGAGATAGGCTGTGGCTTGATGCACATCAAGTGCCTGAAATTGCCAGGTTCTGCTCAGCAGCCTTGTTTTGGGTCAGACAGGGCATTAATCCCCTGTTCAAACCCCTCTCCTGCTGACAGCAGGATGCTGAAGGGGGTTACAGTGTGACATTTGCCAAAAATCATCCCTACTCATCAAGCCTTTCTTTATCCAGAAGGAGAATTGTTCTGGGCTGGAGTCAAACTGGAAGTTAAGGACATCAAAGGAGGGAACACATCCATTTATCCCCATCTGAAATCCCTGCCCAGCAGAGTGCTTCAGGACAACAGCTATGAATGCTAATATAAAGATTTTCTTTTCTGTGTAGGACTAACTTACCAAAAACTTTCAATTAATACAAACTAATTAGAAATAAGCCACTTGCTTTTAAGCTTCTCCAACACCCATGAATTTTCCCAGGGGCTTCCACGATGTTTCCCTCAGGACAACATTATAGTAATAATCATACCTAAATAAAAGGCTTTAAAGGGATTCTTATCACAATTTTCCATATGTTTCATATTGCTGCTGAGCATTATTTTCGTGGTGACAATCCTTCCATCCAGAGAAGGTCCCACCCCATGCTGGATGCTGTCCAAATCCACACCCCTGCTCCAAAGAGTTTCTGATAATCTTGGAGCAGTGAAGCCTGAAACAAAAAAAGGGGATGAGAGGACAGTGATGGAGGGGTAAGTGTTATACTTAATATTTTTCTTCTGTTTTGACATATTACCAAGATGGCAAATGGAAATGCATGCACAAGGTTACCAGCAGTGAATGCACCAGCCAAAAAAATATCTTTAAATAAAAGTTATTTCAGTTTCAATAAGGAGGGTGATGTGACTTTATTGAAACAGAAGATTGAAAACTTTGTGATGTGAGACACTTCCAAATGGGAACACATTAAATTATTTACTGTGGTAAAATAAGTATTTAATGGAGAACATTTAAAATTTAATTGACTGCTGAGGTTATCAGCTGAATCATGTGAGGCACCCACTTTGATGTACAGCTTTCTCTTGTAATTGAAAACACTAAGGAAAGCATTTTTATAAATCTATTTTGAAACAACAACAACAACAACAACAACAAGATAATGGAAGATTTGCTCTAAAATATGCTGTCATTACTCAAGTCACCAGAGTAAATGAAACCACCTAGGCTGGGGGAGTGGAGAATGAGCAGGGCAGTGCTTTGGGTGATGGAGGACTACGACTGAAAGTTCTGCCTGGAATTCTAGATGGATAATTAAATAATTTCATTAAGTAATTTAATCTGGTGGGTAATCTAAGCTTAACTGACTTACTGAAGCCTCCCAATAAAACTACAGTCGCTCTTTTCATCTTGTATTACCTCTTGCCACCCCAAAACAGCTCCTGTCCCCCCACCCTCCAGCTGCCCTGGGGTATCCACGAGTCCCACTCTGGGCAGCTCTGCCTTCACTTTGTGCTCCCTTCTTGTGCTGCTGGGGAGACTGGACACATGAAAATCTTTACAAGGTCGATGGATGGGTCAGAAGAAGTCCCACAGAAGTCCCACAACCCAAGTCCCACAACCAACCAAAGAGAATCAAGACCAGCACCAGGTCTCCTGGACCATCCCCCTACCCACGGCTGATGTCCTGCACCACCCCCCATCCATCAGCTACCTGAGGAAGGACATCTCCTGAGATGGGCAACTCCTGAAATATTCAGTGTTTATAATGATTTATAATAATTACCTCTAATGAGAGCCTTGGCTGACTGAGGCATTCCCCATGGACTGCATTTTCCTGTGGATGAGCTGCTTCACGTTGAGCGATGACTCCCACGGGGTCCACGCAGCACTGCTCTGGAAGTAGAAGTCCCCCACCCTACAAAGATTCATTCCTTTGCAAAATGGTAAGAAAAGCAAGCTTTTTTTTTTCCAAAATCACTATGTAGTCATGTTCTGATGAAACATTCTCTGGGAAGCACCAGCTGAGTCAGCCATTAAATGATCCCTCCAGACTGTTTCTAGATTATTTATAACACATGACAAAATATTCCTAATATTAGACATTGCCAAACAATGTGTCAAATTGCCACTCTAATTACTCCACCAGCAACACAAATCCCTTTTGCAGCCGATCACATTTGGATATGTTTGTGAGAACCCAATAATTTCTTTGTGTGATTTTTAAATTGTTGTAATTTTAGTTTAGAGTCTCTGGCAGCTGTAGAGCTAGCACAGGGCAATAACCATTCTTTTCATCACAGCACACATTTCACTGACATGCCCATCTATCTGGGGGCTTTTCAAAAATGTTTTTAAAAAAAAAACCCTGTTGCAGCCCTCTACTGGAGTCTCCAACAGACTCAGGCATCTTCACAGATATTGGACACAAGAAAATTTTCCCCCATGAGGACAGTCAGACCTTGGAATGGTCTCCCAAGGAAGTGGTGAATTCCCCCACTTGGAAGTGGTGAATTCCCCCACTTTAAAAAGCTTTAATCTCAGCTTGAGATCTCATCTCAGACAATACTCTCAGATAAACAATAATATTAGAAGGGTTGGACCAGATGATCCTGGAAGTCCCTTCCAACCTGGCATTCTAGGATTCTATAGAAGCTGCTCTCTGCATCTCAGGTTTTAAAACCTTTCCTTTAAAAGTCTTCTCCTCTCTGTAAAAATAAAAGGTGCTGGGAAATGTTGCCTCACTTAATATTAAAGAAAAAAAGCCACCAACCCATTCCAGTTGTATAATCCCTCCACCCTGATCTTTTTCTGTTAAATTTAGTAATTAAGTTCAGTCTCAGCTGAGAGTCAGTCTGGCAGCTTTCAGCCTGAAGTGAAAATAAATGGTTGAATTATAAATCCCTAAAAATAGAAATTTGGAATGCAATCACTGACACAACCTTCATTTGGGGCCCTGTAGTATTATAAAAGACATTTAGTAAACAACAAGGTAGCTAATGATGCAGTAAGCATTTTCATACTGCACTGAGACAACTCACTGCACATAATTAGAGCATTACTAGAGCCATCAACTGTCTAGTACATCTGACAAAGGAACATCACCTGCCACAAAATATGGTAGCAATTCCAGTTGCCTCCTGAGCAAAGCTTTCAAAACCAGAGGGAGAAGATGAAACAAACAAAGCTAATGACATGGCTCACGTCTTGTTTGGAAGCAGCACAGAAATGTGGAGATTTTTTTTTTTTTTTTTTTTTGCTTTGGTGTCATTTGCTGAACTTTGTAAAGATCTTGTGTTTATTAATCTTAGAGATTAATAAACCAGCTGAACAAAATGTTGTGTCCATGCAGAAGCAAATGTGTCGGGTTAGGCCATGTTTGGGCTGTCCTGAGGAGTGGGAGCTGAGGGCTGGGCTCATCTCACCCCAGGCTGAAGATCCAAACACTGAGCAGAGTTGTCCCTGAGCTTTTTCTTACTGATACAGTGACAGATGTGACTCAGGAGAACAATTCAGCTTCTTGAGATGCTGACTCAGAGGGGGCTGAAAGACACTGAGGGGCTGGAGCACTTCCAGAGAAAGGCAAAGGAGCTGGGGAAGGGTCTGGAGGAGAAATCTGGCGAGGAGCAGCTGAGGAATTTGGGGGTGTTCAGCCTGGAGAAAAGGAGGGTGAGGGGAGACCTTGCTGTCTACAGCTTCCTGAAAGGAGGTTGGAGCCAGGAGGAGTCATACTCTTCTGCCAAGTAACAAGCAAGGAATCTGCCTCAAGTTGTGTCAGAAGAGGTTTAGGTTCGATATTAGAAGAAAATTCTTCACCAAAAGGGTTGTCAGGCCCTGTCCCAAACTGCCCAGGGCAGTGGTGGAGTCCCCATCCCTGGAAGGATCTCAAAGCCCTGGAGATGTGGTGCTGAGGGATGTGGCTTAGTAGGCACTTGGCAGTGCTGGGTCAAAGGTTGGATTTGATGACCTTAAAGATCTTTTCCAACCAAATCAATTCTGTGACTCTATCATCTACCAACTGCACGTTGGCCTCTCTCAACTGGAGAGAGAGCAAGAATTTATCAGATTTTATTTTATCAGATACCCAGGCCTTAAATGATTGGAGTTCAACAAGCTGGATCCCTGCTGAGTTGATAATTCCAACAGGTTCTCCATCCCATCCCTTTCTGAGGGGGATAACAGAGCAATTCATGTGATTTCTACCATGGCAAACGCTCCTTGTACACGAGTCAGGAATCCTGGAGCTTCCACCCCCAGTCGGTTGTGATACAGCTGGAAAGATCCAGGTTGGCTTCTTGTCTTGGGCTGCAAAGGGAAATGTGACATTTATGGATTTCTCTCCAAAGACAGATGTGTCTGGGTGCTGAGAGCAGCCTGGCACTGCTCCCAGCAGTCATGAAGGTGACAGGAACCCAGCGAGCAGTTGCACATCAGTGATGTGGAACCACAGTGTACACATAAATAAAGCATTCACTGAGGAGTGAGTAAGTCCAGTGCTCCAGGAGCTTTGGCAGGATGTCAATTATTTGGGTGTTTTTGGTGAGAGAAAAAAAAAAAAAAAAAATTCCTACCCTCAGAGGCTTATTCCTCAGTTGCTTTTCCACCTGGACACGATTCAGTGGTTCCCCAGGAATCTCTTCTTCCTCTAATTCTATCCAGGATTTTCATTTATGATACAGATGCAGCAATACAGAGTAGTCTATAAGAATTAAAATGCCACAAAAGAGGATTTAAAAACACGCAAAACACATTAACAATGGGAACTCAAAATTATTGAAGGGGGAAGCTGGTACAGAGTCAGGAAGGTGCAATTCAGCTGGGGAATATCAATTCTTGAAGGGATACTTCAAGATGTACCAAGAGCAGGGGAATGAGATATTGAATATGAGGCAGTATTGTGCCTGCTGCAAGAGAGATGTCATGATTTAAGAAAGGTCAGAGATGAACTGGAGAGGCTGGAGGACAGCTGGGAGACCTAACAGGCTTTAAAAAAAACCCCACGACTTCTTCTGGAAAAGTTGAAAGATTTGATTTTGTTTAATATAAGAAAGAGAAGGCCAAGGAATTGAGATCAACTCAATGGCAATGAGATATTTTATAAATTCCAAATCAACAGACAAGACCTCCTGATTTCCAGTGTCTCTGGTGTTGATTTGGGATGCTGTCACAGCAGGGCCTAACTTGGTATTTAGAAGAACATGGTTTTGCTTGGAGGCAACACAGCACCTGGGGCTGGAGGATCTCTTGAGTCTCTTTCAGCTTTTCTTTTGGAAGATGTTTTTAGGTTTTTTTTTCTGACTCATCAATATCAAAAAACTCCAAACAACCCATGTTTTTTTGTGTATTACTGCTGTGTGCCAGGCAAGAGCCACTTTGGAGAAGGGGAAATCTCTTTTGAAGCACAAGGTGTGTGATGACACCTGGGAGCCTGCAGCCATCCCCTTGCCAATGGTGGCCTGGATTAGGAAGACTTAATGAAAATATACAATTTAGTCACTGGTATTTTCCATTCTTCTTCTAATTTTCCCCCCTTGGGGTAATTTTTTCCCCTCTTCTTCTAAAGGCTCAGGTTACAACAGGAGACACAACAGCAGCCAGCAGGTAAGATGCTGATCCATTTCTTCTGCAAAAATATTTTAATTCTAAAGGTATCATTTGAAGGTGCTGATCCAAAGCCCATTGTTGTCTACAAAAGGCTTTTCAGGAGAGTTAAACGAGGAAGAGTTAAAGGATTATTCCTGCATTACCAAATTCCTGCAATGGGAACACAAGGGGCACGCTGAAGACCACAAGAAGAGCTCTGCTGAAGACTGAAAGAGCAGAGTTTATTAATGATGTAGAAAACCTTTGACTGAGTCAACACAAAGCATTTTTCAAAGTGTTTGGCTCACAGAGCCCAGAAGTCGATTCACTGTCAGAATATTTGCTCTGGCCTTGCCAGGAATCTATTGTGGAAGTAACAGCTCCGTTTGCAGGAGGTCTCTGCTGAACACTCCCACCACTTCCACTCTGCTCAGATGTGCTTCTGGCCCATCAGTTCTCTTAAATATGGAGGTTTCTTCTTGTGCCACTTTTAAAACTGGCCAGGTACCCACAAGGAGGACTTGGGCAAGCAAATGGATTGAATAACTTCATGCTGACAACCTGCTAAAACACAGCCCCCAACTTCACACACATTGCTTTCCTTTTTGCATCAGCAGCCTTCAGAAAGCTTCACAACTGTGCTATGTCTGCAAACATTTTCAAGAGAGACTGTTTCATCTTTTATTCTATTAATTCATTTATCAAAGGGGAATAGGAGCTTATGGGTTTATTTACATCTTAACAGCCAGCAAAACATTGCAATCTAAAATAATCCCAAGCAGAGAGCTGCCAAGAACATTGGGAAACCAGATTTTCCTGCAGGTGTTAATGTGCTGAATCAGAAGTCAAGCCTCAGAAACAGACAGGGAGAAAAATAAAGATGTCTGTAATGCCTGACACACGACAAGTTCCATTTTTTTTTTTTTTCCAGGATGAGCTTTCTAAATCCTACCCCAAAGTATCTGTTTGAATCTGGCTGAAAGTCAACACATTCTCTTTGTACAACAAAAAGTATCCAATTACCCTGCACATCAGGGAGCTGACTCAAGGACAGGTAATGAGATCTGTACAGAAACATGAATATTAAAAAGTCAATATTGCATAACTCGTGTTACTGTCCTGGGACTGGATCCAGAATCCACTGGGATCAATTGGAAGATCAGCACCCTCAATCCAAAGGGGTTGGCTCCAGCCCCATCGAGGCGTGGACTTTCTGGGCAGACCCTTGATGGAAATGAAGGGTGGGAGGTGGCTGCACCAGCCCCCAGCACCAATCCCAAGCATAAATTTTCCAGTGTAATTACACTGAGACACTTGAAGAGCTCCCAGGTAGCTCGGAGCAGCCTGGCCTCCAGCAGCCAGCAAAATAAAGCAGCCTCACAATAGCAGAATGAGGCATCTGACAAAAAAAACCCAGCCACACACACATATTTTCACAGTTTTGATTTATCCATGTCATATTCTGAGTCGGATTTCAGCTGATTAACTGACTTCAAATATTCAATTACCTTCTGTTCATAGGAAACCCACGAGCTGAGCAGCAATGTCAGAATCTGGAGTGACCTCTGTGGATGCTGGAAAATAGCAGGTGTCTAAACATCTCCCTGTAATGACTTTTACACTGAAATTACTTGGGGTTTTTTGACTGTTTGTTTAATTATAGAATAAATTTTTATTTCACAATCAGATCTGGATCCTTACTTGCTGCAGGCATTATATATTCATTTATATATCAGATCTCAAAATAGACCAGAAAGCGTGAGTAACGTTTTAGGACAAAAAACCCCAAAGCAGGTGAAATCTTCATATTTTGGTAAAACCACTGTTCCTCCTGACCCATGCCCATTGGCAAGTTCCTGTACCTGCCCCTGCAGCTCCATCCCACCTCTGCTCAGCAATACCCTTCCCACCTCTGGCCAGGCAATGCCCACTGCAGCCACCAGAGATGCTCCCTGTCCTGTGGCCCAACCCCATTCCAGACCTGAGGGTTTGGAGATCAGAACCACAGAGCTGAAACCCCCAGCACTGAAGTGAGGTCAGGGAAGATTGGGTGAGCCAGGGGCCCATTGGGTCTTTGCCAAATTGTCCTGAATCTCTGTGTGAAGTCTGTCACTCAGGAACAGAGTGACCTTGGCTCAGCCTTGCTTAATCCTCCTCTAATCCTCCTCTCTAAGGCAGGATTACAGTAGAGTCAACTGAGGAATTTCTCCTCCTGGATGAGAGCTTCCATACAAGAGTTTAACATCCTTAAACACCTCTGCAGTCACCCTGGGGCTGCCCCCACACTGGGCTGGCTCCCTCTTCTCACCCCATCACCACCTCCTTTCCCAAGAGGTGTGTGAAAACGAAGGGGACTCCTGGTTGTATGGCCCCCACAATTTCATCCCAGCCAATTATACCCATGGATGTGCTTGTTCTGTTGGTGCTGAGCAGCAATATTCTACTGAGGCATTTTAATAAACATCAGGAGCAGTGCTCATTCCGTGTGCAGGAGGTGCAGAGCAGCTCCAACCTTCTGATGTTTCAAGGTACCGTGGCTGCTGTCAGCTCACAACAAATCAGGTGCCAAGGAGGCTCTCCCTGGGCAAACTGCTCTTTAGCAAAACCCAGTCTTTTAGTGTTGCCTAATGAGCTACTGGATCATTAGAGGAATGTTGGTTTCCAGGGAACAACAGGAGCAATTAATTTGGTCTCACATCACGGAAGGTTGCAGCACGTGCTTGTTGGAGGAGAATCAGACATCAGAGGGAGCCCCAGGCAGGGCTGGGGGGATGCTGGGCTGGAACTGTAATGCTTGGAAAAGGCTTGGAGTCACTTAGAGTTTTATCACTACCTCTTGCTAAAATGACAGGAATTGGTTTAAGTCTTGGTAGTATTAAGGTAAGAGGGAAAACTCGGCAGAAATTTGTAGCCTATGCAGAAAAAAACATGTGGTAGGTTGGTTTCCCCCCACTAATGGCTCATGTATCTAATTAATCTAAAGTGTTTTGAGTTTTTAATTGGTTTGTTTTCTTGGTTCTTACTTTTACTAAGGGAAGGTTTTATCAAAAATAAAAAATCAAGTACAAGTAGAACACAAAGATCCCAATCTGTGAATAGGAGAAGTATAAATCTGTAAGGCAAGTTTGGGATTATTTTCAAGTTAAGATGACCTCTGCACTGACTTCAGCAAAGGTTCATCCATGGTGTGGTGCCCTGAGCCAGCCCACAGCTAATTCAGCTTCCTGCTGACTCCAAGTGGTGGTAGATTCATCCTTATGAGTTCCCAAGGCAATCCTGGATGCCTCAGGTGAACTCTGCTATAAACCAACAGGCTCATCACCAACTTCTTTTTAGCCATGGCAGTCAGAGATCTGCTCCTCAACAAAGCTGCCCTTGTGGGGGAACAATTACCCACACTGTAATGGCTGACAAAAATACCCACACTGTAGTGGCTGATAAACTGACTCTGAGAGGCTTTAAGATCTTATCTTAAAGGTGGGGAGCAATAGCTGAACCCCACAGTTTCTGGATCTTTGACTCTGCACCACATGTCAGAGAGGTTTCATCTCCAGGTGAGCTCTCATCCATGGGCAGAAAGTTTTACTTGATCTACAGGAGTATTTACACCTTCCTGTTGTGGGTACAAACTGCTGAAAGTTACATTTCAAAACAGGAGGCTTCGGGTTTTATTTTATTTTTTTTCTATGCTTGTATTCATGTTTAAAAACAAAACAAAACAAAACTTGTTTCTATTGCAATGTTTCTACTGTGGTATTGACATTCAGAAGAAATCAATAAAAAAAAAAAAACCAACCTCTTCCACTGTTGGCTGTACATAAGAAAGGGATGCTGCTACCTCCAGTAATTGAATTTTTTGTTTCATTTGTGAAGGGAACCCAGGAGCTCAGAGTCTCCCCAGGTACACAGTAACCCCACAGACTGCTGATAGGAAGGGGAAGGGGAGTCCAACAAACCCAAAGGGCCAATGCCACCAAGCCCCAAACCAGACCATGCTCAAACACCTGCAGTGAGCAAAGCATTTTTTTGAGGATTTACAAAAGATCTTCAGTTTTCCTTTAAACAACCCCTGTGCCAAAGCTGGAAGCAGAATCCACTCATGAAATACGAGATGTGGGGACTTCAGGCTGGCTCCAGTGGGAATATTAATTCAGCCTTAATTATGGATCAGGTTACCCTGTCTGCCAGTGCTGAAACACACAGGAGGAAATTAAAGGGTGAATTTAATTGAAGCTTGGAAATTAACCTAAGGAACCTGCTCTGTGCCATGGAAAAAAAGAGTTTTTCCATAGGAGTGATGCAAGCAGTGGGTCTGTTGCTCTTCTCCCAAAATCTTTTGGAAAGGCCTGAAAATAGTTGGGGAAGCTGTAGAGATGGAGGGTTTGCACTCAGGGGCAGGAGCCTGCCTGGTACAACCTCTCTGCAGGAGCCTGAGCCCCCTTCCTCCTTCCCCACTAAAGCATCTGGGAGGAGAAGGATCCACAGCAGATCCCATCCAACCCACCCAGCTTCCCATGGAGCTCCCCTGGCAAATCAGAGAGGGTTTTATGGATGTGTTTTATTGCCCAGTTCAAATGCTCTGATATATAGAAAGTGGCATTTTTCTTTTTAATTTTAAAATGAAAAATTGATACCTCCTATTACACATTAAAATAATCATTGGGATTTAGTGCTAATTAAGTGAAGAGCACGCACTGAGCCAAAAGCCCTGGAGCATCCTTTGCTCAGAGGCCAGGAGAGGGTTGTACAGAGCCAGAACACAGCCACAGGTTTGGTGGCTGTCACAGAAACTCTACGAGGCAAAGATCAGGGGAGTGTTTGGAGCCCTGAAATTCCTCATGGAAAAAACAAACCTATAAAACAAACTCAAAAAAAAAAAAAAAGTCACTGCTTAAGTCTGGGGCCAAAGGAGATCATTGACTGGGATGCTGTAATGTAACATGAAACACTGCTCCTATTGGACTGGCAGCCTCTGTAGTACATCCACTTTCTCCAGGACACAAGATCAATTGCAAATCCCTCCTGAGCACAGAATTATGCCTCCAAGCCTCAGCCTCCACTTACAAGATTTCCTTTCCCTCTGATTGTTATGGCAACTTCTAAAAGCTGAGCTGCATTTTCCCTGGATCTGAAGAGAACCTGAAGCGCTCGCTTGGAGCACAGGAATTGTCTCCAGCCCCGGAGTGAAAAACCAACGTGGCAACTGAAATGTCAAAGCTGCTGAGGTCCCTTTGCCACCACTGATGTTTCAGCAAAATCAGGAGTAAGGAGCTGATGAAATTTATGGCACCACCCAAAAACCTTGGCACCAAGCCCCAGGACTGCACTGTCTGCAGCTGTCAAGGTTCTATCCCAGCCCCCTTGAGCAATGACTCAACAAAACATCAGTAAAAAACACAACAAACCTCCATCTGAAAAGGCAAATTAATTTAAAGGCACTTCAAATGCTTTCATTTCATTTCATTATTTAACCTTACTGTTAATTTGAAAAGAATCAGTGACAAAACCTGGAGATGTCTGGAGGGTGCTGGAGTCTGAGATGGTCCCATCAGGTCCTGGAGATGCCAAAAGTCCCTGCTGGAGCTGCCACTTTGCTGAGCTCTGTCCCCAGGGTTTTTTACCAACACATCTAAGGTAAAAAATACAAATTGCATTATTGGCATGGAGCTGTATGGGAGAGAAGTAATAGAGGGCACAGATAATCAGTGCTCTCTCTGCTGAAAATACATTGAGCTAAACCACCCCAGCCAGCTTAGCTCTGGGTTTACAAACAATGTCATTTTCCTGTGTCAAACCCTAGTCAAAACCATTTATTAACCAGCTGGTGGCAGTGTTTTCATTAGGAAAAGATAAAAGGTATTGCACTCCTTTTCCAGAAAATCCACTCTTTCAGCTGTTACAGTGGAAGCATCTTCCCTGTTGCTTGGCCCCCCCCCCCCATTAAAATTCTGAGAAAATCCATACAAGAAATAAAACCACTCAGTCACTGCCGCAGAATACTTTGCTTTTAACACCTTATAGAATGTCAGGAGAGCACAGCTACCTTTTATTTCCCTTTCCAGCTTGGTTGTTGTTTCTGCTGCCAAAAAACTGCTTTGGTTTGAGGGATCCTTGCTTTTCTCTGCAAGTTGGTAAAGACTGGGAACAGAGATGTTAAGAAGGAAATAAAAAGATGACAGATTTAATATTGGTTTCTAGCCACTACTGGGCATTGTGTTTTGAAAGCCAGGGTTAGAAATTGTTTCTGGGCAAGGAGAGCACTGCAATATTTCCTTGCTCTCCCCACCTGCTCAGCAATGGCATGATCCCAGCCCTCTCCTGAATCTTAATTTAAAGCAGCCCAGAGCTCTGTGTGTGTGTGTGGGGAGGGGGGAGAGCTTCACCTCCCCTTATGGGATTTATTGAAAAGAAATAATAATTAATCAGCATTTATCACAGCTAACTGACAGATTAAAAACTGCCTTAGCTGGGAACACCTCTCCCAAGCTTCCAGCCATGAGTCTCACCATGTGGTATTTACAGATTTTTTCCATCCTGAAATAACAGGTACCAAGAAAATCAAGTGAGAAGTGACTCTGACAGAATTAACATCCCACTCCTCCTCCCAGGGATCCAGGACTCCTCCCTGTATGTGATAGCCACACCATCTGCACTGCCTCCTCCATCTGCCACCAGGCATCACAAGCCCACACAGATGCACCCAAAACTGATGCCAGTCCGTGTCAGAACACCTCCTGTGTCTGGGAACCACATCATGCTATAGCTAGGCTGGAAAAAAAAGAAAAAAAAAAAAAAGAAAAAAATAATAAAAAAAAAAGAAATGCTTTTTATAATGTGTCAGCACCTCCAGCAGATCCCAACCCTTGTGCCCCTGTGTTTGTGTTCTCCCTCTGCATCCCCCCTCTCCCACTGTACCTAAATGGGTGCAGCAAGCATGATCCAAGCAGTGATGGTGACACAGAGCAGTTCAGGTGTTGCTCCAGGCCACCCAGTCCCAGCTGGATTTTGCTGCTAAACCACACCTGAGGACCTTGTCCATAAGCCCTCCCCTTGCTCAGACTCACTCACCACTAGATGTTCATGCCACCAAAACAGAGGAAGGGAACCTTTCCCCAGGGAGGATTTTCAAAACACAGGGAATTTGAAGCTCAGATTTGGGGTTAACTGGGTCCTGGCATCTCAGCTCCATTTGGTGCTTACAAAAGCCCCAAATTTTCAACTGTTCCTCCAGCAGCTTTTCTCCTCAAAACACTTCATCCAGAGAAGTTCTGGTCCATCCTTGCCAAGCCTCTCACTGCCTCTCTGGTCCCTTCACTTGGTTCTGGTGACATTAGAGGGCAGCCTTCCATTTTACTGCTTTTTTTTATTTTTTCTTCCCTGAACCTATTTTAAATAGAACCAGGAGGGCTTTGCCAGGCTTGGGGTGGGGGAGGGGACACAAGACTGGAGAAGAGAAACACCTTCAAACCCAAACAACCCTATTTTCATTTAAAAACTATTATGATTCTGTGACTATGTTCTCTGAAACATCCCATTTGTACAGCTGGGAGGGTGTCCAGGTTAGGAGATGTGACAGACAATAACTATTTCCCATTGCAAGAGCTCTCTCTGAAGGCTGGGTGGTTTCCCAGAGGGAATTGGAGGGAATTAATGGAATGCAGGGTGACATTCTGAGTGAATTAATGACACTGCAGGGTGTTAAAGCAGAGGTGAATACTCTGCACCTACCTTTTGTGATGGGTATCTCCAAAAACCCTACAATCACTTACATCCACTTCAAGAAGCATCCTGAAATCCAAGAGGAGCCAGAAAAAGAAGAAAAAGCAAAAAAAAAACCCCACCAACACAGTTTAAAAAGAACCCAAACCACGTCAAAGACCAAAAAGTTGTTTTAAAATGTGTGGGAATTATATTTCTGATTCAGAGACTCGGAAATGTCTCATAGTCATAAAACCATAAAACAACTCTAATGCCAGTCCAAGTTTCACAGTGGCAATATTCATACATCAAAGCTGAGGGGCTGTGAGCTTCCAACATTTTTAGGATGGCATTCATCCTGATGACAGAAATAATTATGGAGAGCTACTAAGATGATTAAGGGAGTGGAGCATCTCCCTTATGAGGAAAGGCTGAGGGAGCTGGGTCTCTTTAGTTTGGAGAAAAGGAGACTGAGGGGTGACCTCATCAATGTTTTCAAATATGTAAGGGGTGAGTGTCAGGGAGATGGAGTTAGGCTTTTCTCAGTGGTGACCAGTGATAGGACAAGGGGTAATGGGTGTAAATTGGAGCACAGGAGGTTCAAGTTGAATATCAGAAAAAATTTTTTCCTGTAAGGGTGACGGAGCCCTGGAACAGGCTGCCCAGGGGGGTTGTGGAGTCTCCTTCACTGGAGACATTCAAAACCCACCTGGACACGTTCCTAGGGGATGTACTCTAGGGGGCCCTGCTCTGGCAGGGGGGGTTGGACTAGATGATCTTTCCAGGTCCCTTCCAACCCCTAGGATTCTAGGATTCTAGGATTCTATGATTCTATGAATGTTAACCCGCAGAGACGTCAAGCTCCTGGGAGAAAAAAAAAGTGCCACGGCTCCCATCTCCAGCCCCACCAAATTTTAAAAGCTGGTGCTTGTGAAAATGAAGAAAGAGCAAACTATACACACGTCACAGGCTTTTATCTCTCTGGTAGCTTTCTTGTGCAAGGACAATAAACCACCCCTAAAATATGGAAATTGCTCAGGGAGTCATTTTTAGCCTTTGTCCTCTGCAAGGCTCCTCCATCACTGCCACAATTAGTTGTGTTGCACTACAGAAGTGCTGCCATCCTGATTTATTTTGCACCAGCCAGACCCTGCTCATCAAACTCCAGACAGAGTGGGTGCCCCAGCCCTGGCAGCAGAAAAATCCCACAGGAAGGGACACAGGATTAAATCATGATTTTAGAAGGCAAGACTCAAGAAATAGTCATTGACCTGCCCCGGGTGGCACCAGGAGCATGAAGAAGTTTCCCAAAGGAAAAGGAGGAATAGTCCTATATTTTAAAATTGATTTTAATTGATTTTTTTAAATTATATTTTAATTGATCTGATATTTTTGCAAAGCTCCATGTCAGGTATTCTGTATTCCCACCTGGGCTGGGCCTCTGTGACTCCACAACATAAAAACCTTCACAGGTGGAGAGGAATCTCTGCACTCTCCCACGTGCAAATCACTGTTTATTGGTGGTAAAATTGAACCATTTCCTGAAGGTCAAGAGTTTTCAAAGCAGTGCTAAGAAATAGGAATTTCCACACCCTCCATTGGCAGGATCCCATGGAGTCTTGGTTGTGTTTGCTTTTCCTTCCCAGTTTTGCTCAGTTAGCCAGGAACCAGGACTAACCTGGCTGCTGCTGACCATGACTGTATTTAACAAGCCACTGAGAAAAATCTAAAACTACAGAGGTGGTCAGTTAAAAAAAAAAAAACCAAGCAACAAACCCAAAACCTACTAAAATGTCACTTGGTGTGACCACTGGTAAATACCAGCATCTTCCTGGCAACCACCATTTGGTGGAGACCAAATGAGGAGGATTAATTTTTTTTTTTTTTTTTTTTTTTTTATTTATTTTTATTTTTTTTTTGTGATTTGCACAAAATAAAAATTTCTGCTTTTTTTTGGAAACACATGAAACCCAAAAATTTACAGTGAGTGAAAAGGTACTGGAATCAAGTGGAAAGGCAGATTCTGCTGCTCTCACAGATACAGAGGCAGCAAGCTGGGTCATGTGGAAGAGGAAATGGATTTGTGAAGGCAAACTTGAGGGTTTGAGTCAAATTTCACAGAGTGAAACTGCCCTGCAGCAGCACAGAGGGGGTGGCAGGGGCCAGGAGCACATCCCTGCCCTGCTCTCCATCCCCCGGGGCAGGAGCTGGAACCACCTCATGCAAAGGGTGTGATGGTGCTGAACAACCCCCTCAAATATTCCCCAACCCACTCTGCAAGCCCTGAAACCAACATTTTCCAAGTAATGTGTTTCCAAAAAAATGCAGAATTTTTTATTTCAAATGCAGCTGTCCTCAGCCACAAGGCCTGCTTGGGGTTTTATTGCCTGTACCCATCTGAACCAAAAGGTATTTTACAGAAAGAAAAAGTGAAATAATTGAACAGGGCTTAGCAAAACATCCCCATTAAGCTAGTGACCAAAACATCTACTTTTTATCTCAGGGCTGTAGCACCTCTGCTGTGTTAATTAAGCAATGGTTCAGAGCAGGTGATGGGCAGCCAGAGAGACCTGACTACACTCTGAGTAGTTCCTAACACCAGCACATAAATGATGTGCTCATTTGCTGATCAGGAGGAGTGATTTATAAAGATCAAATTCCCAACCAATGCAAAATGACACAATGCTTTATATGCCAAAGAGCAAACAATCCAAACCACCTGCCCTGGAGCAGACCTGAACCTGTTGCCCATCTTCTCCTCCACACAGAGTGGAAAAATCCACTCTGCAAAGTCAACCCTGCCTCAACAACCACCTGGGCTTCCAAAGCAATGGTTGGATGACAGAAATTTAGAAAAATGCCAGCTTGGTACAGAACTGCTTGGGTTCTCAAAGTCTTTTAGTGGCCTGGTGCTTGAGTTGCATCAATTTGAAATGGAGATTGTGCCCTGACCCAGTGGCTTGCCCAGCTGCTGGCAGCTGGGAGCATCCATGAGAAAGCTGAGTACATTACTGAGCATATTTGCAGACTGGCAAATTAAAATATCAGTAACAGCCCACGTTTGCAAGTGAGAAGAGAGCAATTTAATTTTTTCTAATTTTTTTTTTTTTTTTTTTTTTTTGGTTTCTAAGTATCTTTTCGTAGGCCAATTACATCAATTCTACCCACATGGGTCATTTGTCTTCTTTCATTTAAGGTTGTTAGAAGTAATCAACAGGATCTCCATGCCTCAGTTAGCATCCTTCATTATGTTCAGCAATCAGGATTTGCCCTTACATTGCTCCATGAGCTCCTCCAACCCCTTTTCCTGCATTGCCTCGAGTGACTGTAAGGAACCTCATTAATTACTGGACATGATTAGGTCACAAACCCAAAAAGTAACCAAAGATAAGAGAGAATATAAACAGTGTATTAAGAAAAGCTGTTTCTCCTTCCAGTTGGGCTATTTTCTTAAAAAATATACAACCAGTAGAACAAACACCTCATGTGCAGACAACACGATGTGCAGCCAGTGTCCAGCCCATGCTGGGCATCATTCCTGAAGCCAACCCAGGAAACTGAGTCAATAATGAGCAAATAACTCATCCCCTTGTCTTTCCCACTGCTTCTTTGCATTAATGTGCACTCCAGCCAGCACCAGTTGCTGCCTAATTAAGGGGATGACTTCCCATCCCTCCTGATGGACCACAGGGTCCTGCACAACAATAATTTTGCCATCTCTTGAATGGGAAAATGAATTTAAAACTGAGAAAGATGAAAGTCCAACTGGATGCACTTTGCCAGGCATCAGTGAGCAGCAGAAAATATGATGGTGCCTGTGCTGCTCCCATCACCCAGGAAGCTTAACAAGATTCACCTTGCCAGCAGGAAGGACCAATTTGCAGACCTGGCTGCAAAGACTACAAAAGCAGAAAGAGCAGCAAAATTAAACACAACCCTTGTCATAACCTGGGGAAACCATAAGGCATGGCTGGCCAAGAAGCCAGTTTCTTTTAGCTAAAATAATTAGAAGTAGAGGAGAAGCCCTTCTGACTTCAGACCAAGACCACCTGAGATCTTGGACACGTTTTTAGGTGGTGGGGGATGTTACCACAACTGCCCTGCAGTGGCTTCTAGAACATCAGTAGCAGGAACAGGGGGATCTATAGGCTGAGAGGAGATGTCTGGATGTCAGGAGATGTCTGGATGTCAGGAGATGTCTGGATGTCAGGAGATGTCTGGATGTCTGACCTCCCTCCATCTGAGGCAGTGATGTGATTCCAGCCCCGTGAGGAGTTTGGAAAAACATTGTAGGGGGAGGTCTGGGCATGGAAAAGCAGCTCCATCAAGCAGGCTCCTACCAAAATATTTCATGACTCCAGGTCATATAAAACCCACTGTAAAGCAGCACTGCAGAACATCACCAATGAAACTGTCAGTGAAGAAGGGCAAATGTTGCTAAAGGAAAATCACTTTTCCCACAGTGCTCATTTTCACCCGTGCACGTTGTCCCCTTGCACTGTGAATTAGTTGTGATCCATTTGGTGTTTTTTTTTTTTCATTTAATTTGTGATTTTTAGTCAAAAACTCCACAGCATGCATAACCATCATCTACTTCCTAGTGGTCTTATTAAAAAAAAAAAGAAAAAGAAAAAAAGGAGTGAGGGGTCTGAACTCCCTCTGGACCAGTGCTCACTCCTCTGTTTACATCCCTGTGTTGAACAATAAATTTACTCACAAATCCTGTAGGTCTTTGCTTCATGCAGGGGTCAGGTTCCTCATTACAGGGGGTGCCAACCAGAGCGTCCTGGGCTCCCCACAGAGCTCCCAGCTCCAGGGCTGTGCTTGTGAAATGCCAGAGGTGCCAGAGGCCCCAGACTGAGACACCGTGGGCTGGAAGAGACAGGAGGCACAAACCACAAATACCAATGAGGATGCTTGCCTGGAAAAAGAAGTTAAAAAAAAAAAAATCTATTAGTTCAGATAGCTGCTGTGAGGTGCTCCAGGGTTGCCATAGAGATTCAGTGGATTCATTTGACCACTCTAAGGAGAGAACACAAAATACTCTTACCCTTAATGTGCTGATCCAAAGCCCACTGAAGAAGTTTTCTCTTGACTTCAATGAGTTGTGGATGATGTCTCGAGAGCAGCCCTTGATAGCTCATTTCTTATCACACTGAGCCCCTTTTATGTCCTCTGAAAGGTTCCTGCTAAAGGCTTTGAGAAGACAGGGCTCACTTGATCAGGCTTTCAAGATATGCTTAATTTTAAGCAGAATCAACCCAATGACTCCCAATCCAGTAAGGTATTAGAAGAAAAAGCCTTCCTAGCACCACAAAGGCAGGAAAATTGCCCCTGGCTCTAAAACAGACTGCAAAAATGCAGTTGGATGGACAGCTGTATCATTTTTCCACCCCACACCCTCCATCCATCCCTGGTCAGGTCGTGCCCATCGCGTGGTGGGGCGGCACGAGGAGCTCAGTTTGTTTGCTTTAAAGTTTCTCTGCCATCCTCTTCTGCTATTAAACCAAATTTCAGTAGAGTGAAACATTGCTTCAGACTAATCAAAAGCATAGCATTGACATTTTTTTTTTTTTTTTCATCTTTTTTTTTTCCCCAGCTCTTTAAAGGTTTAAGCAGGCTGCTCATCAGTGACATCTTGCATAAACGCTTTGCTGGGAGAAGTAATTTGTCATGAGGAATCTTTAAAGTGCCAGAATATCTGATAAGTTAAATCCTGATTTCCTTATATGACAAATGCTTAACAGTTGTCTTAGAGTCTTTCTGCACTCTGATTTTTATCTCTGCTTTATTACAGTAATAATAACATCTAATATACTCTCTCATATCTGTCTTGTTCTTTCTTAAGGTCAAAATTATATCCAGAGCTAAAAGCAGCAGGAGACTTCTTCCTTTCTTCCTTCCTCCCTCCCTTCCTTCCTTCCTTCCAGTATTGTAAAGCAATAAATTACCATGTACAGGCAAATAATAGCAAATTAGAAAATCTAAACAGGGTATTTATATATACACTTTAATGTATGCTTGGTAATCAGAAAGCCAAGTATTGGTAAGCCATTACAACAACTAATTTTCAGTCTTTCCAGTGAATTAGATGCTATTACATCAGGCTACTTAATTGCCTTCCTTGCCAATAATCTGCAAAGAAGAAAAAAAATGTTAATTCTCTTCCTGTCTTCGGGCAGATTTCGCTCAGTTGTTTTTTTTTTACCTATTTGCTCTTTTCATTTTCACCCAGGGGTGACCTTAGCTGTCTCCTCGAGAGGCACAAATCATTTTTAGAGAGTAGAGGAGCAGCAGACAAGGTGCCCTGAGGTGCAGGGACCTTTGCAAGGTGCCCTCCCAGGGGTGGGCTGGGGAGGTCCTGCAGCTGAGGGCTGAGGACAGGCTGGCTGCTAAAATCAGTGACTTCTGGACCCAAAAATGGCTCCCAGAGCCTCAAGACAGGGACCCACCAGTGGAAACTTATGTCCTCCAAAGGCAGATGCAATTTAGAGGAAAGTAGGGTAAAAGAAATCCCACTGGGCTCAAAGATTCTGCATGATTAAAAAAAAAAAAAAAAAAAAAAAAAAGAAGAAGAAGAAAAAAGAAAATCCATAGTAGTCCTAGCTGAAGATTGAATAAACTGCACTTTGAAAGTCAGGTTTGGCAGCAGCTGTAGTGATGCACCAGGCACACCCACATGAAAGCCACAGGGCTCCCAGGAAGGTAGAAAAACCCCCAAATATTCAGGTGCTCAGCCCAGTGCTGGAGGTGATGCTGGAGGTGATGCTGATGGGACAGCAGAGCTGATGCCCTCCACCCAGGCTGCAGGGATCTCCCTTCCCTGCCCCAACACCTCCAGAACACTTCCCAAACCCATCAGTCAGGACACTGCTCACGTGAGGTGGTTTGATGAAGCTACTTCTGACTTTTCTGATGGAGAAACAGAGTAGAAATTGAGTCACTGAAGGGCAAAGACTGAATTCCCACCCAAGTCAAGACTGGTCAAGGCATTCCCAACTTCCCAGCCCCTTGACAAAGCACTCCCCTTTTTTTCCACCCTGTAAATTTGTTTCCTTTTCTCTTAAAAAAATTAAAATAGTAAAGAAAGTCAACAAAATATCTTTTCAGAGTAATGAACCCCTTTTCCCCAGCCAGGTCTGTGATTCACCACAGGCTCACATCCCTGTTGTGGTTCCTCTTGTCCTCTTTGCACTGAAAAAAAAAAGATATTTCATATCATGTTTCCACTTTCTGTCAGCATAAAAATTAATGTGCTGAGCAATGGCACCCTTAGATCCCTATTTTCTGACAGAGGCCACTAAGGTGGTTCTCTCTCTCTTCTTATCAAACTAAAGCCACCTTTAAAGTTCAGCAGACAGCTGAGCATTTCATGTCAAAGGCAGGATAGGTGGGTGGGGATGGCAAGAACTATTTCTATTAAATCAGTTGGATAATCTGCATTTTTCCAGGCTTGCTGGGTGTGATTTAGGTGAAGGCAAGACTTACAGCTCTTGGTGGCCTCCACATACCATCTTTTTTTTTTTTTTATATATATATGAACATCCCTCAAGGTGGAGTGGCTTGTCAAGGAATGGCTAAATCATAAACAGTGGGTTTTTCCTGGAGCCAAGAAGCTATTTTTCTTGCAGCTCAGGTTTTCCAAAAGGAAAACAAAAAGGGAGGAAGGTCTGTGCAAGCAGGATCCCAGCTCTCCATCCCTCTGAGCACTCCCTGCTCAAAGGCCACTGCCAAATCCCTACAGGAGGTGGTCAGAGACCTGCACAAGAATTGATAAGGAAGAAGCTGCTTTTCTAAGCCACCCATACAGCTCAGCTGGCTTACAGACAACCTTGTTTTGCACAAGTTATCAAGGCAGAAATGTATTTGATTATGTAGAAAAAGGTTAACTGAAACAGATGTGAAAGCCCAGGACAGAGATAAAACTGGATTTGTTTCGATTTTTTTTTTTCTTTCTTGAAAAATAAGCTGGATGGTGATCTGAGCTACAAGGAACAGTCCAGAGCCACACCAAGTCTGCACAAGGACATATTTAAATCCATGTTAATTTTTCCCCAGCAGTACTGCTGGGATCCTGCCCCCAGGACCCATGTTTAGCAGGTCCATACCTCTGGGCTGCTCTTACCTGCAGAGCCACAGTCACAGGCCAGGACTCATCCCCAGCCTTTCAGCTTCTCATGGCCCAAAGGTGTTAAAAAATACCACTCCTTGGGCAGATCAGGAGAGTGGCTGAGCTGGAAAGTTGCCTGTGCAGGACATTTGCTATGGGTGGGATCCCAGCACCCTGTCCTGCTGCAGAGACTCCTGGGTGTCCCCACCTTGGCTGCTCCTCCCACCCAGACACTGCATGGATCAGGCTGCATGAGGATAATAATTACCTACCCTTTCCTTGAATATTTTTATAGTTTTCTGGGTGAATTTCTAGGTGTCACTTCACTAGGAGCTACAGGAGCTCCCCAGCCAAGCCACCACCAGTACCCAAACAGGAGGGGGTTTGGGCAGCTTTTAAAAATACGACGCTTTAAGTATTTTTGTGTTGAGAAAGGCAGACAGGAGCCTGTATGATCTCCTCAAATCAGCCAGAAATCAGCCAGACAGAGTCCAGAATCCCAGTATGAAACTGGCACAGCTCCATGCTCAAGTCACTTTTCTCCATGGGCTGCAGGACGCAGGAATGGGCATCACGGAGGGGATGATGCCTCCCAGCTCTGCTTTGGTTTACTGGTGCTCTCCTGGGTTATGATATTTAAGAAGGCAATATTAGAAAGCATCCATAGAGTGGTTTATTAATATCTTCTCTTTGAACTGAAAGAAGCATTGCATGGACACTTTGCAAACATCTTCAAGCCAAGGTCACAGCTTGTTACACTGCATTTAAAGGAAACAGCCACAAGGGAGAATTCACACAGCTGTAACTCAGAAGATGACTTTTCCTACACACCACATTTACAGGTTACCAGACCAAGGACCTTATTTTTTGTTTGTTTGTTTTTGTTACAGGAAATAAATAAAAAGACACAAACCCCCTCTTGTTAATTACTGCACCCACAGCTGTAGCAGAAAGGGCATTTGGGATGTTCCAGCAGATGTGTGTTGCCTACCTAAGTCAATTAATGAAGGCAATGGGAGCTGCCCTGATGTGATACCCTGCCTTAGAGTGACTTCCCAGGACTCTTCTGGAAATGAGATGACACATCTCAGGAGACTGTACCCTACTAAAGTTGTTTTAAATAACTATATTAAAAAGAAACTCAGATTCACCATCAGGGCCGAGTCTGCCCTTCCCCTGTGGCCCTTCCTATCATTGAAAACCTGAAATGAAACTTACTTTAAATCTGGATTAAAACTGCCAGAGTGGTCATCCTCAAGTAAATGTGGTTTTGGGACAGGCAAGTGGAGCCATGCCTTGCCCTGCCTGTGGGTTTGTTTCTACAACAGCAAAGAGGGATGCTAGGAATAAAAACCTGTGGTCCCGACAGGCTGCACGCACACAGCTCTTCAATGCACAGGACTATTTTTGTATTAATCAAGAGCAAGCTGATTAAATCTGTAGCTTTACAAAGCAGGGGAATTATCTGGATGAAAACATTCATTTTGCTACAAAACTTTATGATACTGTAACTTGGGGAACAAAGCCCTTTTCTGAGCAAACCCATCTGCTCCTCTTGGCTGGCGCTCTTTGAAACAAACATCTGTTTACAGGATGAAGACAGGGGCACGCTTGTCTCTGTTGGGTTTTTCATTAAAAAAAAAAAACACATTTAAAGGGTTTTAAGCACAAAGTGAAGCAAGAGCTGCTAGAATGGGAAGCGTGGTTTTGAGCATTTGGTTATGACTTTGCCCTTCGAAAGGAAGTTTTTTTAATTCCCGATCCAACGCCGTTGCGGAAGGACCTTTTGTTGGGAGGCACCTCCAGGAAAGGCTTTAAAAAAGCCAGGTCTTCATTCCTGCCCACCCTGGCCAAGCAGTTATTCAGCAGGAGGAGGCAGGAATCAGATTTTCCATACAGCTGGCAATTCAAGTAAAAAGGATTGCTGCTCTGAAGGTAGAAAACAGAAGAAAACAACAACAACAAAAAAGAGAGAGAGATAAAGAAAAGGTGAAATTACAAACTTGTGTATTTGCCAGGACTTGTCCAGTATAAAAAGCAAAAAAGCAGAAGCACAAAAACAATTTATGCTTAGAATGACAAGGATGAACTGTTATTTGCTATAAAAACCAGACACACATATATTTATATAAATATATTTTAGCTTTCTATAAAACTCGACTGTGGTATTCCTGGTGTAAAATACTGACACAGTTAAAATGATCTTTACAATATGAAACAAATTGTTCTCCATGATGCTGACCAGTTGGGAGATGTAACACCATTTCTCTGGAGTAGGACGCATGTTTATTGCTGTAAAATGAGATTTTTTTTTTCACTTAACAAAGAGACAGCATCTTGTTGTCACTTGGATGAAGTCATGTAGTTAAATGAGGGAAGGGAAGGGAAGGGAAAAGGGAGAAGGGAAAAGGGAAAAGGGAAAAGGGAAAAGGGGAAAGGGGAAAGGGGAAAGGGGAAAGGGGAAAGAGGAAAGGGGAAAGGGGAAAGGGGAAAAGAGAAAAGAGAAAAAAGAGAAAACAGAAAAGAAACCAAAGGGAAGCGAAGGGAAGGGAAGGGAAGGGAAGGGAAGGGAAGGAAAAAGGGAAAAGGGAAAAGGGAAAAGGGAAAAGGGGAAAGGGGAAAGGGGAAAGGAGAAAGAGAAAAGAGAAAAGAGAAAAGAGAAAGAGAAAGAGAGAGAAAAGAGAAAAAAAAGAGAAAAGAGAAAAGAGAAAAGAGAAAAGAGAAAAGAGAAAAGAGAAAAGAGAAAAGAGAAAAGAGAAAAGAGAAAAGAGAAACGAAAGGGAAGGGAAAAGGGAAAAGGGAGAAGGGAGAAGGGAAAAGGGAAAAGGGAAAAGGGGAGAGGGGAAAGGGGAAAGGGGAAAGAGGAAAAGAGAAAAGAGAAAATAGAAAAGAGAAAAAAGAGAAAAGAGAAAAGAAACCCAAGGGAAGGGAAGGGAAGGGAAGGGAAGGGAAGGGAAGGGAAGGGAAGGGAAGGGAAGGGAAGGGAAGGGAAGGGAAGGGAAGGGAAGGGAAAAGGGAAAAGGGAAAAGGGAAAAGGGAAAAGGGAAAAGGGAAAAGGGAAAAGGGAAAAGGGAAAAGGGAAAAGGGAAAAGGGAAAAGGGAAAAGGGAAAAAAGAAAAGAGAAAAAAGAGAAAAGTGAAAAGAAAAAAGAGAAAAAAGAGAAAAGAGAAAAAAGAGAAAAGAGAGAAAAGAGAAAAGAGAAAAGAAACCAAACCAATATAAATAAAATATAAACCACCTGTAAAGCAGAAATTTGGAGGAGGCAGCTTCCTGGTAGTTATGACTAGTTCTAGTAGTAGTTATGACTCAGATTAATAATACAAACGGGTTAAAACCCAGAGAAGTTTGTGTACACATTCCTCTTACCTGCACTTTGCAGCATAAAAATGCAAACTACAGTAAATGGGATACAAACTGGAGCTGCACCTTCAATCATGGAGATTTACCAGCTTGCTGATTCTCTCTCTGAAAGAAACACCCTGCCAGCATGCCCCCAGCTGCTGTGCAGCACTCTTGCTTGGGCTGCTACTTCAATTAATACTATTTAGTACTAAACATTTTTTTCCATTCTCTGCCCCAGCTCCCCCACCCCCAGCTGCCTCTGGGTTTCATCCCAGCCTGAAGTTTCTCCCTAACTAGAAGAAATCCTTTCTTGCAAGAACTGGTGACACAGAGGATTTCCCCCCTGAATTTTCAGCTGTTATTTCCCAGCCTACACAGGGGCTCAGAATAAACTCCTGTTATTTTGATATTCATTGGAATAACAAAACTCACTTTCCCTTTTATGTCATGGCCATAAAGAGACCCAGTAAGAAGTGGGGAGAGTCAGATCAAGCTGTGCCTGAACTACCTGTGAGCAGAACTGAAAGGTAATTCAGCATTTCCAGGAGTAAGAGGGACAGAGGCACTGGGCAAGTGGCAGATTAAGGCTGAGGGGAACTTCCTATCAATAAAACAGAGCTGCAGGAGTAGCTCCCATTGCTGGTAGCAACACATCAGCTGAATGGAAGGATAATGATGCAAAAATATCACAGGAAACAAAGAAGTGGGAACCCTGGCTCCTGGGGATGATTTTACAGCAATAAAGAAAGAGGGAAGAGTGGCTGAGACCAGGGAAACATCAACATCAGAAATAAAATCCCTCATTCCTCATTGGCAAAGTGTCAGATGGTGGATGTGTGGTTTGACCAGCAAGCTGGGATGGGAACCTGGCCAAGATCCCAACTTGGAAGGATATTGGCATTAAGTGTCCTGTTCACTTGGGTCCTACAGGAGGTTCTGTTTCCTTTCATAGTTCCATCAAATCTGTGCTACTGATTCTACTCAATCATTTTCTGAAACTTCATGGAAGAATTCCCCTTTTCCTACACACTAACAGAGACAAATAAAGCTATTGGTTAATAAGCACTTACTGCTTAACTAGCAGTAAGTGAAATTAATCCATGTATCTTCTTGTACCTGTGAGATATAAACAAGGAATTGAGATGAAAGGGAGAGATGCATCTCTTTCTTTTCTCTTTTCTCTTTTCCATAGAATATTTCAACTTCAGCAACAGCTCCCCACACTCTACATTAAATATGCAGCAGGTTTCTCACATGATTATTTTAGAGGCTTGCATATTTTATCAGTAACTAAGCAAAAATTGAGCTTCGATACTCCAGGAAAATTAGGAAATCATATTTTAGCACTAGATTAATACAAGTAGCATCCTTCTTTAAAAAAAAAAACCAACAAAAAGCAAAAAAAAATTGATTTAAATAAAATAGCTATTGAAAAGAAATGAAGCAACTGATTTTCAGGTATGTAGGCACCCTGACTTACCATGGAAGGGGCAACTGGATAACCCGAGCACACGAATATCACTGAGATCCAGAGAATCAATCCAAAGCTTAACCTGCATAGACTGCAGAGAAAAACTGAGATCAGTTAAAACTTAAACCAAAAATCAAGCACACAAATGTTAGATTTCCTCTAAATACAAAGCAATCTGCAGTGTCCTTACCTGATCATTTTTTGCTCCCGAGTGTCTGTGTGTGTACATGCAGTTAAACTACCAAATTCCACACATCCTTTCAGTTCTTTCTTAGATGACCATTTTATACCAGAGTTCAGGAGTAAAAATGTCACCAAAGCTGATTTTATTATGACTAATTGGGCCTTGTTTGGCCTTTTCTTCTTTTGAAATGGGAAAATGGCACGAGCCCACGGTCAGCTGCCACTGTGAAACCAACACTTGATTTCATTTAAAGTGTTCCATGAAAATGTCCCTCTCCAGTGGGTTCACTGTTCAGTCTGGATCATCATGGCAAATATGGGCAAAGGTCTGAAGATTTCAAAAATACGTTTCAAGAATTTATTTTTTTTTTACCACTTTTCATATCAAGAGCTTGCAAAGCCTGCCTGCAAGGGAGAAAAAGTAAAAGTGCACTTTTTAAACAGAAAGTTCCTTAAGTAATGTTATTAGGCTTCAATACATAGGAAAATAAATCATATAGAAAGAGATTTTTCTTCCTCCCCCCATCTTTAATTTTTTTTTAAATGCTTAGTTTTCAATGCACTCCACTTTGAAGTGTTTGCTTTTAGAACTTAAGTTGTTTGGAAGTTGCTTCCTACTCTTGGATGCAGAGATATCTTAGCCTTAGAGTGATAAATTCACTCACCCAAATCTTCAGTGGGATTAATAAACCCTGTTAATCTCCACTGATGGAGCAACTGTTTAATGTTTAATGTGAGAGGAGGACAAAGCAAGGACACCAAACACCTCCCAGGGGGCCCCAAGGAGGTGCCCAGGTGGACCCAGAGAAGATGAAGCTTTGTGGAGCCTGGAGCAAAGCAGGAGGTTACAGAAACTTCAAACAACATGGGAAGGAAGACAACTCTTGTGTGGCTTTCTAAGGCAGGACAAAAAGATGATCAAAGGGACTTGTTAAGGATGTTTCACACAGTGGGTGGGGAAGGGAAAGAGCTTCAGATGGCAGCAAATCTCCCCAGCACTCTGCAAATCACATCTGATCTGAACATTAGAAAGAAAACAAAGGTTAATCTGAGGGCTGGCATCTATTTTGTTCATGTTGTATTATAAATGTATGATAAAATGTATTATAAATTCTCTTTCCAGCTCTGCCCAGGAGTCACCTCTGACAGACTGTGATCCTCAGGACCTGAGACAGGCAAGCAACATCTGGGTTTCCCCCCCAGCTGTATCCAAGAGCAAATTCTACCTTTTCCAAGTTTTTTGGCCAGCTGGGCAACCCCAAACAGCAGACAGAGGCTGAGTGAGGAGAAGTTGTTGAGACATCACCAGCCCAGAGCTGGGCTCCAGGGCTTTGTCCACCTCTGAGCTGCAGACGAGTGGCACCATCTGAACAGAGCAATGATTCCAGCTCTTCCTTTTCCTTCTCACTTCTTTATTTTTTTTCCTAAGCTCTCCAGGATGCAGCTAAAGCCACCACAACCCTGCTTTGCATGCACCAAGTGCATGTGGAGATTTAGACCCAGTCAAGATGCTCCCACTTCAGGTTTGGCTGAATCGGGTCGAAAGGAACAAGTGGCAATTGACATTTCTCTCCTCTCCTCCCTCTGCAGAGCAACTACTCTGAGGCCCTGCTCCCAGCCATGGTTCACTGGCAGGTATCATAGGTCAGATGAGTCATTAAGAACCATAATAAAAATCCCCAGCATCCATAAAATACAGGTTTTATGAGAATAAATTGGCAGCAGTATCATCCACTTCCCTGGGAAGCCAACAACATCACCTCTTCCCTCTGGCTTGCCTTGTTACAGGAACAGTGCTGCCACTCTCATGTGGTGTCCCCACAAAAAATGTATGGGACAGAACACAAAGCTGGTAGATAAGACTGTAGAGCCTTGATATTTAATAAGATGAATATAATTAATACGATGTAATATTCTCTATAAGCTTTAGAACATGATACTTCCCTCCCCTCGCTCACAGCAGGAAATCTGAAGTGTTTCAACTGGCAGTGAGTGCCCTGGCTAAGGGATCAAAATCATAAAAATAAATCATAAAAATCATAAAATTGAAAAAAAATCCACTGAAACATGTCTGCATGGCCCACTGGTAGAGCCCCAGACGTGAAGCTGCAGCAAGTTTGCTGTCCAGGTAAAGGCAAAATCTTCTTGTGCCCCTCTGGGTTGCTCACAGTGAAACTCAGCATGGTTTTTTTGTTTGTTTGTTTTTGCAGAAAGCTGCCTGGATATTTTGGTCTGAGCCCAAAGTTTTCCCCACTTTCAAGAGCATCAAGAACCTAAGGAGCCAGGATGTTTTGCTTTGAGACCACAGCAAGGTGAAAAATGGAAATTAATCATCCTCACATCCTATGAAACTGTTTCTGACTCAGTGATAATAGAAAATCCCAGCAAGACACAAACCCAGAAGAAAAACACAAGTCAGAAAGAGGGTTTAACCCTTCAGTCCTTACTGCTGTGCTCTCACCACCACCAAGGGGACACAACCAAACCCACCTAGACCCCATCTACAGAGTCACAAAGGAGCTAAAACGTTGCTGTAGATGCATGTGTGGCTAATCCAGCACGTTTCCCTGCCAGGAGAGTGTGTAATCCTCTTAAACTTGGTTCTGACCCAGAAAAATCATGTCCCTGGGGTTAGGAGCCCAAAGGATGCAGGTGGGGTAAGCACAGCTCTTCCCTCCTGCCCTGGGCTGTGGGACCAGGCACTGACCAAGCATCTCCAGCCTCTCCATGGAGGGAACAGCTCCTGTGCTCAGCCCATGTTTAAAAGACACCTGGCTCCTTTTTTACACCTAATTTTCAATGCAGTCTCACTCAGACATCATTCCTCCCTAAGCCTCCATCAGCAGCAGCTCGAGCTCCAGGTTCTGACACACAGAAAACAAACCCAAAAAGGCATCAAAACAAAAACCAGCAAGGTCTCCTCTTGGCTCCTGTTCCAGAATGACTTTTTGGTAGCCTGGGTTTGTCTGTTCATGTGTGACAGGTGGGAGGTGCACAGAAAGCAAGAGGTGCTCAGCTACACAACACTGATGGACCCAGAGATAACGTGAACCTCAGGGGCTGAGTTACCACCTAATTTCAAAAAATTCCTGCATCACAGATCTAGGTAAGGGTGTCCCTGCTCAGTGCAGGGGGATTGGACTAGGTGACCTTCAGAGGTCCCTTCCAACTCAAATTATTCTGTGATGATCAGAGCTGAGCACATCACTGTCCCAACAACAGGGATGAAGCTGCAGCCTGATGCCCCATGCCAGGAGTGCAAATTTGCTCCAAAGTCACTTTTTTTTTCCATCCTACCTCAGCCAGGACATGTCTGCTGTGTCACAGTCACCATCTGCAGGATTTAAAGGTCTAAACCATCACCTATAATTACATGTATTCTCCTTCCTGGGGCCAGACAGAGGTGACGCAGAGGTGACGTGGGCAGAGCCAGCCTGAGTTTCCTTATCTGGGTCTGGCAGCCCCCTCCCCAGCACAGGGCAGAGCTGCTGATGGCCCCAAATTCTGCAGTGATGTAAAACCTGCCAAGCCAAACCCCCTCATCTCCCCCAGACAGCACCTTGGAGCTTCTCTGCCAGCAGCACAAACCTCCACACAACCTCAGCTACCACGCTGCTGTTGTGTGGGAAATGACAAGAATAATGCTTTGGGGGGAAAAAAACCAACCAAAGAAAATAACCCAACAAGCCCAAGCATATTTAAAGGGGACAGGAATCTCTTCAATTTAGAGGTGCTCTTGCATTTCTGTCAGATTCCTTAGTCTGCCTTCAGAAAAAACAATCTGCATGAAGCACAGAGACATGAAAAAGAAGTTGTCGTTGTTCTTGCACCACCACCACCAAATCTCAAAGTCATTTGATAATTTATCTGGAGAAAAAAAACCAAAACACAAACACACACACACACAAAAAAAAAAAAAATCAAAAAAAAGCAGACAAAAACTTTGCTCAACCCATGAAAGGGAGACTCAGTCACTGAAAAGTGTGGGAAATTGACGTTTTTGCTCCGCTTATTTGCGCACACGACATAATTTATGCATTTGGGAAGATCTCAAATAGATCCTACAGGAAGCTGCTGCCTCAGAGAAGATGCCAGCACTGAGCTAAAAAGACACCTGTCAAAGCTGAAACCCAATTTTGGTTCAGATGCAACAAAGATCTCCCTGATCTGAGCAACTCTGCATTGCTGTTGAAACAGAAGCGAGAAAGAGAAAAGAGCCCAGACAGACAAGAAAAGGGAAAGTTTTTTTTGAGGAGAAAAGGATGTAGGAAAGCCTGATGTGACTTAAGAAAAGGAGATCAAACTTTAAAGGGATCAAACTTTAAAGGAGTCAAGGAAAGCTAACGTAAATAGTATAAACAGTAGGGAACAGGGAGAAAAAGTCAGGTGGTTTTGAAGGGCACAACGTTTTATACAGATTATTGTTCAGTATCTCAGGGTTCTCCAGTGGATCAGGCTGAGAAGGACAAGGAAGAATATTTTTTATCAGGCTATGCTGCCTACAGAATATTCTGGCTGAAGTGAGTTTGTGTTTTTTCATCCACATTCTCCAGCACAAACCCATTTTTCCTGCTCTCCAAGTCCTTGAGATGTCATAGCCAGAAGCCCCTCTTTACATGGGAAAAAAAAAAAAAAAGAGTGATTCTGGGCAAAGTCAGTCGTGGTACCACAGCTGCCCCAACAGAACCATGACAGTGGGGAGGCAAAAAGTGGGACACAAAGTGAGGAGCTGGCATCACTCCAAGGTCAGGGAGGGACACAGAGGATGCCAGATGCTCATCAGGACACCCACTGTCTCCAGGCTGGACAGAGAGAGGTGGACTGCTCACACCTGAGCAGGTTTTTTATGCCATCTGGAGTGACCATCAGGGTGGAAAACAGGTCAGGTGGATGCAAAACATCTGTGGATGGCCTCGTTTCATCTACAGACAGCCCTGGTCTGCTCAGCTGAGAGAGAAGGAAAGTTACAGAATTCTGAGCAAATATCCCCTCTCCAAATCACAAGGCAGAGGGGGCTTGTTGCCTTCTGAACAGCCAACATTTCAGCTCAGCACAGATCAGCTCTTGGCATTTCTGCAGAAGGGTGAGATGCCAGTTTGAATTTCTGACAGGAGACCTGAAGTACCTTTAAGAAGTAAGTGGCTACATCTGGACCAGCAGCCACTGTTTGCAGGGGGTGAGAGGACACACCTTTTTTCTCCAAAATACAGAGCATTTTCCATCTGTTCCTCGTGCTCTTCTAACTCACTATTTTCTTCCTACTCCTCTGTGCCAGCTAAATAAACAAGGATATTGCAGTCTCTCCCAAGGAGCCCCTTCATAGGAAGGGTCTTCTCTGTACTGAGCCACTAACCAGAAGACAAACAGGACCTGAACCTTAGAGCAAGCTTCTCATCCTGAGGCTTTCAGATGCTTGAGATTTGCTGGTAGGAAGATGAAATCCAACTAAATCTGCCTTGCTTGAGTGGCAGTGGAGACACAGAGGTGGTACCCAGGCACCTTTGGGATTACATGAGTGGTGCTGAGGAGCTTCACTACCTTGGCAAAAGGATTTTGGGGCTTATCACTGAGATCCTGTTGCAGCTTTGGGTTTTTCTTGCTCTGTGTCTGCATTCCTGATGATGTTTCAGCACAGGATTAAACTCCTGAAGAAGTTACATCTGCCTCCCTGGTTCTCCTGTGTACTTGTGTCAATACTGGATTTATGAACCTCATCCTTCTCCCTGTCACCACCTTCTGAATTCCCCTTTTAGCATCAGGGGCTTCAGGGTTATTTTCCCAACCTGCAGTCCTACCACAGCTGCTGGATGGAGAGGTACCAACTGCTCCTTCCTCATCAGAAGTACAGATTCCTACGAATAAAATAAATAAAAGAGAAATAAACACAAAATCCAACATCAGCAAAGCTGACATAACCTGAATAGGAATAGGAAAAGCCACAGATGCTGAGGCTCTGGACTGTTCTCTGGTGACAGGACAGGGGGTATTCTCTACCTGCTCACTACAGAGTTTCCTCACTCCAGTCTCCCTGGGAGTGTTGAAACCAGAGTGCAGGAGAAGGATCTGCTCTCCAGTCAGCCTGACACTGTATTGACTGCCAAAAGCAAACATGGAGTCCACAAAAAACCCCCCTGTGACTCCTTTTTAGTTCCAAAGAGCCAGCCTGCTGACAGCCAGCTCTTTCATTCCAGCAGTAAAAGTTCAGGCTTTTCAACCTTATTCCCATCACACGAGTGCACTGAAAAACATGACATGATGGGCTTCAATATTGCACTTTCCAACAGAGACTGAGCAAGACCCAGCTGTGAGGAGTGGAGACAGACAAGGTATGACTTTCAAAGGGGCTGAGGGCTCTTTTTTTTTATTTTTTTAAAGCAAGAAGCCCTGGGAGGTGAAAGACTCTATTCTGCAGCTGAGCAAGGAGGACACCTGAAAGAACACTCCACGCACTCCTCACCTGCATCCCTCTCCTGGTCCTCAACCCTGCATAAATAACCAGGTGAGTTTGGGGAGACCCAAACCATCTCAGCAGGGTTTAGGGGTGTAGAAACCATGCCCTGGGGACAAGGTGCTGCAGGGAGCATCATCACCACTACCTCAGGGGCTCCTGACCTTCACCATGACTCCATGAGCTCTGTGATGCTCCCAACCAGAACCACAAATTATGAATGAGCAACTAAGAGAGCAAAACCTCACGCAGCCCCCAGCCTCTTCACTGCACCAGGACCACATTACAGATAAGAGATCCCTTGAAACTCAAACAGCCCTACACTGCTCTGCCTTGCCAAGTTCCATAACATCACCACTGCCTAAGCCAGCAGGACAGGAGCTAAAAATACTCTGATAGAAAGGCAGAGTCTCTTAACATGTGCTCCTTGAAAGCTCTGGAGCTCCTGGCCTCAGGGCACGTCTGTACAAAGCCAGCTTGGGGACCCAAAACTCCACAGCAGGGATGTGGCCAACCCAGAGATTTCCCATTTCCCTGGAAGGATCCACAGCTCAGCCCAGATGTGGGTTCTTGGGGTGCATCTCAGAGCTTTCCCTGCCAAGCTGCACACGATGCTCTCAAGCCACATCAAATCACTTCATGGGCCCTGGAGCTGGTGAGCTGCAAGTTTTTTTTTTTTTTTCTCTTCCCAGCATCAGAGAATTTGCATTCCTTGGGGCTATTTCCTAACCCACAACCTCTCCCCAGTGCCCAGTGACACACGTGGGGTGGTGTGGAATAAATCAGGGCTGGGGATGGATTGGTGGGAGGGAAGAGCCCACTGTCCCCATGCAGACTTCACATCACCTCTTGTCCATCTGAGGTCAGTCCTGTTTCCCACAGGAATGAATTCAGCACAAGAACAAAATGTATTTGCTATGTTTTTTTCCCCTGCATAAAGTGATCTTCTCCTTCTCCCCTCCCTCTGTTTTAGCCATGTGGGTTTTTTTCTCTTAAGAAAGGGGCAGTTCCTGGTTCCCCCACCCATCCCTGGCCCTGAGCACCACGTTTCACTGTGGGAGAGGAAGGGTCCTCTCTGCCCACTAACCAGAAGACAAACAGGCCCTGGACCTTAGAGCAAGCTTCACATCCTGAGGCTTTTAGATGCTTCAGATTTGCTGGTAGGAAGATAAAATCCAATTAAATCTGCCTTGCTTGAGTGGCAGTGGAGACACAGGTGAAGCCCTCACCCACCCACACCTCCCTGTGACCAGGCCAGGCACCTTCCCAAGCACAGCACTCAAATCCTCTTTATTCCAGACAACACCAGACCCCCAAATAACAGCCAGAAAAAAGTCTCCACAACTCCTTCAAACCAGATTTGCTTTTTTAACCTCTGCAAAGCCTGGCAAGGCACGTTTGCTGCCTGCAGGCTCTCCAGCATGAAGAGAAGCTGGCCAGGCAAGCCCTGCATCCTGCTGGGGATGAAGATGTTACAGTTGCCTGGGAAACAGCTCCCTGGGATCACCAGGACGTGCTGGAGATGTTTGCCTGCAGATACAAGTTTATCACCTCACCTAGGAGAGAAATCCTGGCCACAGGATAAACTTTGAGTGTAACCTGCAGGAATCAGCTGACTCCCTTATGGTATTAACTGGAATTTCAGAGCTAAACCCACTATCAAATGCCTCATTGGCCAACATCAACCAAATCTTACCTGAAAGAGGAAAGGTGGGTTACAGCAAGAGCATCTCAGTCCTCAGGGCACAAGGATTAAATCCACTGCTGCACTGGTCAGACAAAGGACCTATAACCAAAGGAGATGGGATTGTTCAAGGGCTGAGAGCTCTGAGCACTGAGAGCACTTAGATTCAGTATTTGTTATTTTTATTTTTTTTTCCTATTTTATTTTTCCTATTTTTTTTCCTATTTTCCTAATTTTTTTCCTATTTTTTTCCTATTCCTATTTTCCTTTTTTCCTATTTTTCCTATTTTTTTTTTCCTATTTCCCTATTTTTTCCTTTTTCCTAAGAAAAACTACAATACTCACAAGAAGGAGCAGTAGCACCACCAGGCAGTCCCCATGGATGGATGGTGGGATACAGGAGCATCTTCCTCATGGCAATGAGCAAGGAGGGACTTGTGCTTAACCAAGAAGTTGGAGTTCTGCCCCATTCCTCTCCCAAGGCTTCAGCTGGTACCCCCATCACAGCAATGCACTCAGCAGTGTGGGGTGAAGAGCAGGAGTTGGGAAATGCCAGTTTGGGGGGGGAAAGCAGTTTAAAAGCATGTGGGAAAGAGGAAGGGATTAAGTTGAATTGACATTTTATTGTAACATAAACCAACAAGCCAAATTAGAGCCTGAATATGGTGTGTGTGTGAGAGAGGTTTTAGGGGAGAAAGGACAATAAAGAGGATCTGGCTCAAAACTTCCTATTTCTGGCAGCCATTTAAACAATGGTACAATTCCATTGCTTGCTTACCTTCTGGGCTTTAATTCCTCCTCTGGGTGCAGTCAGCTCCTAAGTTATAATCCAGGCTTAATACTTCCTCCTCATAATTTAGGTCAGAGGCTGGGAAGCAACATAAGAAATACAGAGAAATGTCCAGGTTTGCAATAGGTGCCACAGCTCCAGCCTCCCAAGGCACCAACTGCACACACTCCTCTGGAAGAGCCTCTTTTCTGCTGCAAAAGAGGGGCTGGAATCCCTGCAGGATTTCAAACCTGAGCTTCTGAGCATCTCTCTTCAATCTCAGAGGCTCCTTCTCCAGCTCAGGGCAGTGAAGATCCAGTTCTGCTCTGAACCTTCCTGCCTGGGACCTACTCACCCCTTTGCTCCTCTGCCAGGCTCCAAAAGGAGCCCAGGGGAATGCTGAAGGAACCAGTGGGATCGTGTCTGCCACTTGCCTGGAAAATAGAATTAAAAAAGGTGTTCAAATAGCAGATTGCAGTCCAGGAGCATCATTGGGGTTTATTTTTTCCCCAGTCTTTGGCTAGCATTCCAGTCCTTCTCTTAAAAAACACCCAGAAAACCAATTCCCCCTCCACTCCTCTCTCTCTTACAGGAATTTCAGGGTTGTGCTCAGGATTTCAGCTGTGGTTCTGTTTATCACAGGAATGACAAACACAGTTATCATTCATTCCTGGGTGACTTTTTACAGTTTATTATGCTCATACTCATCCAAACATAATTACATTGCAGAAGGCTATAAACTCCACAGATTGGAGGATGTAAGTACCTTTCTTCTTGTATTTATTAAATTGTGTTTATAAACATCCTTACTAATTTACATTGCATCTTTCTCATTAAATATAATAGCACAATACAGTTGTCTTCCATTCTTAATGCTATTTTTTGGTTTTAGTTTTTCTAAAATACACTTGTATACATTTTTGCACTTCAGAAAATCATCTGGAGCCTCATCTGAGTCCAGCAGGACCAGAGGTTTTTGCTAGGTCACTGTCAGGCCTGGGCAGGGTTTGTTCCACCCAGCTTGCACAACATGCTGTTAAAACCACAGTCAGGTTCTTCAGAACTGCACAAACAGAACTGATTGAACTTCCAGGAAAACAGCATGCAAAATATTCCTAACATGTATTTGAACTGTAACTGCTTGTCCTTTTTTTTAAGTATGTCAGCTCTGGCTTAATTTGACTGAGGCTTTCAGGGCTTGTGAATTTTTTTTTTTTTTTTTTTTTTTTTAGGAGAAAAAGGTAGAAATAATGAATCACATCAGAGGTAAAGATGCCAGATTATTTTAGTTCACATCTGATGATACTGGGGAAAACACAGGTTTTTATGTGCCCCTGATTTACAGGCCCCTAATTTATGTGCCCCTAATGTGTACCTAATTTATATCCATAAATAAATTCTAATATTTTGCACATTTTCTTCTGGTTTTTGCTTTATTTTCCAGTAAGTTCAGTGAGCACAGTGCCAATCTGACAGACCAGAGGCTGATGAAGCCACTTTGGACCTTGCTGCCAGCTCGACAGTGACCCGAAGGGATAAATCCCAAGGGCTGGGATGCCAACACCAACATCCATGCTCCAGCAACTCCTTGGCCCCACAGCAAGGGCTGCCACTGAGGCTGTCAAGTTAGCATTTAGCCAGGTGCTGTCCTGCAATGGGAGATTCTTTCCTGGAAGGGAGAAAACCTTTCTCTGCCTGGGCATCCAAAAGTCTCCGTTGACAGAGCTCAGAGAGCTGGATCTGCCACCTGGAGGGAGGGAATAAATATCCAATGTCTGCAGGTCTCCAACCTGCCCCAAAGGTTTGTTTTAAAAACAAAGAGAGCTTCAGGGTCATAGAATCATGTTGTAGAATGGCTTGGAAGGGACTTTAAGGGTCTTCTGGTTCCAAGAGATGGATGCTGCCAGGGATGGGGCAGCCACAGCTTCTCTGGGAAACCTGGGCCAGGGGCTCAGCACCCTGACACCAAAGGATTTCTTCCTAATGTCCAATCTAAACCTCCCCTCTTCCAGTTAAAAGCCATCACCCCTTCTCTTATCCCTGCACACCCTTATAAAAGTCCCTCTCCAGTTTTTCTGTAGGACCCCTTCAAGCTTAGCAGGACACAGGAATGCCAAGGGTGGCTCCCAACCAACTTTTACACCTCGTGGTTATTTTTTTGCCACCTGCTTATGCACTCCAAACAAAGCACCCAGGACCACCACCCCCTGCCCAGGCAGCTGCAAGGGGACCTGCTCCAATTCTGAAACATGGGCAGAGCTGAGCCCAGCAATTGATTTTTACCCCTTTATTCTCCTGAAAGCATAAGTTGAAACACCCTTTGAGAGCTCCACGCCACCAGCAGGAAAGATCCCATCAGGAAGCTCCATGAGAAGAGGTTTCCAAGGCAGGGGACAGAAGGAGTTGATCCCAGGAGCACAGAACAAACAAACCAAGCTGTGAATTGGGACAGAAATTGTACAGTTTCACTCTATTTTGTGATGGAGCTTGGCAAGGAAACAAACTGAATGTCACGACACCAGATAAAAGATTTTCATGTATCACTGGACAAGCCATAGGGGAATTCTTATGTCTATCCATCTATCTATTTATATTTTATATATATAAACGTGTTTATATAAAAATTTTATATATATATCCACGTTTTCTTCTCAGCCTTGCTGCAAATCAACTCCTTCACATCTTTTTCAGAGAGAGTGAGGCAGTGAAACATGAAACAATAATGAAGAAGCTGATTTCCAGGGTGAGCAGGTCAAAGACATCAGGAGTTTCTGTAGAGAATTCTGGATGCTGGTTAAAACCCCTAAAAAAGTCACAAGTTTCCTTTACTTCACATCTGTTGCTCCCCTCTCCTGTTCTGTGGCAGAAAAACACTTGGATTGAAATGGCCTTGGAAGAAAAAAATGATGCTGCTGCTGCTGCCCCAGGGGATGCTGATGGAAAAGTCTCTGTGTTCCTCTGCCCATGGAAAAATCCATCAGCAATTAAGACTTTAGAACTTTATCCACTTATTTTATTGTGTTTTATGTGGAAAATAGGAAACAATATTTACTGTGCACGTCACACTCCTGTCTTTTGCCCCAAAAAGGATTTAAATTCAAGAGTCAGAGATTTTGTACCAACACACCTGTGGGCCCTGCCTGTTACAGACTCTTGTGGAATAGCTGAGAGCTTCAAGAATTTGTAGAAATGCCTGAAAACAGTACAGAATTGCAAACCAAATGCCTAAATAATTTGAGATTATAATTTCAAACACGTGCTCTATGTCTCAGAGCCCTTTGTACTTGCCTGCTTGTACACCCTCATTTATTTGGCAGTGGTAGATGACTCTGAGAGGAGCCTGCATTTATCTGCATCATCAGCATCACTGCCAGGTTTTGATTTTGTTTATAACACTTCATGGAACTGCAGAAATATTTTGGTTGGACCTTTAAGATCATGGAATCCAACTGTTTTTGCACCTGGCTACTTGAAATTTCAGCACAGAGGTATTTTATCCAACCCAGAGAACTGGCAAAACACTCAGCTCAGTTTTAAGAGCAGGATGTCCCCAGAGAACCAATTTAAACTCCTAGAATCAGCCCCAAAAAGGACTCAATTTGTCTGCACAAGCAGGTGCTGACCATCCCCATCCCCCTCTCAAGCCTCTTGGCCCCAAACATGTTTCCTGACACAGATTTCAGCTAGAAAATCCATATTCAGCTGCTCACCTTGGAAAGTTTTTCAGCCTTTCTCCAGATTTCTCCTGGAACAGATCACAGACAGCTTCTGAGGCAGGAGTATGGCTGGGAGCTCATGGCTTTTTTGAGGTGATGTTGGCTGTTTGGTGATGATGGGAAATTGTAGGATTTCAGCTGTGGTGGCAGCAATCTGGACTTTCACTACCTATCAGCTGACTGCAGAGCAATAACTACAAAGAGAAAATCCATTAGGAAAAACACCATTGCAGGCAAACCCACTTGGATGAGAAGGAAAGGGCACCTTGTGCCAAACTGGGGCAAAGCTTGTGGCAGTGACATCCTTTAAAACATTCACTTCCCATTCTCAACAGCCTGAGCGTGGGGCTGAGAATGAAAAAAAAAAAAAAAATAAAAAATAGAGATTTCAAAATACAGCAGTAACAACAACACCAATTATTCTAAAAGGGCAGGAAAAAGGGAGACATTTCCCACAGTGCCTGTGATGGCACTCATCAAGTGCTCACAACTTTTAATTACTTTGCCAAGTGCTTTCATAGAATCATAGAATGGGCTGGGTTGGAAGGGACCTCAGAGCTCATCAAGTCCAACCCTTGCTCCACTCCCCCCGTGGTTCCCAGCCCATGGCACTGAGTGCCACATCCAGGCTCTTTTGAAATATCTCCAGGGATGGAGAATCCACCCCTTCCCTGGGCAGCCCATTCCAATGGCTGAGCACCCTCTCTGCAAAGAATTCTTTCCTAATATCCAACCTAAACCTCCCCTGGCAGAGCTGAAGCTCTGCCAGGGGAGGTTTAGGTTGGATATTAGGAAAAAATTCTTTAGTCCATGCCCTCTTGTCCCACTGATATCTGCCCAACCCCCCCCTGGCTCCAACCTCCTTTCAGGGAGTTGTAGAGTGATGAGGTCTCCCCTGAGCCTCCTCTTCTCCAGCCTCAACACCCCCAGCTCCCTCAGCCTCTCCTCATAGGATCTGTGCTCCAGTCCCTTCCCCAGCCCAGCTGCCTCCTTTGGACCTGCTCCAGCACCTCAATCTCCTTCCTGAGCTGAGGGGCCCAGAACTGGACACAGGACTCAAGCTGTGGCCTCCCCAGGGCTGAGCACAGGGGCAGAATCCCTTCCCTGGACCTGCTGGCCACGCTGTTCCTGAGCCAGCCCAGGATGCCATTGGCCTTCTTGGCTACCTGGGTCTTCCTTCTTTCCCAACCCATCAGCAGGGAAGTTGGTGAGGCAGAAGCCCATGGACACAAAGGAGACATTTCTGCAACACGAGGCTTCCCAGGACCTGGGAACTATTTCCAGCTCTTTGCTGTGGGGCCAGGGATGTGTCTGAAGTGCTGAAAGGTTTTTTTGCTGTCTGTAGGCAGCTCCCAAGTCAGTTCACAGAAGGAAGAGGTGGGGGAAGGAGGCAGAGAAGGCAACTCAAGGTTTCAACTCTCCCAGTATCAACTTCTGAGAGGTGGAGAGAACAACCAGGACAGAAATGATGAAGCAATGGTGTTGATGGCAAAGGGGGTATCAGGGCAAACTAATCCCCATTTTTTGGTTGCAATTAATGACCAAGGATGTGTTGGTTTGTAGGAGGGAGAATGAGTTCAGGTCCAAATGTCCCAAGTCTTCTCCTGGGACTGCTGCTACTCAGGACCTCAAAGCAAAGTGCTTTGGAATCCCAGTCTGGGAGGACCAAGCTGCACTTCACATTAAAAGAAAAAGTGTAAGTAGCTGTACCCACTTGCTGTACATTTTTTTTTCTTTTTAGAGGATAACTCAAGCCATTCCTGTCAACAAAATGCCAGAGAAAGGACCTGTCATAAAAATGGTGTCCCCTGAAACGGAGCACTGCATGAACACTGACCATAATGATAATTGTTCTGCAGTTTCAAGAGGACTGTTTTTAACACCAGACAACTGTGGATAATGGTCCTTTTCCTGCCAGCTTTCACCAAAGGTCACAGCAAACCCACGTAGCTCGTGTCTGTGTGACAGCAGCTGCCTTCCTGGGAGACATTTCTCAGCAGCAATGAGTGAAATGCCATGGGACATCATGGATGGAGACAGAAAAGGAACTAAATCTCACTGAAGAGATAAATCTTCTTCCTCCAGATGTCAGACACCAAGGAAGAAGCCCAGTCACTCAAAATTTCTTTCTCTTTTTTTTTTTTTTTTTTTTTTTTTTTTTTTTTTTTTAACAAATGGATTTCTGCACTCCACAAACCTTCTAAACTCTCCTTGAATCCTGGACCCATCACTTCTCCTTCCCTCTCCAGCAGCTCTCCTCCAGGCCAGTTCACCTTTTTTTTGCTGCAGCATCTTTGCTTTAAAACTCTCAAGCCATTTTTTTCCCCAGCTGGAAAATGCTTTCCCATAACTCCCTATTTTTCCCAGGGCATCAATCTGGTCCAAAGCCACAACAAACAGGCACGGGATGGAAAACTCCAATTCTTCCTTCTTTTATTTTTCATTCTGAGCTTTCCCTCTGCAATCAGCTGCAGTGCCCAGGCCATTGTCTTCGTTGCCTTCATCCCAGCTCTCTCAGGACAGGATGGGTCTCATGTTCTGGATTTGACACCAAAATCCTTCAGTGAAGGGACAAAGGGTCCTGGAGCCAACCCTGCTTGGTCCCACCAGTGCTGCTGGGGGGTTTCACTGGGATGCACAGTGCTGCTGGCCAGCCATGGGAATCCAGATGCAAACAGTAATTTCCAACTGTGTTTAGGCTGAGCAAACCATCTTCTTCCTGGCATGGATTATTTTGCTTCCTCTAGGCCCATGTCTGCAGCTCCTTGGGTGTGGGTGCTACTGCTGGGACACTCTGGGACCAATGAAGCATCTTTAAAACCATCAGTCTCAAGCTGGTGGAAAAAAGTGAGGATTTCAGGTGGCATCAGTGATGGTTCTGGAATCCAACAGTTAGGATGCTGCCAGTTGGTTTTCAGACCCAGAAGTGGAGTTTTTGCAGCCCTGGGGCAGGTGGATCCGTGAGGTCCATGAGCAGTTAATGCACCCAAGAATTTATCTGTGCAAGAGAGCTCTGAGCCAGTGGGAAAAATCTTTTCCCACTGAGATTAATGGGAAAACCTCTTGTTGCTGCAGCCCTGCAGAGCTGAAGCAGGAAGGGGGAGTCTGACCCGGGGTACAGAGCAGAGATTGCACGAGTGGCTCCTCCAAATTGTGGGTGGTGAACTGTGACAGCACCATCAGTTCCCAGGGCTCTGACATTTCCAGCAACACAAGACAACACCAAAAGCAAAATGAGAAGAGTTCATATGTACCAACAGCCTGGGAAAGCCAAAAAAAAAAACCCAAGAAAAAACCCCAAAACCAAAGCAGTATGAAATAAACTTAGATTACTATGGTTTAACAGCACATTTATGACCATTTTTTGTCATTTTATAAATACTTATTGTCATTTTATAACTATTTATTGTCATTTTATAAATACTTATTGTCATTTTATAACTATTTATTGTCATTTTATAACCATTTGACTTCCAGACAGACATGGCTGGGTGGTGAATAAGGACCAAGCTTTGGGGATGCAGCCTGAGCCATGACAATTGCTCAGAGCTGCTTCATTACCTAAACCAGGTGAGATTTGTTTCTCTAAAGGTCCAAGGGGAAAACGTGGAAGAGGGAAAAATTTTGTTCTGTTGGATGAAGGGTTTTAAAGCATTCAGTTCTGTTAAAAACAGCTCATCTGCACCACTAGCTACTTATTTACATATAACAACTCCCTGCTCTCTGAATCCTTCCTAATAAATAAGTGAGTACCCTTGGAAAACTAAAAAAAAAAAAAAAAAAGGATTATTTTCATGTAGCTAAAGAAAAGCATTTTTTTTGGCTTATGGCTTTTTTGAAGCTCTTTAGATATTCCTTTAAATTTGCTCTTCCAGGAGCAAAGATCATTGTCAGGTTTGATGCTGCCCTGCAGGAGAAGGCCACGGAGAAAGCATTTTAATTTTTTGTGTTCCATTTAAGAGACAGTTTGAAGATTTGAAATGAGTACTACTAATAACTACTCAAGGCACAGTATATAGAAATAGCTTAAAATTAAAACACATTTAAACTTCCTAGGAAAGCACACAGCAATGCATTTCCTAAAAAGAAGACACTGAGGAGAAAAAAACAGAAAGAGAATAAGATGAAAAATAACAGCTACACCTCCTCTCCTAATTTCTGTCTTGACAGTCAGAAATTCAGATAAATTATGAGAGATTTAATTACTATAAGACAAGCTGATCCACTAAGACCATAGAGAGGAAACAACAGATCATAACAAAAACCAAAAGGCTGAGATTATCAACAATATACTTTCCCATCTCTTTGTTTTAATTATTTTTCTGGTACTATAACAGAGGGTCTATTTTTTTTTTCAGCCTGTAAGGATCACTGACATTCATCTGCAGCAAAGGGGCTGCCAGAGCAGTGCTCTGTCTGTACTGGTGAAACTCCCCACTCGGAGTTCTGCTGAATGAAAGCAAAAATGTGAGGTTTGTTAAAAAAAATAAATATATATATATATGTATTCTTGTTAGTGCAAATTAAATATTCATTTAATGGCTAATAAATATTAATTGCAGGAGTTTTTTTCCCCCCCAAAATCATGAGCATATTTTTACAACTTATTTTAAATTTTTTTTTTTTTTAACGCATTTCATCGCCGCGTCAAGAAAAAAGGAGAAAATACTGTGCTGGTCAGGGGCATGTGAAGCTCCTCTTTTATTCCAGGCAATAGAAAACTGAAATGTTGAGACACCAAAGTCTCTCCTTGCTGACAGATGTAGGAAACACTTGGCAAGAGGCAGGTGAGACAACTCCAAGCTCATTCCCAACCCCTGGCCAAGGCTCTCAGGGTGCTGGGGGGACACAGGGGAGTGTTTGGGGAAACACCAAATCCCCCATCCAGAAAGGAGAGGAGGAAGAGGCAAGGCTGGCTGGGACAAGGAGAAAAAGGGACATCTTGCTGGGACATCATCCCACTGGGTCACCTCCCAGAGATGTCAGAGCTGGGCTGGGCAGCACTGGACTTTCTGGGCCCTCCGGAACCGGGATCCCAAGCGTCGGCCGAGTCCGATCCTCTCCCCACCAGCCCAGCACAGGGCAGAGAGGACCTGGGGGAACCCAACTGTGGGCAAAGCTGCCTGAAAACCAAAGGAAAAGGAAGCTGGCTCCAGGGGAGGTGAGCACAAAGAGTGCTGCTGGAAGAGCAGGGTTCACAGGGAGAGTCAGAGCAGCAACATCACCTCCCTGCAGCCCAGCTGTGTAACCAAGCTCTTTAATACCACCCAACACTGAGACACTGAAAGCACTTTTCAGGACAAACCCAACATTTTCTGTTACTTAAACACTGACTTCCAGGCCTTCCAACTATGACTGAACTGGCAAAATCAGAGCAATGCCCATTTATCTTCCTTGCAGACACGTGCAAATAGGAAGATGCAGACACAGCCCACCCCATCCACGTGTACCTCCTGTATCCTCACCAGTAGCACCCAAAATGCTCCCTGCAGGACCTGACACGATGCTGGGAGGTCCTGCAGCCTCTCAACACCTCTCCTGGTGCCACCAGTCCCTTTAGCACGTGGTGCCCCTCTGGTGCAGCCACTCAGAAGTGTTCTTGGCAAACGTGAGAACAGAGGCAGCTCTGGTGATGCTCCCCAGGGCTAATGAAAGGCAGAAACCCAGCAGCATCAATGAAGAAATGTGGGTGGTGAGAGGGTGAAAAGGTTGCTAGTTTTCCAAGGGAATTTACATTCAAAATTAAAATAAATGCCATTCAAGCCACCCTGAGATGGGTTTCCTCTTTGTGGCTGACAAATAAAGAAAAGCTCTTACATGCAGGAGGGATAAAAAGCCATTTAGTACAGCTGCTCAAAGAAAGCATATCAGTGAGCTGGGAAGTGATTATGTTGTCCCCTGGGGCAAGAAGGCTGTCATAAAATCTCAAAACAAGACATGAAAATCTAGGACAGTCCTGTTGTTGGGTCACAATATTTGCTTTGCAGTCGCATTCTCTATTTTCAAGTTCTAAATGAGATTGCCACATCTCTTGTATCAGTTCACCCCCTGCCACTGAAAATCTGCACAAAAACCTGATTTGGCTTTTGATACAGGTGACATTATTGAACAAATGACACGGGGGTAGATGAGAACTTCTGGCTTTTCCTCAAACCTCTTCAATTAATTACTTCTTACCAAAAAAATCTGGAGTTTTGCCTCTGTTACCTACCTAGACCCACAGAGAAGTGAAGGGGGATTAATGAAGCCATTTTTAGGCACAGGAACCCCATTCTGTTCCTGTTCTCCCTTATTTTCCTTTATCTTTTTTTTTTTTTTTTTTTTTTTTTTTTTTTTTTTTTTTTAAAGGGAAAAAAAAAAGCCAAACAAAGAATAAACCAAACCAAAAATCTTTGGAAGGGTCACACTGCAATGGGGAAGACAGAAAATTCTGAAGAAACCTAAAATGCCTAACAAGAAGGACTAAGGCATGGTTGCCACCAAACCATCACCAAGGCAGCCACTCCAGTGCAACCCAGTGGTTGTAAAGCAGCATTTTGGGGACACCCCCTGCCTCCAAAATATCCCCTCTGCACAAGGAACTTCCAAAGTCAGCAGAAACAGAGCTACTCCTAGAGCAGAGAGGGCAATTTCAAAAGGTAATTGATGTCTTTTTAACCCAGAAATGTCAAACTGTATTGAGAATAATCGAGCCTGACAAATTGAAAGTTAAAAGAGAAATTGCCAGCTTGATCTACTTCGGGTTCAGAATTTTAAGGCTAAGTTGGCGTTGCCCTTTTGTCAGGGTAGTAGCAAACAAATACTTCCCTGTAAATAAAAAAGCCAAGGAAAAAAAAAAAGCTCTAATGCTTAGAACCAGCCCGAAAATACTCAAAATCCAGAGTTTTCCCCTTAGCTTGGTCAGAATGGTTGAATCCCATTTCTCTTTAATAGCTACAAAGCACTTGATAAGAGGCAGCGTTGGGAAGAGGAGGTCACCTGGGATGATAAAATCAAACCCATTTGAGTGAAAACACTTTTAAATCTCCCTTATCCATACATTACTCTATTGCCAGCTTCTCTGTGCTGCAGGGAGGCAGATGGAGAGCTCTGCCTTGAGAATGTGAAGGCTGATGGGACTAAAAGCCTTGATGGAGCTGAAAAGAGACAGGAAAAGTCACAACAACCAGAGAGCAGCTCCAGAGCAAGGAGGGGGATGTGAAATGGCAGAGAAGGAAAGTGTCACCTCCACTTATGTCCCCAGTGATTCAGCCCCACGGGTCAGGGGGATGTTCTCCCACTCTGGGTGGTCCAGGTGGAGAAGGAGAGAAAAAAGGAGGTGCCCAAAGCAGGGAGGTTTTGGGCCTGAACTAAGGAAAGGACCCGGTTTGAGAAGGGCTGAATGTCCCACAGCTCCACGCGGGACGGTCTCCAACAACCAAAAATTGAGCTAAACTGCAGTTTTAAGAATTCCAAAGTGATGAAAAACTCCCCCTGCCTTCAGGAGGCCAAGAGCTTCACATGCTCATCATCCAGGCAGCACTTTGCTGCATCCAGCATCAAGAGCAAGGTCTGAGGACCAGTTATGTGAGAGTGAGACGAGGTAAGATGGAGTGTAAAGTATCAAGAAAGATATCATGCACTTTACCTTTTTTTTTTTTTTTTTTTTTACTATAGAATATATACAGACCAATCAAAACAGGTAAGCACTTGGCTTGCTTCCCTTTCCCTTTTTCTTATCAGGAAAATTAAAATGCAAGGGGTGTCCTGATTTGTTCTTTTCAGTGCAGAGTCATGTGAGCATCACTGGACACTGCATACACCACATAAACCACCTCCAGGTGGTCTCAGGTTCCCCCTGAGCCTCTGCCCCCACAACTACACCAACTTTTTGCCAAGAAAAACAAAAAAATCCAATCCCTGAAGCCCCACATCTCCCCTGGGATGGTCCTCATGGCTTCTGGGCTGTGCCCAAGCTGGGATGAGCCATTCCCAAAGCTGATGGAGGCTCCAGCACGGGACCACACTGTGTGCTCAGCCTTTTTTTTTGGAGCAAGATGGGCCCAGAGGGATCAAGACCTGGGCAGAGCCAGGCACTGACAGCTCAGTGACCCCAACACCATCAAGCTCCCAGCCAGGGCATAACCAGAGCAAAGCCTCCAAACTGCACATCCTTATTTTTACAAAGGACACCTCGGAGTTGTTCCTTTTTTGAAACATTTCCCTCATTAAATAACAGAAATCAAGGAGGAGGGGGAAGGAAAAAGAAGAGGAAAAGAATAAATGAGCATCTTAAATGCAAACATCAGTGTTTTTCAAAACAGAAGCAGCCAGGCTCTTGCTCCCACATGGGGCTTTGTGGTCACTGGTCACTTCCAATTAGCTGGTACCACCAGTTAATCCTTGCTGTCAGCCAGAAACAAGGAGTGCTGGAGAAAAATAAGTTCCATGAAAAGAATTTTGTGGGTCTGTTTATTTTTTTTTTATGGTACTAAAATGGCCCAGGGGGAAGGAAAGCATCCCCCTGAACCTGGGTAACTCTGTGTTAGATAACACTGCTGGAGGCTGGCACAGCTCTGGCCCCTCCTGTCCACAGGACAGGATGAAAATCCCCTTGAGATCTTCATGCAAGGTGGTTTCCAACAAAGCCAAATTGTTCAATCAAAGCCTTATCAATAACAGGATAAAAAGCATCAAGAATTGAGAGGGATCAACATAAAGAAATGGCTCATCATCACCCAAAGCTGGCTTTTAAAACTAAACCAAAATTCACTATTTTTTTTATACTTCCTTGTAGCCCGGGCATTGGATTAACTCCTTGGACAACAGACAAGACACCACATCCCCAGAAAACCTCACTCAAGAAAGGAAAATAATTTTCCTTTTCTGCCACCAGAGTGAGAGCCCCCTGGAGCAACAAAATCAAACATGAATTTATCTCCTGATGCTCTGACACAAGTTTCCAAAGTGCTCACCTCCTCCCAGGGGGTGTAGATGTCCTCATGCTCCTGAGTGCCTGCTCCAGACATGGAAGGATGATCCAGCACAGAAGCATGGGAAAACCTTCACAGCCTCTGCTCACCTCCATTTAGACCATGAGGCCAGGAATTAAACACACCAACTGAACTCTTAAAAAAAAAAATAAAATCTATTTCTAGACTTTTTCCACTATTTTTTCCCCGAGGAACAAGTTAACAATAACAAATTGCATGGAGGAACAACAACAGCAAATAGATTTGCCAAGGTAATAAACTCATGAAAGGAAGTTTATAACCAGTAGACTGAGACATTACTGAGAGATCTCAGCTTCATCTTAAAAACCAGCTCAGGACAGGCCTCTTGTAGTAATAGTAGATAACTACTGGTAGTAACAGTAGTAAGTAGTAGATAAGTAGGTCCCATCTGGTAAAATGGCATTTTCCATTTGAAATTTTTTAATTCATCGTTTATTTATTTGGATGTTTTCTCTGATAGATCTTGAGCACATGCTATAAAAAATGCAGGAAAAACACATATAATTTTCAGAGAAGCAATAATTACAGCTTAAATGAACTTCCTGCAGTCTGGGATGGCTCCTTCTCTTGCTTACAAGAACTTGCTTCCCAGAGCAATGTTCGTAACGTTAAATTAAATCTTAATAAGCATTTTAAATTGCATAATTTATGCTGTGCTAAGAAGTGTTTTGCCTAGACAGAGCTGGTGGGGCTGTTTTACCTCTCAAGCTGTTACACTTCCACACAAGTCATCTGCCATTCACATGTGTCAAACTGCTCTGAAATGGTGCCCAGGTACCTGTTTGTTTCCACGGGCTGGTAAATATTCTGCTAAATATATATAATTTTAATTTTTTAAATTTTTTTTAAGCAGAGATAGGTTTTGTCATTCATTTTCTGGGTTCTCCACCCTCAGGGCAGTGATCCATCATTGCTCCCAGGAATGATGGAGGAAGAAAATTTACATCAGGATTACAGCACCAAGGAAATGTAAGGGTGGCCCTAGGGAATAAAGAAGGAATAAGGGGAGGGAATAATAACAAGGCCAGGGAATAAATACCAACCCTGGAAGGAAAGGCAGCAACAGGAGCAGACACAAAATCTGCCTTATCTCTTGCAAAACAGGGGCATTTTACTTGTGTCTTTGCTTTCTCTTTGGGAGGAACTCCCTCAAGTGGTGCTGATCCCATAAATTCCCCTCTGGGGCAAGCTGGCAGAAGGCCATGGATTTCCCCAAAAGCAGAACCAGCTTATTTCAAGCATCTGTTGGGCACCTACACCTCCTGGTTTGGAAAGGTGTGGTTACTGCTGGTAATGAGGACAATTAAGAGGCTCCAAGGTTCTTTATGTGATGAGATTTGAGTCCCCCAAAAGAAGATGGGGGCAAGCAAGGAGGAACTGCTCATAGTGAGGACACAGCACATGATGGGACCCAGCCTGAAAGCCTTTTTATGAGAAATAGTTTGATAAAGAGGAAGGTAACTGCAGTACCTGGGTCTCCTGCACTTTAAGGGTAAAAAAAAAACACCTGAGAAAAGGAAATTAGGAGGTGGTGTACAAGGGCATCTGGTGTTTACAGACAGAGCAATGGGAAGGGCAACCCATTTCCCCACTGCTGACAGCTCCAGGCAATGAGCAGCAGCATCATGTGTAAACATAACAGGTCCAAAAAAACACTCAGTTTCTCCCTTTGCTTTCAGCCTGGAGTAAAATGCTTTGGTTTTGCCAAAAACCACTCCAAAGCCCAGTGCAGGATGGCAACTGCCATGTCAGAAGGTGACAGCTCCCACTACACCATCCCTTGTTTAAAGCTGCTCTCCACATGTTTAACCAGCCAACCTGTTAGAACCTTTGTAAAAAAAAAAAAAATCCCTGCTTACTTCACTTGATTGAGTCAAATACATACACAAGAAATGACTATTTTACCCAAAGAACCTCCACTAAATTTAGGTGGCTGTGAACATTCATTATGGGACAACTGGCAGCAACACCACCACACTGAGCTTCTGGAATAGGATGGTGCCCAGTGATGTCCCAAGAACTGACAGGTAAGATGTCAGATGTCAAGCAAGAGGGAGGAACACCTCAACTAGTCAATGAAATGAGATATTTTACATTAAGAGCCATGGGTTTATATGTGTGTGCATGCATACACATATGTACCTTCACATAATTCTCTTATTTGTATGGCATAAAAATATATATATACATTGCAAAACCTATTTTTCCCTGCAAAATCACACATCACAGACATCCACGGTAGAAAAAGTATCTAAGTTTGGACAAAACTGAAGTTAAAAAATGTTTCTACATTCAGAATTCATGGCATCATTAGCAACATTTCAGTAATCTTAAATGTCAATTACAGAGCAGGGTTTAAGAACTGACCTTTGCATTGGCCTCCCCATGGAAAAGGATCCTGATTAAAAATCAACCACTGCCCAATAAATCTTTTGTGGTTTTGCATGGGACTGATGGGAATTGATGTGAAAAAATCTCCCTCTCACTCCCAAGCTATTGGCACTCTCAGCTGACTTCCAGTAAGTCAATTCAAGCTGACTTTCCAGAAGGAATAATTACTGGCCATTGAAATGCTGCTTTCTGAAACCATCTAGAAACTTGTCACCTCTCCATTTCTTCTTGTGGGGAAACCTGTGCTGCAAAAATCACACTGGGAGGAGGGAAAAGCCTCACTGAGGCCATGAGGGGATGGTGGTGGGAAAACGAAGAGCAGGACAGGAACTGTGCAGCATCCACACCAGGTGGGGAGACAACAGAGGTGGAACACACACTGCCCCGTTAATTCCCACAGAAGTAGGGCAGACAACAGAAACACGAGGTCACCATCACCACCACCAAACCCCAGAGGAACCCAGGGACACTTCCAACAGCCCAGCATGTGCTCACCAACCTTGGAATAAAGCTGGAGATGGGACACGGACTTCACAGCAGGCACCTCGTGTCCTCCACGTGAGTGCAAGCTACCCCAGACACATCGCTGGGGCACACACGTGCCACGGCCTTTGTCAGGGCATGAATAAGTAGAAATGATACCATTTTGGTTAAAATAAACCAGCAATCTTCCTCCTGCCTTGCCTGGCAGGGAGCTCTCCTGCAGCTGCTCAGCTTCGCTGCTTACAAAGTCGGGAGAAATTCCGGTGGGGTCGGGATGCTGGGATCCAGCACCAGTGGAGTAACCCAGGAAGGGGGTGAATACCTCAGGAGAACTAAAAGCCTTCACAGGACTGCTCAGTGCCCAGGGACTGCTGCAGAATGAGCTCCTCCATTTGCTGCAGTGGGTTTTTACAACACTTGGAGGAGGGCAATGATTCTTCCTGGCTGGGTTTCACGCGAGTTACAGCTTAGAAGCTGCTGGCTTGTAAAAACAGTGACAATTTGAGTCTGGAAGTGAATCTGAGAGTCTGCTTTTCAATTCCCAGTCCCAGACTGTGTATTTGTAAAACACAGACATGAATGAGAGTGAGCGTTTGTACTCCCAGACCCATCTGAGAGTGCAGCTCGTGGCTGAGGAGTCTTGCAGGGTGGAATTATCACGCTTGCAGGAATTTGCTAAGGATGTGTGAAAACAAACAGATTATCAGCAAAAACAGTTCACAAGCAGCCAGTTAAAAGGTCCACGTCAAAGCCTCCTCCTCTCCTTTGGAAAGGAAATGGAACAGAAAAGAGGGAAACTCCCCAGCAGCCCAGCACAATCTCCTGCAGGGTAACCGGAGAGGTCTCTAAAGGACTTCTCAATTAAATGCAAGACTTAGAGAATTAAAGTTTTAATACATTATTGATCGTTGACAGGAAGAGTATCTGATCGACTGCTGCTAAGAAACCTTGCCAGCTTGTTCCTCTTGAAGGGAGATTACACTAATAACCAAACAAAGAGGGGATTGTAGGACAATATTTAACAGGGAGTTCTGAGCCCCCCTGGCAGCTGATGTTATCTCGCCCGGGTTGGAGCCAAAGCAACCTGAGGGCTGGATGCAAAATGATGAGAATATAATTGACAATCTGAGCCACTTTTGATGAGAAGGGCCATCTTCCTGCCTTAATAACAACATTATTGTTTTACTGCTGTGGATCTCATGCTTCTGCCTGCTACTTGCATCGTTCAGCAGCTACCAGCAACAGAAGATATTGCCTGCATCCCATCTGCCTCCTCAAGTGTTCAGCAAGAGGCAACTCAGAACTTGTTGATAAGTAACCTATCATTAGCAATATTGACAGCACACAAAGATGGATTTTTCTAGTTGCTGACGTGTGTTTTGTCTCAGTACTTACTACATACCTGGCAGGGACAAGCATAGCAGTACTACGAAAGGCCACGGTTCTATCAGGGGCTCCCTCAAAACTGGTTAGAAAAAAAGAAAGTAAGAGTCTATGTAGCTCTCTACAGAGTGCAACAGTTCCTGGAACTGAAAAAGAGCAAGAAAACGTATTAATATTCTTAGACAACTTTTTAAAATAATATTTTATTTTTTTGAGTCAGTGGTATATTTAAAAACAATCTATCATAAGAGTAAAAAGATTGTAGATAGTAAAAAAATGAAAGTGTGATGACAGTAAAAAACCACAAGAGTATAAAGTTAGTTTCCTTCCTCCCTCCCAACACCCCACCCCATCATTGTCTGATATTTCTCAGAGCCTAATATCAGGGAAAAAAAAATGTGGTTTTTTTTTTTTTTACATTTGCAGCAATTAGGAAATTAAAAATACGTAAGGCATTCTTTGCAGGTACATTAATGCATTATTACATGAAAAGCAGGCACAATAAAAATTAAAACATTCTAAAAACCATCATATATACAAACTCTGTACAGAATGATGGCACAAGGACAAAGTGATTCCATTCAGTTCATCCTAATCCACATGAAATATTACACATTTCAGAAGAAAAGAAGCAGCTCTTCCCATTCTCCTACTCAGCTGCCAGCTTCAGAATGACCAGGAGTCTCCTCTCTGCCTCCTGTTCCTCTTCCTATACCTTAGTGCCTGCTGGCATCTGAAAAGCTTCCTGTGATCACCACCCCATGGCCTGACACCCAGAAGAGTGGCCAACCCCAGGAGAATGGAAATGCCTGATCACCAACCACATTTTACAACCCCCCTTAGCAATCAGATCATTTGCAGGGCCAATCAATTAAAAAGAAATAAGCCCCATCCGATTTTTTTTTTTTTTTTTTTTTTTTGGCCCTGGGCAGAACCATTATTTGGGGAACTCCTACAGCAGCTTCTCCTTCCTGTGAAGCCTCCTGCAACGTGCCCCAAATTCAGTGTGAACATCACCACTGATTCCTATGTACACTGAGATTAGGTACAAAATACTCAGCTGGTTTCAAGCTCCACAGCTACCCAAACGCTTGAGGTACAAAATATTCAGCTCTCAAGTCTCATCTCCACAGCTACCCACGTGCCTGAAGTTATTCAGAAGAAGCAGGGAGAAGGTTTAAGGGAGAGGGGACTGTCAGCTGATGAACACCCCCTGGCCACAAGCAGAAATCCAGATTTCTTCCAAGTTCCAGGAGGGAATAACCCCAGGAGCAGGGGTGATGTAGTGTCCGACACAGGGCTGGGAATGGGAGTTAAGAGTCATTGCACTAAATGTTAGATACTGCACTCCTGAACGAGGTAAACATCATATACCATAAAATACTTAGGGAAATGAATTGTTACAGCTTGATCTTTGGAAAAGAAACGGATTCCTTCTTCATTGGACAATCCCAGAATCAACAGACGTTTGCTTCCGAGTTGTCTTTGGAGGTGGAGGAGGGGGAGTCTTGCTGGGCAGGGGAGGTGGCAGGTGCTGGAAGAAACCAGTTTTGAAGAGACCAAGTCAGTAATGTGATTTTTTTTACACATTAAGTAGTGCACATATAACCAGGAGAGAGGGTGGGGAGGTCTGCAGCCCTCTGGTTCCTGAAAGCTCTCTCTGCAGAATCTGCTCCCATGCATAACAAATGCCATCAGCTTAAAATAGAACCTTTGCTTTTAGACAATGGAAAAAAAAAATGTCTAAAGGGTTTGTGATTAGTTACCCCATTATTAAAAAAAAAAAAAACAAACCTTTTGAAAACACTGGAGAAGTTTATAATGCCCCACTTTGTATCATGATAGGATATTGATTTCTTGGTCTGCATTGATTGCCCTCAGCCCCTATGTGCTACAGAGCTTAAAAGCCAAGAAGCCAGATTGAAACAACATCTTCATTGCTTTTCCATTGTTTTTGTGTTTTACACACTTAGAAGACAAACAATTAAAAAAAAAAAAAGGAAACCATTTGGAGAGCTAAATAACTTGCAATTTGCTCCTACAAATTCAGTTGTATCTAAAATATTCAAAAGAGAAATCCAGATTGTTCAAATATAAGTATTTAAAATCACTTCATACATCATACAACTGGGTAAGAACACCCCCTGGCTGATTGGACAAATTAAAAAAGTCATTATAGAAATGAAGACTATTATTTTTTTTTTTCATCATGTTCAATCCTATCCACCCTAAATCCCATTTCAGACAGAGCCTGAGAACTTTGCAGTCTGGTTTTCTAGAGCAGTTTTTGGCTCTGCAGCCACTCCAGAGCTCCCATGGCTGGAGCATCACAGCTCAGCACAGCTCAGCACAACCTCAGCATCACAGCTTTGCTCTTATTTTGCTTTCAGATCCTTCCCCTGCTCACCCACCCATAACTTTTGGGTGCATTCTCCTGCCCCCCACCAACAGAACCAGGACAGAATAACAGAATATACTGGCAACAAGGACTTCCACGTGCAGCATCCACATAATGCTTATAAAATTTATAAGCTTTTATTAAACTTATCAACCTTTTTTTTTATTTTATTTTTTTTAACTAAACTTATTATTAACTTTATGACAGTTTCTTCTATTTGGAAGAAACAAGGGGGTGATGAAAGGTTTGGGTCACACATGCCAAGGAGACCCCGTTGAGCAAGCAGGGAGCATTTTCCAGAGCAGGCTCTAACCTGCATTATTTATTCCTCCCTTACAGTGGGACACAGTGATCTCTGAGCCAGAAAATCAAGTCAACAGACTAAAATGTAAAGCAGAAACAATAAGGATTTAATTTTAACAACTGCAAAACTGGAGTTTGTTTGCCTTTTTTTTATATCTAAGTGCAACTGCCCATCTGTCTCTCAGCATCACAATCAGAACCACTACATCCTTCCTCCACTGAGCAAACCCTTTTTCTATCTTGCTGTGTTAAATTAGCTCCTGAATCCCTATAAGGCACCTAAATAACAGCTGGACTGTCAATGTTCTTTAGCCTCCCCCATTCATTTGTCATCTGCAGATTTCAAAAATCTTGGGAAAAGCTACTCCCTTCCAAGACAGTACTCCTGGGGAAGTGCTGGTGGTCTGCAGAACATCAGCACACACCATGCAAGAGCTCCACAGTGAGATGACATTAATGTCCTGACCAAATAAACCAGGTGCCCCTCTAAAATGCATTCCAAACCAGAAAAAACATCCTCAGAGCTTTGCTCTTAGATATCTTTACCATTAGATTTATCACTAGAAAAAAAAAAAAAAAAACTAACTCTGGTGATAGCCTCGTCTGTGAAAAATCCATTTTGAATTTAAATAACAGTATATATTGGCAATAATTCTCAATGCAATTAGATCAAAGGCATTGCTCAAACAAATGAGCCCTTCATATTGATCAGAGAAGAATCAAATTACCCCTGAAAACCTGCTTCTGAGGAGCAGATACAATGCAAATACAATGAGAATAAGCTAAATCCATATGCTATAAATAACAAGCACAAAACCTACCAGAGCTTAGATTCTGCAGGCAAATTAGGCAGAAAGAAATAACAGAGATAGGTAGATAATTATTATAATTGAATTTACAATTTCCATTAGAAAGTCAGATAAATTTAGTCCATGTTCATGTATATAATAAGCTACCAATGAATGCATTAAGTGGGACATGAGGAATCAGCATGACAAAACGTGCCAGGATGGAACTGGTGTGAATCCAGATCAAACCATCACTCCCTTTTATCCCAGCAAAGGAAGAAATTCAAGCTCACTCTCTCTCCCTTCAATATCACATTCAGAAAATCATTATTAGCCCTATGAACTCCATTTAGCTGGGCTTCCCCTTAGAAACTTTGAAGTACAGGACAGTTTCCCTTGGTTTTGTTGTTTTGTTTTTTTTTTTTTTTTTTAACATTTGTGGAGTTCATGTTTGCATTTCAGTGGTTAATTGTAGACAAGCTGAATCCTGAGGCACCTTTTTCCTTTCTGACATAAGGACAGAGATTGCTGGTCCACAGTCAGACCTATTTTGGGCAGAATCCTTGACTCACGGGTACCTCAGGGGAAGCAGAAACCTTATGTAAAAGGCACATCTGCAACACAGAAGCAATCTGTTCCTTCTGCTTCAAACATGAAATTGCTCCCATTTGTTTCCTCCTGATGCAGAAAAGAATCAGGTTTAAATACATTTGTCTCCATGCTCTTAGAGATATGAAATACACCATGCTGTACATGTTCAGGATGCAGCAGAGATCAATTAAAGAAGATGAAAAACATTCTTTTTTTCTTTTTTTTTTTGTACTCTGTGAAGAAGCAAAATAAGCTACAAGAATGTTTGTTTTTTTTTTTTTTCTCCAGCCAGAAAGTACTATTAAAACCCAACAAACACAAAACCAAAACAATACTTGATTCTCAAGAATGATCCCTGTGACACTGCAAGAGATTTCTTTCCCTGCCACTCTTTTTCTTTCTAATTAAATGGTCATGAATACAACAAGCTACAGAGATCCCATCCAAACCACTTCAGTGTGAAGAATTAACATGTCTAATTAGGTCAGAAGCAGAAGAAAAGAGATGTAAACAGGCTGGGAACTACACTCTAAATGCTTTCAAACACTGAGCTCTGAATTGCTCCTCACTTACATGGTGTTTTGCTTTTTTTTTTTTTTTTTTGCATGGGGCTGAGGAGTCACCTGGCAAGCAGCAACTTGCTTGGTTAATATATGCAACAACAAAAAAAAAACAAACCAAAAAACCCATCACCTAATGTGAAGTCTTGGAGGAACAACATTCCCATTCTGAAAAAGCAATAATGCACCAGCAGAGAGAGGAGAGCAACCCAACTCCACTAATTTGAACTCAATTATAGACAGCTTAAGCTAATTGGCTCTTTGACCCAGGGAGCAAAAGTTATGTGGGAAATCCTGCAGGTAAAATGACTGTTTCAGCTCTGTTGGTGTACTTTCTCTATTAGAATTTCATCTGATTTGGTGTCACAGCCATTAGCTGCCCTTGCTGGGGTGAGCTTGGAGAGGAGAAAGGAATTTCCAGAGTCCTTCTGCAGGGATGCCCCTCGTGTTCCCACCCCCAAGTGCTGAGCATCCATCCCCTCACTGGGCACTGGGAAAGAGCCCTCGGAATGGGCAACAGCAAACTGCATCCCAGGGGCAGAGTCCTCACAACAAGACCAACGTGGACATGTTGGAGAGGAACCCCAGCATTTGACAAAAATAATCAGAGACCCAGAGCACTGTGAGGAAACACTGAGAGAGTTGGGGTTGTTCAGCCTGGAGAAGAAAAGGCTCTGGGGAGCCCTTAGAGCATTTTCCAGTGCTTAAAAGGGGCCCATAAGAAGGATGGGAATGACCTTTTTAGCAGGGTCTGTAGTGATAGCAGAAGGGGTGATGGTTTTAGACTCAAAGGGAGATGCAGGCTCTCTCTATATAAGGAAGAAATTAATAAGGAAGACCCTGGCCCAGGCTGGCCAGAGAGGTGGGAGATGCCCCATCCCTGGAACCATTCCAGGTGAGGTTGGATGGGGCTCTGAGCATCCTGCTCTGGTTCAGATGTCCCTGCTCACTGCAGGGGGGCTGAAATACACGGCCTTTAAAGGCCCCAACCTGAACCATTCTGTGATTGTCCCCAGGGCTTTGGTTTGGCAGGACCCTGATGGAGGGATGCTCCCACGGGGGAGCCAGCAGCAGAGAAGGGGCAAAGCTGGACCAGACCAAGGTCTGCACCCCTCATGCTGGCAGAACTTAGCTCCTGGTGCTTGTCAAACAAATCAAAGCCCCACTAATGTCATTTTCCCTCTGTTACACCACATTTCTGCACGTGGAGGCTATCAGTATTTCAGACCATGCTGCCCAACTCCATTTCCAGAGGCACTGGCTTTCTGCTCTGCTCCATACATTAAGAGACCTCAAGAGTTATGAGCAACACCCTCAGAATTAGGTTTAGACTCCAGGCTGAAACTGTTTTATCTTCCTGAAGGCCTGGGCCCTCTGAGAACAAGAAATTAATGCATTGCCCACTGGCCAGAGCAGAAGCCACAGCTCCATCCCATGTGGATTTTATTTCTGAAATAAAATCAAGGGTGCTGCTGAGGGACACATCCTGGGATCCATATCTCAGGGTAGACAGCAGAAGAACCCATTTTAAATTAAAAATCCTATAGGAAGGGCTGGCAGCTCATTGATTTTAAGACTTATTAAAAAGCAACTGTGAGATTTTCAGAAAATCACTGCTTGGCCAGCACTTAACCCATCAAAGCCCAGCCCAGCCCAGCCAAGGTGGGAGGTGGGGAAACTTTGTGCTGGAGGAAGGGCTTGCAATGTCTCCCAGCCCCAGCTGGCAAAAGTAATGATCAGATGGCAAACAAACCCCATTTTTTTTTTTTCTTTTGGGAATTTTACATAAATGCATCATGGGATACCTTTGGTCATCCCATATTTTTTTTTAAATCTGGAGTATCAGACAGAAGAGATTTTTTTTCCATTTGCAAGCAACTGCAGCCAACAAAGTCAACTTTCTAATTGAATGTTAACAGCTTATTAATGCACTTTTTTTTCCCAATTCCACTTTTCCCAGCATCTCCACAGGACAATGCTGCTAACTACTGTCCTGCTGCTGCTCAGACAAGTCAAGGGGGGGGTAAGAACTGGGCCCCTGAACCAGCACCAAGGGTCCTGAGGAGGTGGCACCACGGTGCTCAGAGGCTTCCCCATCACCTGAGCTCTGAGGGAATCCAGGGGGGTGCTGCAGGAAGGTCCTGGGAAAGGAAGGGAAAAAACTCCTGAGAAAAAACTTCAGAGCAGGAAATATTGGAAACCCTAAAGCAGTGCTCCCTAATTACCTGCTGGCTCCAGAGCTTCAGCTGAAGCCTCTAAAGTCATTTATTGTTCACTGTGGTTTAACCTAAGGGAAAATGATCATCACTGCTGATCCCCTGGATTTTTCTTTCTGTGTCAACACCTCCATGACATCCAAATAACCACTCTGAGTGCAACAGACCCCAGAAAGCCAGAATATATGTGGACAAGACCATTCTGGTCCTCACATTCCAGCTTTAGCTTTTCCCTCCTTGCCAAGCCCTCCATCATCACTGGATTGATCCAGATCTTCTCCTCCAAACTATTACCTGATGCATAGTAAGTGGTATAGCTGATATTATAAATATAAGTGCTCCTTTGTCTATTTTTTTTGAGTTTCCCTTCTTGCTGGGAATACTAAGCAGGAAAGTTGATTTGTATGCAAGGGCATGGACCAACCCATAAAGAACAAGAAGTGCCTAGAGAAATCCCTTGATGCAATGATAATCGTTGCAGGGGTCATACTTTTTTTTTTTTTTTTTTTTTTTTTTTTATGTACCCATATATTATTAAGAAAATTTTTAGCAGAACAAATCATACAGTGAACAAAAATATATGGAAAGGTATCATGGTTAACAAGGAATAAGAGGACAATCAGAAAAGTGTAATTGGGTGATCACCTGGATAAAAGACTGAAGGTAGACCAAGTTAATAGTGGGTTCCAAATATCTAAGATTCCCTTCTCAGCCACTAAATGACCCTGCTGCCTGCAGTTTCAACTATTTCTTGACACATTTATCCCTGCATGCTTTTTGGTTCACTACGGTGCTGCTTTTGGTTTTCATAACTGACTGCAAGGCAGGCAGAGTGCACCAGGTAATAACTTCTCATCCAAGGAGATATTTCCACTTTAAAAGCTACTAAGATAATCTTATCTACAGGATTTTTTTACTGATCTTTCTTCACTGGGACAAAGCACGTGTAATTTAAAAAGATGATCAGTTTACTAGACAGAGCATTATAACATTATGAAGTATGTAGCTATTTGACCCATGAAACACAAGGCATTAAAAACTGCAGAGTCCAATTTAATCACAGCAGTAATGAGAATTTATCCATCTGATCTTTCAGCACTGCTCATTTTTCTATGTTCTTTAACAGCTCCCTTCCTACAAGCCTGATGAAATAAATCCACAGAGTGATTGTTACAAGACTGGAGGACAACCCTAAAACTAATTCTAAGAGTAATATCATAGAATCCTAGAATTGGCTGGGTTGGAAGGGACCTCAGAGCTCATCAAGTCCAACCCTTGCTCCACTCCCCCCGTGGTTCCCAGCCCATGGCACTGAGTGCCACATCCAGGCTCTTTTGAAATATCTCCAGGGATGGAGAATCCACCCCTTCCCTGGGCAGCCCATTCCAATGCCTGATCACCCTCTCCAGAAAGAAATTCTTTCTAATGTCCAACCTAAACCTCCCCTGGCACAACTTGAGACCTCTTGTGCCCTCTTGTCTTGCTGAGAGTTGCCTGGGAAAAGAGCCCAACCCCCCCCTGGCTCCAACCTCCTTTCAGGGAGTTGGAGAGAGTGATGAGGTCTCCCCTGAGCCTCCTCTTCTCCAGCCTCAACACCCCCAGCTCCCTCAGCCCTTCCTCACAGGACTTGTGCTGGATCCCTTCCCAGCCTCCTTGCTCTTCTCTGGACCTGCTCCAGCACCTCAATCTCCTTCCTGAGCTGAGGGGCCCAGAACTGGACACAGGACTCAAGCTGTGGCCTCCCCAGGGCTGAGCACAGGGGCAGAATCCCTTCCCTGGACCTGCTGGCCACGCTGTTCCTGAGCCAGCCCAGGATGCCATTGGCCTTCTTGGCCACCTGGGCACACTGCTGCCTCCTCTTCAGCTTCCTGGCAATCCAGACTCCCAGCTCCCTTTCTGCCACTCTGTGCCCAGCCTGGAGCTCCCCATGGGGTTGTTGTGGCCAAAGTGCAGGACCCAGCACTTGGAATGTTGAACCTCATCCCATTAATGTGTAGCTCTGTGACACAAGTGCTTTGGATTCACTTTTCAGACTTTGAAGGTAGAATCCCTCATCTTGGGAAGTTTATAGAAACACAATGCTGAGGGAAATGTTGATGGTGTTTGATTGCATGTCTATGGTACACTTAAACCCTGAGCTCCTTCCACACCTGGTGCTGAATAATGGAATTTAAAAAATAATAAGTAAAATATTCTAAGCAGTGAAGACCGTAAAGACAAAACAATATTAAGACCTGGATAAAACTTTGCAAAAAGCCAAGGGAAGCACAGTGCTACTATTTTTATGAACCTGACTTAACGATGTGGAAACCCTGCTCATGACAGCTACAGGAGCTGAGCAAGGTCACAGCTTCAGCAGTGAGGAGCTGGAACCTGAATCATCTTCAGAGCTGGGCTCCAACCTTCACAGCAGCAGGACAGGAAATATTCAGCATTTGCCCACTGAGTGGAAGCCTCTCCAAACAGCCTCGCAAGGATGGGAAAAAAAAACTTGAATAAAAATTCAAAGAGCTCTCACCGTATGTTTTATCATGTCAGTAATGTTTTCAGCTAAAAATCAAACTCATGGTAACAATCCTGAGCTCTCACCATGACCTCAAACTTCCAGGCTGTCATACAAAATGGATTTACTACTCTGGAGTTTGTACAGGGAGGAGTTCAAGAAATTTAAAACCTTATCTGAATTTCTCAGGTTTCTCCCTGAAGATGGACAGAACTCCTGGCAGCCCTCATGTACCTACTGTAATTTTCCACTTCTAGGTCTGTATTCAGGTCAAGTGGCTCCTGAGAAAGAAGCCAGGGAGCAGGTAAGAGCTTAGTTTATTTTGATGGAAATCATAGATGAAAAGGGTTCACAAAAAATGAAAATACTCTCTAGAACTATCCAGCCATGGGGAAGAACTATGGAAGAGGTGATGGGAACAGAGATTTTTTCAATATATGCATATACTGAGGACATTATTATGTTCTCACATTCTTAAAGTTAATTCTGTACCTGGGTTTTCCTCCCATTTAGCCTGAAATTAAAAAAAAAACTCCTCCAACACAGCTGCAATTCCAACCATGGGAAAAGCCAGGCTTGTGTTCTGCTGTGCTCTGAGATCAACAAAACTATTCCCAGGGTTAAACCTAAATTCTTGGCCTGATTCTGCTGAGATCCAAAATGCTTTCTCTGACCATGAAAATTACTGAAAAGCGAATTACTCAACAGAATTTCATCTGAATGTGGAATTTCAAAGAAACCCTGGAAGATAACCTCTTCAAACAACAAAATGAATCATTACTGCTGAGAATTTTTCCACCAAATAACAGCTTGGCAAAATTATACATTTCAAAGTGAAAGAAAAGAAAACCTCTTTAAACGTATTTTTTGCCTTCCAAAAGAAAATAAACAGCTCTTCTCAAAGGTGCTGCTTGAAAGAAAAGGGCCACATTATTTTTAAAAGCTTCCAAGATAGAGGAAACAAGGTTGAAAAGGTGTGTTTTCTTCTGAAAGCTGAAAGCCCTGTTGATGAGGAGGAGTTTTTCTGGGGGAACCTCTGGGACACCAGCAGCGACTGAACACTGACAGAAGGGCTCCCAGATGCCAGGCACATCTTTTATTTCCTTTGCTGAGACAGGATTGAAAGGTTATTAAATCTCATTTGCTGCTGAGACTGTATCCTGCCAGTTGAAGCAACCTTACCAAGAGGACTAAAACCAGTTTGCCTGCTCTTCCCCACCAGAATGAGTCCAACCTCTCTTCAACCTCCTGAGAGACAGAATCACAGAGTGATTTGGGTTGGAAAGGACCTCCAAAGGTCTTCCAGTCCAAGCCCTCTGCACCAAGCAGGGACATCCTCACCCAGATCAGGTTGTTCAGAGCCTCCTCAAGCCTCACCTTGAACATCTCCAGGGATGAGGCCTCAGCCATCATTCCCTTGCTCTCCAAAGGCTTGCTTGCAACTGCAGAAACCTCTGGATCTACTGCCATGTCCCTGAGCTATTGGAGAACAGGAAGCTATTGATTCATCACTGAAAACTGTAATTTGCACTTTTCATCCTTTCATTTGAGCTTTCAACTGTGCCCAGATACAGAACATTTTTCCAGCCTGGGATCTCAAACTTCCAGCGACTTCTGCATCAGACTGAAAAGTGGTGTTTGTCCTCCAGGACCTTACACCTCCCTGAGGGCCGTGCAAAGTACAAAAGCCACCAAAACTCTATAAATTATCATCTTCTTTGGGACTCACCCGTTGATGGGCAGGGGGGGAGGTGGTGGGGCTGATCAGGTCTTGGCTTTCCATGAGGTTCCCATAATCAGCCATGCTGCCTTTGAGAGGCAGAGGGGGAGGAACGTCGGGGATGTCGGAGCTGGACATCCCATTCAGCTCCAGATCTGTAAAAACCAACAAGGAGGAGTTAACCATTCCAACAACTGAACTCAATCCAAAGACCCAACCCAGTTCTTCTGCACATGTTGGGGCTGCTCTCACTGCCTCTGCCATCAGGGATTTTAAAGCAGAACAAATGAACCCCCCCAGCCCTGATGGGAAGGATCCACCGTGGAGTTGCACTGGGCTCATTCTTAGGACACACTCAAAATACATGAGCAATCCCCTCTCTTTGTTACTGAAACTACATTTTCCTCTGCCAAAATATTCAGAGCTTAGCAAACAATTTTCTCAGCTGTAAGCTCTGCATTTTCACCTTGTACATTAATACACAATAGAAGTGTGAGTGCACTAAGAAAATACAATTGAGCTAAGCTTTTATTTACTTTCTCCCACTAAAAGAAAAGCTTCTTGTTAATAAAATGCACAAATGAAAGCCTGTAATTACCTACATCTCTCTCCAAAAATTCCAAACTGCAGGTAAGTGTAATAGATGAGCAGTCATTAATTGCTGAGTAAATAAAATCAAAGAGAAAGTACAACACATTCACTATTACTATTTGCTGGGCAGAAAGTTGCCTTTTCTTAGGAGATAAATCCTAGCAGGTACATGCTGGAGAGGTGAATAACCTGAGGGATAATAAAGTTTACTGAGGTCTTAGTGATACATAGGTTTTTGTGCAGAAATCCACCCATGGTGTATTGCAGGGTAATTCAGTCATTTTAACACAGGCAAAACCCACTGTCAGCTCTCCCAGATAAAAAACTTCACTTCTTTTTGAGAAATTAGGGCAATGTTTTCATTCAGGAAAGGGAAAAAAAAGTTATTTGTATTTAACTGGGGTGATGAGACAAATGGAGGAGCTGCTCATGCAGATCTTTTTACTGCCAGGTCCCTACTGATACCTTACAACAAGTGTCCTTTTATTCTTCTCTAAAATGGGCTCTCACTAACACAGTTTAACAGGAAGCTATTGATTCATCACTGAAAATTGTAATTTTCACTCTTTTTCCTTTTATTTGAACTTTCAACTGTGCCCAGATAAAGAACATTTTCCAGCCTGGGACTTCAAACTTTCAGTGACTTCATCAGACTGAAAAGTGGTGTTTGTCCTCTAGGACCTGAATTTCTCAGCAGTTTCTCCATGGCTCCTGTTTTTCATCCTTCCTTGTCTACACATGTGGGATTTCTCCACTCCCCAAACATTCATAATACTTTGCTTCAGAGAGGAAAACCTTCTTCTGGTATTTACAGCTAACAAAAATTTTAGGTCTCACAATACACAGTCCTTGGCTGGAAACCAAAAAATGAGTACAATTCCCACTACTACTCAAACATAAAGCAAAATTAACTGCCCTGAACACTTCATCTTTGCACCTCACATGACATTAAAGCATCCACCAACTTCATCTAAGCTATTAAATGTAGGGTAGCAGGTGCTGCCAAGGAGATGGTAAGACAAATGTTTTTAGGAGTTACCTCAAGCCTTGGTTTAAGGCTGACACTTGGAAGAGCCATGGAAAGGCAGGTGAGCAACATTTTCAGTCGAGCTGAAACAATCCTCCTTTGACATCTGCAATGCTCTCAACAGCCTGGATGGCTCCCATCCAGGTGAATTGTTCACCATTAAAAACATATTTACATTCAGCCTGGCAAACTGTTCAGGAGCAGTAACCACCCTGGGTAATGAAAGGAATTCTTTGCCCTGCCTAAGTAATCCCTCAGTGAAATCCAGGAGTCATTGACCCTACTGCAGGAGCAGGTATTGAGCACAAACTCCACTCATTTTCAGTCTTGCTTCAAGAAGATCTCTCTGCTCCAGATCTATTCAGCTTTTCCTGCTCAGTTCACCTGGAATGTATTTCACTAAGTCTGTACAAACAGTTGCTCAACATTTCAAGTTTGCTGTCATTATTCAAGGTGTTACATCAGGCCAGTATGCTCTGAATATTTTTTCTATACTGGACACGTGCCACTGAGAACACTGTTGAGCTGGCAAGAGATCAGTCAGATGACTTTTTTTTTTTTTTTTCATCTTAACCTAATGACCAAATTTTACACTCCATTCTCCTAAACTGCCAGCTAACAAGCAAGCAGTATTGCTCAGCAACCCATTACCTGCTTTTAGCCAATTTCTGCACTGAACTAACTGCTCTGTCCTTGGAATTCCTGAAATATTTATCACTGTAATTCCTCAAATGATGATGGGCAAGTCGCATGGATTTTGCAGTGAGCTGAACCTGTTCCCTTAACACCCATAAATCTCCAGCACATAAAGATACTATCAGAAAAAAAATGATAGTTTCAGATAATTTTCAAAGACAAGACATAAGTTAGTTTTATAAAACGTATACATGAAGAAATAATCTAATTCAAATGAGATTTTTTGCAGGAGTACATAGACTCTGCTTCTCTGTACTTCCAGATTTTAGCATACTGGTGGGTTTTGGCTATCAAAGCTGTACAGAAAGGAGAGTTCACAGTTATCAAAAGACTTGTTCTGGGTGTCTGACTGTGCCAACACTGCATTGATTTGCACTTGCTTATTCCTCTGCCACGTGTTTGCAACCAACAGCTTTAAATCATTAAACAAAGCAACACATCCACAATTCTGTTGCTGCAGGTTTGTAGGAGAAACAGTATATGAAAAATAGAGCTACAGCTGGCAACAAGAACTTTCAAAAGCACCTTTTAAGTACCAAAAAACCAAAAGTAAAATTAAGTGGCTGGTCAAACAAGACTTTTTGTTCTTTGATTCTCTTTATTAACACTGAACCCCTGGCTGCTGTACCAGTGTTTGGGTACAGATTTTTCTGTGTGCTTCTCATGTGCAACAGGAAACTGAAAATAGTTGCTGGTCCATGGCACTACAGAAGCAATGGGTGTTGTGTTACACCCAGTTCTGCAACAGGGGTTCCTGAAGAAGGAGGCAACGTGATTTTTTACAGAAAAAGTAACTGATAGATGTCAATGCCAAAAAGTGTAGCAAAAAGACTGACTTTCTCCCCCCCCTCTGGCTTGTACTCACTGCACACTTCTTAAAAGAAGTTTTAAATTGCAAGTTTGCATTGAAAAGTATTTTTTCAGCCTTTATGCTCCAAAATACCCTAAATCCAATATGGAATCAAGCGCAACATTAATTTTTGACAGTTACCCTATACCTAAGTAATTGTTGATGCTTACTTGAAAAGGAAAAGAAACTTTTTCACTGTGACAATTTTCCTTGCTTTTGCAAAAATGCTGAAAGCACATCTGCTGGCAAAGCCAAGGAACATGATGTAAAGAGGGAAATCCCCCTTCCTGCACCCAACCCCACAGCGATGAACTCGAAGAACTCAAACCAGGGCGTCAGGCAATGCTCAGGAACCCCATCTCCACACCAGAAGCTATTCTGCATAAAATATTCCAAGGAAATGAAAAACAGGATGACAATGAAAGGACTTACTGGACTGTATGCTGAAAGAAAGTTTTGTCCGTGGAGTTATGGGGGGTGGAGTCACTTGGGAGCTGGGAGGTGATGGGGAGACGGAGAAACGTCTTTCACTGGAGATGACACTGATCACTTGGCTTTTTGGTCTCTGGGGTCTCAGAGGGCTGATCTGCACAGGGACAAAACCAGTCACAATCCCAGTTATTCCACTGCACCATGGTGCAAGGACAAGCAGACCCTGGCCTGTCCCACCGTGGCCGTTCAAGGGGAGACAGCCAAGGAACAGACGCTGTGATGGAGCCATTGGGACTGCTGCCTTTCCCAGCACAGGGCACTGATACCAAACAATATTTCTGCTTTAATGCTGTATTTTCAAACGTTCTTCACTGCTCTCCAGGCATCCCAATGAGACTTAATTCATGCTCCTTCCCATAGCCTGGTGTGTTCTTCTGGGAAGCAACCAAACAGCTCCCCAGACTGGTGCCTGATACCAGCTGGATCCTTAGATAAATGCCAGGCTGGATCCTTACACCAGGTCATACAGCATTCCCAATCCTCCTTCTTCCTTCTTTTCCTTCCCTTTTACTTTTTTAATTGTTTGCATGGTCAAGCTCTCTCCTGAGGAAGACACCATCTGCCCAGAAACCCTTTCTTGATGGTGCATGTTTTTTTGTGCTTCTATTTAATTCACTGAAATGTCTATTATTTTCCTCTGGCTGCTTCTTAGACTACTTAAATTTCCCACCAGAAACCCTGAAATTATACTTGGAACCTGATGGCCAACTAGTGCCTTTGTTAAGGCAACTATTTTTACTGAGATTAACTCTGAGCTCTACTGTTTGTAACCCACCAGCCCCCACATTTCCAGTAGCAGCAGTGAAGAAAGGAATTTTTTATTTCCAGATCACAGAAAATGGAGCAACAGCCTGAAGTGAAGAGGGGAAGAACAGCCAAGGTGCTGCATTAGGAGGAAACAGAAAATGCCAGCAGCTATTCAGGCTTTTTTTAAGAATTTTGTCATTTCATAATGTGGGTTTTTTGGGGTGGTTTTCTTTTTTTTTTTTTTTTAGAAGCACGTTGTGAATGAGAATGCTAAGATGAGCTATGAGTGCTTGCTTTTATTGCCAGAAAGCAAAGGTTTGCCTAAGAGGCTGTGTCTCTGAGACCCTTCTACAAGAAATGAATGACCATAAAATATGGTTTTTTTTTTTTTGATAGTACATCAAGACAAGACCTCAGGGTAACCTTTCAGAAATTTCCCTGATACTAAAATTCAAGTCCCGAAAACTCCAAAAGGTTTTTTTCTTTCAAGATTTTTTAAAGTGTATTTTTAGTAGATTGCATAAGCACAGTAATCACTTTTCTCAGAGGCTTATAATTATGAAAAAGCAACTACAGAAAATACACAAATTGATTAGGAAAGCTGAGATACCAGAATCAAGAGAAAAAACACCAATTAGAATCAAGTTCCCAAGTTAACCTGGTGTGTAGCTACTTATATCAAATAAATTTTAACTTCTTCTATGACTGACAAGCTTGGTCTTCTGAAAGTTTCATATAAATCACATTTCTACTTGAGAATATGAACTCTGGAGAACACGAATCCATAATGAACCCAGTGGTAATTTTTTGGGGTCCTAATGAAAGCAAGATCAATAGTGAGTGATGTTACCTGCCAGAAAATCAATAAAATGTACAGCCTCTAATTCTGATTTCTAACACAAGCTCATGAGTGGTCTGTTAACTGCCTGGCTTCAGTGTTGGGTTTGCTATCAGCTCATGGAATCAAAGAACTAACAACAAGAATTTATGTTGAGGAAGTTTATGTGATAATTAAAAGAAGATATAAATCTCAACTATAAAGACATTACTGATCATCTTCAGATACCAAAGTGCTTAATTTATCTTCTGATAAGATCATAGCACTACAAGATCTCCATAATTAGGGCTTGGGTTTTGATCAGTCAATAAATGCATTATGAGTGCAGTGAAATTTGAAAAAAAAAAAAAAAAGTATTTAAACCAGAATGACAGAGTGGCCTCTGGAAGGCTCCTGTTGCAAGAAAATGCAAGAGCTCCAGGAAATAATCCTGCAGTTTTTATAATCTTCCCACATTTCTCTGTGAAGATTCATTTGACTGGAAACAAAGAAGACCTATGGAAGAAAATCCATCTCAGTGATGGAAAACATTTCATTAGACATTAGAAAAGCAGAGGAGAGGCTCTGCAGAGATGGGAATGGCAACTGAGATGGGCACCATGCCTGCTGCCTCTCACCTGACACTCTCTGGGCTTGCAATTAGGTTGCAGAAACCAATTATTAGTGAAAAACCCAGGATCCAGAAGAGATTCAAATGTCCAACAGTGATGCATCCTTCCCACACAAAAGCAATTTCAAACATGCACACAGTGCATCCCAATAAAGTAGGATCATGGGAAAGCTGGATTCTTACCCACAAAAGGTAACAATCCCCCCGTTTTTAAAATCTTTAATAGGGGACACATACCCCCAAAGTGTAAAAATTTCAACAGAAGAGAGATTTTATCTTTAAACTGCTTGCAGAATTCCTGTGGCAGCAGTGGGGATTGTACAACCATTCCAGTAAACTCATCTCCCAGTCTGATTGCTCTGTTTCACCTACAAAAGAAGAGGAACCACACCAAGACCAAGCATTAAAAATTGACTTGGTCATTCTGGACCTCATCAAGTTCCTGTTACTGAAAACTGAGATTTTTTTTCCCTCACCAGTAAACTCCTTTTCATATTATTGATTGGTGGATTTCAAGAGGCTCAAAGTAACTGTAGGTAACTAGTTCTGACATTTAATTTCCCTCTCTCTCTCCAATTAGGGGAAAATTAGTCAGACCAGTCACCCACTGAAAGCTTTTGACTGGGAAGAGTGAAAAATTTGAGTCAATTCATGTCAGGCTTTGCTCATCTTTGCTTTAGAGAAGACAAATGGGAATATGCCCTGAAGGGTGGTCATGTCCACCTTTCCAGCCAGGATTTCCATTTTTCCAGTCATAATCAATCTTCTCCAATGCCCAAGACCTCTCAGAGATGACCTTGCAGTGAGATCAAGGAGCATCCTTGGACACCTCCCATCTGATCTCATGAATCCATGGAAGTCCAACTGAATGAGATCCTTGGAAATATTCTCTTCCACTCTGGCTCATCTCTCAAACTCTGCTATTTTTTTGGGGATGTGAGAGATACGAGTTCCAGGTTTTGCCACTGTGATGTTCAGGCTCAGTCACAATATGACTGCTGCACTTTGGGGGTCACTGCACAGGGAACATGAGGCATAAGGAAACCTATGAAAAATAATTTTCAGTCTGAAAACACTTTAATGCTCATCTGTTTGGCTTTGGAAGGAGTAATCTCCCTTTAAACAACCCAGGGCTGATCCAAAATTTACTCAAGTCAATGGAAAAACTCACTGGCTTCAAAGGAAAAGGTGGAGATGTATAAAAGGGTTTTTTATTTTTTTTTTTGCCGAGTTAATACTGGGCCTGTGGCCACAACAGATAGGAAAACTGATCTTCCAAGCTGTCAAAAGAGAGATTAGCTCATCTCTGGGTGGAAAAGGGGAAGCAAATCCAGAAAACAGAGGAACTATGGCTAAATAGCTACAAATCCCAAACCGAAAGCCTTAAAGGACTTAAAGATCAGAGAGAAAGCATTTTGAAAGCCCAATGTAAATGACACAGCCACCGACCAAAGCCCAAACTGAGTCAAAAGTTGGCTCTACAAGTACTTGTGCAGAGCATGAAAAGAACATTCCATTTCTTTCTGAAGGGCAAGTTTTACACCGTTGGCCTCAAACCAGGTGTCTGGGCAGAGATTTGGAGGCTACAGTCAGTTCATGCACTCCCTGCCCCAGCTTAAATCCACTTTGCTTTTAATCTCAGACCTAAAACTTCTCAAGTTACCTAAGCCTTTAGGAGACTTTCAGTGAATTAAATCCACACCAAGAAGAGAGGGCTTAAGAGAGAGATGCCCTGTAGTTCATATTCCTACACACAGCCACCAAGAACTGCTTAAAATTTTCTGCTCAAAATAGCCTTTTCGAGAGCACCTAACTCCTGTGCACGGGATGACCTTGTAACATTTCTACCAAAAAAGTGTCTTGCAGGAGCCAGCTGAAATATGAGAAAACCCATCATGATCTACTGGGACCCATACATTCAAAATGCTGCTAAAATGGAAGCATTTATTTTACTCAGGATATGCCATCTGTTCCTTTCATCAAACAGTCATATAGAGCTTTTGCTTGAAGATTTTCATATGAGATATGATGGGGTTTTTTTTAACACTGTAAATAAAACCTCTCTTTTTGCTTCATTATCACATATATCAACATCGCAGTGTATTCCCTTAGAGTTATTTTTGGCCTAAAGATAAACTAAATCATAAAAATCAACATTTTTATTTAAAAAAAGAAAGAACACAGCTCAGAATTAGATAAAGCATTACTTGCTAATAAAGTTACCGTTTCTGAAAGGATCACTGCTTCAGACTGCTGCAGAGAAATATCAGTAGATTTAAATTCTTTATCAAATATCTCTTGATGCTTGCTGTTTCTCTTCTCCTTCTTCTTTTCCTTCTTATCTTTATCTAGGTCATCCTTGTCCAATTTATCTTGAGACCTAGAATGCATCTTTTTTGGCAGGAGGGGCTCCAGCACAAACCTAAAGGAAATTGTTGTTGCCGAGATCAATAAAACACTATTTTCAAACCACCTCATTTTCATTTACATATTTCCCAAAGTCTCACATGAGTTAACGATGCTTTGCTAATCCAGGAAAACTCATTAGAGAGAGAAGGAGGGAGCAGGAGGTCATCACAACCATAATTTTCTTATAGTAAAGCAGAGTGCAGCCCTGCTGAAGAACCAGCACCGCCGGTCCCACTGCTCAGTAGGAAATTTACTGGGGTAGAGCTACACAAATCCTGAGTTTCACTCTCTGTGGTTTACATAAAAATGAGTTTCTCCCTCAGCACTCCCACTCTGTGCTGGGGAGGGCAGCAGGAGTGCCAGCAGATGCCTGGGAATTCTGGTGAAGAGCAGCACTACAGGAGTGCAGGGGACTGAGCAATGAATTCATCACACAACCCAACCCCAGACTGGTTTGGGTTGGGAGGGACCTCAAAGGTTCCCTGCTGTGGGCATGGAAACCTCCCAGCAGCCCAGCTTGCTCCAAGCCCCATCCAACTTGGCCTTGAGGTGCTATCAACAAAGAGGCTGAGGCAGGCAGAGGAAAAAAATCAGTGTTTTTCTTCCAAGAGGAACTCCCAGTGATGGCTGCCCTGGGGGGAGAGCTGGCCTCAAGTTCTAGCAAGACAACTTGTGTGGAGGAATTAGTCAAAACTCATCATCACTGCTGTCCCACATCTACAGCAACATGACTCAGATACCTTAGAGAGAATAATGAGAGCTGAATGGCACACACACCCTGTCTGCAGTCCTTCCCTACAGGTACATAAACTGTTTGTAATCAAGGGAAGCATCATGTTGGTCCTTACGTGCTGTGTTTAATTGAACTTGATGCTTTTACTCTCTAGTCAGGTAGGAACTCCCTCTGAAGCTGCACAAATGTTTCTAGCACATCTCTGTAAGTTAGAAGCCCTTCAGGAGGCTTGCAAAAGAACAGCTGCCTTGGACAAATATTGAGTTTCTGGATTATGGGAATGCTTGGGGGGAGGAAGAGGGAGAAGGGACTTCTGAGGCTGCACGGAAAAGCCCCAGAAAGAAAACAGATTATTTTGTTCTTTTGAGGGATGTGGCTGTGAGCTGGGGCTTATCAGCAGAATTCCCAGTTCTCATGTGAAATATCTTGATAAGTCTTGAAGTACAATCTTGCCCTAAGCAGCTTTTCCTCTGGCAGCAGAAGTGAGAAGAAATGATTGAGCAGTCAGCTAATCCCTTCCTTCTCCCAAGCTCCACCTGTTAACCACGACAGGGTTGGCTGAACACTCCTCTCATCCCTGACTCTGCACTTCTGAACTATCCCACTTGCAGTGGTTTAAAAGGAGATAATCTATCTCCTGGTTCTTTGGGCTTTCTTTGTTTGAATTATTTGTGTAACTTTGCTTTAAAGAGAGTCTTATTATTTATCTTGGTTATTAAAAAAAAAAAAAAAAAGAAAAAAGAAAAAGGGATGTATTTTGAGTTAAATGTCTACATAACTTGGGGTTTTTTTAACCAATATGAGGCTGTCAGTTAAAAGCACCATCCCTACCTCACACCACTGGTGTCACCTTGATTTTTGTGGGGTATTATGATGAACCAAATCTGGAATAAAATGCACTGGGAGAAGACTCAACCAAAAAAAAACCAAACCAAACAACCCCAGAGTGAAACCAAACAGGAGGAGTCGGTGGCTCCGAGAGCAGCAACACCGTGACAACAACAACACCTGGACCAGTTTGATGGCAATCCTTAAAAGTCCTGTTTTCCAGAGGGAAGCTCTGGTTGAGTGTTTCTTACATACCCATCCGAGCCAGGGCGAGAGGGGGTACTGTCAGAGGAGATGGAGGACACTGATGCCACGGAGAGGGGTCTGGAGGATGAAGGCATGGTGAAGGATCTCACCATGGAGCGGGGCCGGCTGCCACGTCTCTCATCCAGACTTGAGAGCTGCAATAAAGGAACACCAGGGATCCTTAAATTACCATCTGGCTGACATCTGGCTACAAGGCAAAAAAAAAAAAAATAAACCCCCCAAAAAAATTTTAAAAAAAAAAAAAAAAAAAAAAAAGCAAGCAGAAAGGTTCTGTGGCTTTTCTTCCATGCGGGATTTTTATGATTTAATTATGCAGCACGTTTAACAGCAAAGAAAAGGATTCTGAAGAAAATCCATTTAAAGGACTAAGAGGAAATATGGATAATTTTAAACATATTTCATGAATTCATTTGCTTCAATGGAATGCATATGCTTTTTTTTTTTTTTTACATCTGGCCTTTAAAAAGGCTTTTTACAAAAGTAGGTTTTCTTTTTTAACACATCTCTGAAATTTGAAGTGACTGCTCTGTCAGTAAAATTAAATGAAATGCAGCTTTAAAAAAAAAACAAAAAACCAAAAAAACAAACGAAAAAAAAACCAAACCAAACATTACGAGAAACTTTGTCTAGAGAGCCAATTTGCAGAGTGACATCTGGGTTAAGAAAATACATTAAAGATTTTTTTTATTTCAGAGTTCTGAATATTTATACAAGCCTTGTTAGTCATTAATAACTGATAAATGCAGAAAATAATTGAACTCTTTCAGTCAACAAATAAGAATCTCACACTATTTAATTACAGGTATATTTTCCACCCTGTTATCTACTGGTGAATTGGCCTTGTACAAGGAAGACAGAAGGGATAAAACTCCATCAATCCTGACAATTCTTACTGGTGGGCAGAGGGAAATTAGGGAGATAACGTTACCTGTCTATGACTTCCCAGTCCTCTCCCCATGATGTACGTATATTATTGAAATGACTGACATGCAAGTATCATAAATACCAATTATTCCTCTTCTCCTTGGGCATAAATCACTATTTGAACTTTTCCTACATCTATTAGTAAGATGGGATGTCAAGGACTACCAACAGAACATCACTGAGAAGGGTACCATAAATGCTGCCACGTTCCTTGTAAGATCTCAGTGTTCCCATTAAAAAACAAAACTTACTGCTATAGACAGAGCAATCAATCTCTGAAGGTCTGTCATAAAACACAGGATGTGGCACTGCCATGTGATATTCCACTGAGGTTTTGCACACTCAGAAAACCACCTGGTTTTGCTGCCCTTTTGCTTCCTCGCTGCCTCTTTAATCCAGGATGCTCCACACCTCACTGAAGCTCTGTCCCTCACCACTCTCAGGATAAACCTTTGGGGCATTTTCCAGAGATAATTTGGAACCAAATTCTCACTCTGTTTATATTGATGGGATTGGCATCCCATCCCTAAACCCTGTGGCACATACCTATTAATGACCAAAATCCCAACTGGATGAATAAAGTGCAAGGTTTAGGCTGTTCAGGCCAATCTTGGTTGCTTCCTTCTTTCTAGAACCAGTTTAGTGATTGCTGCTCACTTAGAGGCAGAAGTAAAACTGGAGAACTTGTAAGTGTGACCAATTTCTTTTCTTCTTGTTTCTCAGGCTCTGATTTCTTCATTTATTGAGGATGACATCGTGGCAGAGCTCCTGCCTGATAATCCTGCCTTGGAAGGTTTCAGGATGGGAAAGCAGATGAAGAGGACACCATTTTCCCCATGAGCTCCCCTCCACACAGCAAAACAGGGGACCCAAAAATTTTCTGGCACTTCTGATGTGCCCAGAACAAGCTGCTGCCACCACAGAATCCTTCAGGGCCCCCTCCTGCCCAGGGTTCCTGGACTGGCCCCAGCCAAGGAGCTGAATGCAGGTGACCCTGGCACCTCTGTGTTTGATGTTTTCTCCTGGTAAATATTTGTGCATTATTTTCTGGAGCAGTGAGAAGACACAGAGCACATCTGGGTCTGACAGACTGCTGTTCTTTTACAAACAAACCTAAAAATTACAGTGTATTTATACCAGCACTGTCAGGACACCCAGTAATGAGAGATAAAGCTCATCCCAGCAGCCTTTCAGACATTGTTAGGACATCAGCTCTTCAGAGCCAGTCTTAGAGCAGCCCCAACCACTTGCATCTCAGGATTTTAAATAATTTTAAAACCCAATTCATATAATAGCACCCAATCCATGTGGGTTTGGGCTGAATTGTCAATTACCTTCTCAATTATGAAGCTTTATGCTGGCTTTTGGCCTCTCTCCCCAATGGGTAAGGCTGGAATGAAAAGCAGAACAAAACCCCACTGGAAACACCACCAAAATTCTTGGCTGCACCGTAAAGATGAAGCAGGAACTGAAAATAGCTTGTTGGAACGAGCCAAGCATGAACTCCAGCACCAGTAAATCTCATTAAGGAGCAGCTATCTTGTTACTGCCTGCCTGCACCCAGGGTGCATGAAAATCCAAGCTGCAGACTCCAGCCTCCTGTGGAGCAGCTCAGCCCCCCCAGCTCTGAAGGAATTACATCCAGGAAAAGGTGACATTCAGCTCAGGAAGGAGCAAGCTGGAGTGCTCTGGGTGGCAATGTATTTCTTGAGTCAAAACAAAACCAAACCACCCAAAAAAAAAAAACCCTTCTCTGCACTTGTGAGACCCCATCTTGAATTTTGCATCCAGTTCTGGTGTCCCCAGCAGAAGAAGGACATGGATTTGTTGGAATGAGTCCAGAGGAGGGACACAAAGATGATCCAGGGATTGGAGAAGCTCTGCTCTCAGGAGAGGCTGAGGAGCTGGGATTGTTCAGCCTGGAGAAGAGAAGACTTTGGGGCACCTTAGAACTGCCCCCTGTCCCTGAAGGAAACCTACAGGAAGGCTGGAGAGGGACTTTTCATAGGAGTGCCCAGTGATAGAAGGAGAAATGGTTTAAAACTGAAGGATTAGAGGTTTAGAGTGGATATGGGGAAGAAGTTCTTTAGTATGAGGGTGGTGAGACTCTGGAACAGATTGCCCAGAGAAGCTGTGGCTGATCAATCCCTGGAGGTGTTCAAGCCCAGGTTGCATGAGACCTTGAGGTGGATGAGAGGTGTCCCTGCCCATGGCAGGGAGGTTGGAGGAGATGATCTCTAAGGTCCCCTCCCACCTAAGCCATCCTATGATTCTTTAAAAATGGAATAGATGTGTGTGACCTTGACTTTCAAGGAGCAGGCTCAGGAAATTGAGGAACTGTTGCCACGCTGAACCAACCCAACATCTCTTCCAGCACCTGCTCAGGATTTCATGACCTGATGACCCCAGAGAAGCAGCAGGAAAGGCTGCATCAACCCTGCTCTGCCCAGCAGTGGGAATTGTACCCGGGAGACACACATTTCCCCAGAATCTGAGGAAATTCCAGGATTTAGGAGAAGCAAAGCTAGGAGGGAACTTACAACAGCGCGGACCCCGTACTGTTTCTCCACCTTCTCCTTCAGCTGCCTGAAGCAAACTTCCATCCGCTCGTGGAAGGGTCTCAGAGCCTCTGTCACCTTCTCCCCATGGATCCGGATGCCCTCAGCCAGGAATGGGATCTGGGAAGGGGAGGAAGATGCTGTTTCAGCCTGCCCAGCCCTCCCCGGGCAAAAGGTTAAGGCAAGACTCCTCTGCATGGTGCAAGAGGAGTGGAGGAGCCCGTGGAAAAATACAGGAAAATAAAATAAAGGAAAATAAAATAAAGAAAAATAAAATAAAGGAAAATAAAATAAAGGAAAATAAAAATAAAAAAGGAAAATAAAAAAAGGAAAATAAAATAAAAAAGGAAAAGAAAATAAAACCTAAAAGAAAAGAAAGGGAAATGAAAAGGGGAAAGGGAAAAGGGGAAAAGGAGAAAGGATAAAAGGGGAAAGGGGAAAGGGGAGAGGGGAAAGAAGAAAGGATAAAAGGGGAAAGAGGAGAGAGGAGAGGGGAAAGGAGAAAGGAGAAAGGAGAAAGGAGAAAGGAGAAAGGAGAAAGGAGAAAGGAGAAAGGAGAAAGGAGAAAGAAAGGAGAAAGAAAGGAGAAAGAAAGGAGAAAGAAAGGAGAAAGAAAGGAGAAAGAAAGGAGAAAGAAAGGAGAAAGAAAGGAGAAAGAAAGGAGAAAGAAAGGAGAAAGAAAGGAGAAAGGGGAAAAGGGAAAAGGGAAAAGAGAAGAGGGAAAAGGGAAAAGGGAAAAGGGAAAGGAGAAGGGGAAGGAAGTAAAATAAAGTAACACAAAATAATAAATAATAATAAATAATAACATAAACCAACATAAATATAATAAAATGTATATTTTTATCATAATCATCACCATCATTCCCTGCACATAAAGCACAACACAGTGAAACCAGACCATAAAGACCTGTTATACCTGACATCTTTTTTTCCCTGCTCACCAAAGTCCTGTACAATGACTCCAGGCACAGCTCTGCCCAGCAATCCTGCACTGCAGGCACAGCTCAGCTCCTCAGGTACCACAAATATTCCTGGGATCTTCTGTTCAGGGGCCCCCCCATGTTGTACTGATGAATGGGAACCCTCACACTGGGTTGTTAATCTCAGCCCTTTCCCAGCTGCAGGAGAATAAAACCTTGAAGGAGAAAATCCTTGCACGTTTTCTTTAATAAATACTATTTCTAAAGCTGCCAGTGATCTGCATCCTTGGCCATGTCTGTGGAGCAATATTTATTAATAAGCCATACAGTCCCATACACTACACATTTCTCCTTATAAAAATGGTTTTCTTGTCTTTGGGAACAAAAGAGGAGACAAAAATAAAATTCATTCTCTTTTGCAACTGAAAATACTCATTTATCTTCAAGGCATCTGTCACCAAATACCCATGCCAAGACAGGATTATAAAATCAGTTCATAGTGTGGAGGTGTAGCTGACCTTTTAAAACGTTTTAAGAGAGACATTTTCATTCCCACAGCTATCCAGACACACTGCTAGAGTTTTCTACCTCCAGCTTAGGAAAAATATTTCCTCTTCCAGGTCTGCTTCAGCCCACACAGAGTTCTGATTCCAACTTCAGATGCTCTCTGCAGCAATCAAGCTAAGAGGCTGCTTCTTAATAATTCATAATTAAATCATAATACTGATTAAAACCAGATTTTTTTTAATAAGACTGAGCAGCAATCAGAAGGAGTAGCTTTAATAGTAAGGTGAATAATAATAACAAAGATGAAGAAACTCAAAAAATCTCTGCTCAGAAAGACTATGCAGAAAAGTAAGATAATGACTTTTTTTTTTTTTTTTGCTGTAGCCACTCCCATTTATACTCACACATGGATTTGCACTCTACAAAAATTAACCATTAAAATCAGAATATTTCCTTGGTCTGAACGAGTAAATTAATTTCCAAAAAGGTTTGCAATTATCAGGCCAAACGGTGACCCTCCTGTTTTGCAAGGTAAGTGCTTGCTTGGATTGTTTATTAAAAAAACCAACACCCTGCTTTTTAAAAGGATTGTTCTTAAAAAAATTAAATTACCAAGATGAAGCCCACGTGGGGTTTGAAGCTTCAGCTCAGGCCATTTTTCCATGCAGAAAATGCACTAATGAGCCTGTCCTAGGAAGCAGCCATCTCCAGTGTAGAAAATCACATCATGGGAAGTAAATGAAATTTTTTAATTTTTTTTTTTTTTAGGGGAATGTCCCAGTCAGACAAAAAAAAAAAACAACAGTGCAGAAAGTGTTGAGGCACAAGACTGGAGAACAGGAAAGAGGAGGAACCAACTCTATGGGACTGAAAGCTCCCCAGAAAGCTCAGAAGAGACTTGTTCCTGCTTAACAGAACCTGAACAAACTTCCTGTGGTTTTGCTACAAAGCTCAGGCAAGATTTATGAGTCAGGTTATTTGGTCTCCTTCTCCAAAACCACTTAATCCCTAGAAACCTTTCTCAAGTACAGAAAGGAAGAACCTCTGGACTGTTTTATCATTTCTGCTTCACCTTCTTCCACTAACCTGAAAATTCTTCCTAAATCTCCTTCCCAGACACAGACCCAGGGAAATCTGGTGACAACTGACACTGAATTTTAAACCTGTTTTTTAACCCTTCAGAAGATGTGGAGCCAGAGGCAGAATTCTGCCACGTTCATGCTGCTGCTGCTTCACATTTCCAAAATTTTTTTTCTATTTCCAAAATAGAAATCTATTTCCAAAGTTTTTATTTTGGGCTCTATTTCCAAAGCCCCCACAGGGTGCTCTCCCCTTTCAGAGGTGAATGGAGAAGTAAAGGGAAGGTAAATAGCTGAAGTGAAACCAAAATTAGCTGAATGAGAAAAGGAACCAGCTCAAGACACTATTTACTCCAGACCTCTAATCTTTTTTTGATTTTTGAATTTCACAAAGTTCCACTGTGACTGAAACTTACTCTCTGATTCTGCTGTCTTTTCTTTGAAAAGATCTTTAGCTACTTGGCTGAAAAGACAGAAAAAACTACATGCATTTTCAATCTTTAATTTAATAGAAAATCTTAAAAGCAAATAATAGTATTATCATAAAATACAACTGTAAAAACTTAGCTTGGTGTGCTAGAATTCTTCCAGCTCTGTCAAAGCAGCACAAGATTTTTCTCCTACTTTTGGGATGATGTAAATAAATGAGCTGAATACAGAGTGACTACTGTCATCAGTTACTCACTTCATTACCATCATTTCAATCAACCATTTCATTATCCTCACATGAAAATAAAAGAACAGCTTGAAATGAGGTGGTTGCAGGGAAACATTTTTTACTGGGTTGGAAAAGCACTAAGATGGACAAAAAGGGACAGTGCTTTACAAATGACATTTATCTGATAAAAGAGTAGATAGAAAAGAATCATATACTTAAAATTCACTGGAATTATAAAAAGATGGTATCCTGAAGAGCATGAACTCCATGGCACCAAAAAAAAAAAAAAGTGAAGGGAAGATGATAGAAAACAGAAACTTGAATTTAACCAGCAGCTGATAAGGTGACTGTCAGGCTCCTGTTTCATGTACCCTGATTGATTGATACAGCATAAAGAAAATCTCCCTGCAATTAAAAAACTCCAAACCTCACATTTATTGAAAAATGAAGACACTTTCTTTGCTTTCAAGCACTGTTGAGCCCAGGATGAACCCGGAGCAGTGCCTGGCACCAGAGCTGCCACCACTGGCCAGTGCCCATGGAAAATGACATGGAAATAAACTGAGAGGAGGTTAAAGTCTTAGGATACACTTAAAAGTCTGTAAAAAACCCTAAGTTAATTTAGAAGTATAAAAATAGCTTGTGATCACTTTTTCCTTGTTCCTGTTGCTTTGGAGCTACAATATGGATGGGAAATTCTGTCCTTAGACCCAGAGAATAATTAAAATAAAATAAAATAAAATAAAATAAAATAAAATAAAATAAAATAAAATAAAATAAAAACAATTAAATTGCAATGTGATTAGCTGCCCATTATATTTTCAAGTAGTAACATTATTGCAACACTCAAATGTCACCAAAGGGAACCTTTGCCAAGGAGCAGTGGGTTTGCAATTGAACTGAAGTGTGGCTATCAGAGGCAAAGAGGGAGCTGACATGAAGCTGAGTCTCCTGGGATCAAATTATTTTCCTCTATAAAATGTAAAGCTCCTAAAATGTAATCTTCTGGAAGAGCTCACAAGAAAATAAATAACTAAATGTGTACATAAGTTTTTAAAATTTATTTTCTTTACAGACCAAGAGAGGTTTTATTCAGTGATGATTTTATGGTCTTCAGAGGATTTCAGTGCTGGGTTTTTTTTTCTGAATCTTTGGTTCTGCTACCTCTAAGATTGAAACCTACAGAAAGGTAAATTACTCCCTTTATTATGAAGACAAAACTGGATATAAAAGAGTAAATGATGCACTACCTCCTTCTAAAGGAAAAGCATTTCTAGTCATATTGATATTTTTGTAGTTACCATAAAATTATCTTGGGACCACTGGAAAACATCCAGTACGTGATGATGGAAAAAACATTGGAATTATTTCTTGTTAGTTTCTTGCTTCTTGAAAATGCTCTTTGGTACAGTAAACACAGATCTTCATGCAAGAGGGGGCTCCCTGCTTTGCCTCAGGCACTGGGTTGAAAACTTTGGTACCATTCCAAGTTTAAGAAACACTCCTTGTGCAAACCTATGAATATATTTCAATGATTTCTGCTCTAATATGTCATCATAAAAATACCAGTTCCTTCCATGTGCTTTAGGAATTACTCATGGCTTTGTACCAATGTTACACAGCAAATGAATTCCAGGTTTCAGAATGATCAATTTACTAAATGTTTGGTGTGCAATTTGATTTTTGCAACTCTCACATTTCCTATTTGGTGCTAAAAGGTGCTGTCAGTGCACATAAAAATGTTTATTAAATGGAAAATTCATTGTTTGAAGGAGAAAGTGAGTATGTGAAGAAGCAGCCCCAGGAGGAGGAATTCAGGGTTAGGCATTTCATTTTACCCTCTGAGAAGAATTCCTGAAACCAGCCTTAGAAAATTAAAATGCAAAACTAAATCACCAGCACCAGTGACCAAAACTGATAGAAAATCTTTTCTCACCTGCCACAGATGGGATATTTTTGCTATGTTAAGGTGATGAAAAAGAAGAAAAGGTTGATTGTGTTTGTTCCTTAGGGTTTCAGTGTATGACAGATGATGTCAGATTTGAAAAGATGAACTTTAGCTCAAGTTCTAAGACAATTTTAAATGGCAAAGAAGTGTACTCAGGATGAAGAGTTCAAGGTCTGAATTTTCACTCAAGTGACACCAAGCTGCCCCTGCATGGCAGCTGGCCCCAACCAGCCTGACTTGAGATTTTTTTTACCTGCCATGCAATCAGATCCTTCAGTTTTTCAATCTTGTCATGATCCTCTGGATGCTCATGCATGTATTTGTCAGTAAAAAAAGCCTAGGCAAGAGAGAGAAACAAGCAGTTATTTCAGAAAATCCATCCACATCTGCCAGGGAAGGTTTGCTTCTAGCAAAAAAGATAAATGAATCAACCCAGAAGTTCTTCAAAACAGCAGCAATAGCTACCAAGACAAATGAAAACCTAGGGAAGAGATATTTTATTTCATGTTTTAAGATCAAGACATCCATCTGCCACGAGCAGGGAAGTGGGCAGTGAGTATGGGGATCAAGACCAAGCTTTGTGGGCACCCTTCAGAGGACCCTGGCTCTCACTCTCTGAAATGTTTCCAGTACTTCCCAGCACATGGGACATTTTGGGAGATGACATGGGTGAGAGTTAGAGAAAAACACAAATAAATGGGTGGAGACAGCAACAAGTCAGTTTGCAAATATCTTCCCCATTTATGCTGCAAAATGGATGTTGCCTGTGTATGCCAGCTTAATAGGATTATTATTCACAACATATAAGGAGTTCCAGTGCTCAGAGCACCCCTGTGTTGAGATCTCATCCCACTTTAAAACTTTAAAAGCACAAACTGTAAAACTTTAACGAAACTTTAAAAGTTGTGCTGTAACATCCAGTCAACACTACTCAGCCATGTTCTGATTTTTCTCTCCGAAGTCTCTAACATTTGATTAAGTTCCAAATAATTAGGAGCAGGTTTCTCAGAGGAGCTGTGGCTGCCCCATCCCTGGCAGTGTCTCAGCCCTGGCTGGATGGGGCTTGGAGCACCCTGGGCTGGGGGAGGTGTCCCTGCCCATGGCAGGGGTTGGGACTGGAGGACCTTTAAGGTCCTTTCCAACCCAAACCAGTCTGGGATTCTATGAAATGTGAAAAGCCAAAAATGTATCCACAAGCATCAGAAAGTCATAAAAGATGGTAAGTTTTAAGCAATATTCTGCAACACACTCAAGGGGAGACTCCCAGAGGGTTTCTGTACCAATGCCCACACCTCTGCTGCCAGGAGAGGCTCAAAGAGCTGAACTGCTGCAGGACAGAGGATTTGGACCTTACCTTCTCATAGTTGGTGAACCCTCCCATGACTGCAGGGTCTACAATGCCATTAAGCAGCATGGAGAGGGGGTTAATGGGTAGATTTGGATCATTTAAGTGCTGCTGAACCATGTTATTGATCTTGTCATTGGTGAGCTGCATGGTTTCTATGGCATTTTCCAGTGGGCTGATTTCAACCTGAAAAAAAAAAAACCAGGAGCTTTTAATCAAGGAGTTTTTAACCTGCTACTAAACCAGCACGCCTGGAAACATTCAGGAATCCCATCCCAAAAGGTCCTTTAACCAGTAATTAATAGAAAGAAATTAATGTGGGTTCAGCATTTAGGTACTGGGCATCTATGTACTGGGGTAACTGATACCATGGGAGCAGGGAAAAAAGTTGAAGGTGCTTCTGTGCTATGAGAGAGATCACATCTCAGCAAAACATTTCAAAAGGCTCTGGCAGGAACCACGTGAGGTTTTGGAAGGATAAGGGAGAACATCAGAGATGACAAGTCGCTGAGTTTCAGCAGCCCAAAGAAGATCCAGCTTAGTGTAACAGTAAGAAATAAGAAATGATAACTTAAGGTGGATTTTCCATTGGAAAATGTAATCCTAAAGCAGCTCAGAAATCAAGGAGATATTTCTGCAGGGATTATTTCAGTGTATTTCCAAGGAAATGGAGTTTAGTAAGTTGAAGAGATGACTTTTAAGTTATCTGCTGTGCTTTTCCCATGGGGTCACATGTCCTTCATTTGAACAGCTGATAACTGGAGGAAGAAATTCTCACATAGCCTGGACTTGTATGAAGAGAGCTCCTCAGATGTCTTCATGGGCTTCATTTGCTTTTATCCTGTGTAAAACTTGATTTTAAATTGACTTAACTCCTGCTGTTATTTTCCTGTGTTTTTCCAGTTGCATCTATTGAAAAAATGGCATTTTAATTTTTAAATGTTGCTAAAATCTGTGCATTCAGTGAGTGGGCTAAAAGCTACTAACTTGCAGCAACCCACAGTGTAGACTGTCCTCACTGGAAGGCTTAAGTCATAGTCTACTTACATTAAAAAAAACCAAAAGATGTGGTAGGAGTAGAAAGGGAAGGTTAATTGAGGCCTGTGAGGCAAATGCAAGTGTATATTTGATTACAGCCTCATTTCCATAAATGCTACATAAACAAAGCAGCACTTCTACCTGGCTCTCAGTTGCTTCCCATGTTTCTGAGAAGCACTTCTAATCAAATCTCTTTAGTTGTTACCCTTACACCTGCCATCTGATTACATCAAGGATGTTTTAATTAGCATTTTTTCAAGTGCTCCTGGTGAATTATTCTGCAGGCAGGGAAGGAGCCCGAGGGTTCTGCTGGGGCTGGAAAGCAGAGAAGGCTCAGATGGACAGACCAGGGTTGGCCTTCAGAGCTCAAGCTGCCAGCAGTGAAACTGAGGGAAATGAAGACAACATTCACCTGATTCATCTATTCACAACATTCCCCAGCTGATTTGGCACGAGCCCCGGTGCCCATGGCAGGCTAAGTTTAGGATTCTGTCATTTGAATTAATGGGCTCAGAAGTATGCAATAATTTGTTGATGAATCATTGCTTTTAAAGCTCTTGAAGATCTGCAGAAATTAGCACTCACTGAGCTGACAGATCTTTCTTGACTTTTCTGTAGCAGCACTCATGGCTTGCTCCATCATTCCCTCCTTTGTTCTACTATTCTTATAATCCTCCCTCTAATCTTTTAAAAGCAGGCAGAGCACTGCAGTTCCCATCCTGCTACTCATAAACTGTGCTTTGGACCTTACTGAAAGCTATTTATTAAAAATATCTACACTTCTAAAAAAAATAGGAGCCTCGTTCCAAGGAGCCTGCAAACTCTGGCCACTGCACAGTCTATTTGTGGCAAACAGAAATGAGAGACTCCTGATGATACATTTGCAACACTAAGAAAATTAAACATCAAAACAAAACAGAGATTGCTATTTGTACTTTTTAAAGCCAGGTATAATTCAAACCCCAGTTTCTCAGCCACTGCCTGGCCTCAGCAAATTTTTCTCCTACAATGATTTGCATCCAGCTGAACCAAATCAGATAGAGAAGAATGAATGTGTATGACAAATTCCTTGTGGATAATGAGCAGACTGAAAAGGTTTAGGGTAAAAGTGTTCAGAAGGAATTTGAAAAGCAAACAGATTTAAGGAAATTATGCATGTTCCTATGGGTTATGTAAGATAACACACAGCATGGATTAAATTACTCAGTTCTCCCTGGGCACTGATCTGATGTGATCTCACCTCTTCCTTTAAAGATGTTCCAGTCCCGTCAATAAAATATGAAATGTGCAAAGCTACCTTAATTCCTGGTGTTTAGTAAAACATCAATAATATCTGTATCCCTAATCCAAATTTAGCATCACAGGGATATAAATCTCCTGAGGGTGCTTACAGGATTTCAGCTCCTGGGAACCCTGAGGAAAGTCAATAAGGATTTTGTAGTAAGTGTGGCAGAGCCAGGTCAAAAGTTCTCTGCTGCTGTCTTCTATGCACCTGACATAATCCTGACTTACAGGAAGTTTAGGGAAAGCACTTTCCTAGGATTTATGCACATTCCCATGCCAGGCAGAGTGTTGGACCTGCCTGCACAAAGCACCCTGTGAGGCTGAGCTCCTCACTCCTAAGGGGAAGAGACTCCCATCAGCTCCACCAGCCTTTACAAGACACTTTTTTTGCAGTCCTGAAGATAAACACAATCTTCTCTATCAGGATTATATTGAAAAACACAAAATTCATTAAATATTCAATGTGTTTTATTCAGCTGCCTATTACTGTCAAACATCACATTCATATTCTGTTACTATAGATACCATAGTAATTTTCTGCATTACTTCTGTTCATGTAATACAACTGTCCAACATAACCTCAATGGAGGAATGAGAAAGGTTTTAATTAATCATATGCAAATTGTTCTTTTCCTTTAAAAATAAGCCTCACAAGACAGATTTGAACACTGCAGTAACAATGTTTTTATTACTACTGAAGAATTACAGCTGCATACGAATAATTTAATCTTAAAGGCATTTAATGGATATGTCTTATCTAAACAGCCTCAATGGTAGAAGGAAGAAATGTGTAATTTGGACTTGCTCTCTAAGGTTGCTGGGGTGTATTTTAGCTAACTCTGGAGAAGAAACAAAAACAACCTTTCAGCACAAGTAGTAAGTAGAGAGAGGATGCAGACACACACAAGGCATGTGTGTTTTATGGTCTATTTTGAATAAATTAAAATTAAACCACCCAAATCCTCTTTTCTAAAATTCAGTCCAGTTTCATTGCCATGTACCAGGGCTCCCCTAACTTCCTTTCACTCAGCTCCCTCTTCATTTTGGGCACAGAGCTCACACTGCCCAAAGCCAGAAAGGATTTCAAAAAGTGCTTCCAGCACTTCTTTGGACCTTGTCCTGAAGGTCTGGGGGAACCAGTCTGCATTTCCTTCTCTTCCTTGTGGTAAACCATGACCCAAATCACCCTCCATCAACGATGAGCACCCTCAGCAGGCCATGTCCTTGTCCCAGGATGCAGACACAGCCACACTGCTCACTTGTGCAAGGAACCAGAGCACAGAAAAAAAGGAAAAGTCTCCCAGGCTGTATAATTCTTTTCTACAACCCCAGGAAAGCCAAACTGGTCTTACCATGAAAACTGATTTGACTTCAAACCACCTCAGAATGCCAGGTAATTTGTAGGCTGTCACGTAGATGGTTCTCTCAATCCACATATTCTGCAGGTAGAACATAAACATCGTGTTATTCCACCTGAAATAAAGCCTTGAAATATTAGCATCAGGAAAAGGAACTGCAGTACACCAGTCCTTGTGGAGCCAGGGGAAAATTTCAAATGCAACCTGCTGGGGAGATGATTTACATCCCACACCTCATTTAGTGGAGAGCAACTGCTCTCTTTCCAAAGCAGAAAGATCCACAATGTGAAAGATCCACTGGTCGTACTGGTTTTACTGGTGTCATTTTTCCCCTGGAAGCTCTGGAGCTTTGTTGGACAATTTATCACAAAACCAGATCCTGATAAAGGGAAAGCTGAGGGATTTAGCATCTCTCCCTTCACATGTGTGTGTCTGGTTCATAACCAACACCAAAGACATCTCTTCATCAGATTTTTTTAGACCTGATATATGCTGGTAGTTCATCTTATTTATTGTGAAGCTTTTTTTGAACAGAAGAGGTTATTCCATCCTCCACTAAAAGAAAAGCTTTCAAAGTGATTTAGATACACCTGAATTTTTTTACCTCCACTCAGAACATATTTGTACAGGCTCTCTAGCACCATGGTTTCAGACAGAGTTTCCTACTCCTTCAGCTAAAGCCATGCAGATCAGCAGATTAGGAATTTTTGGCATAACAAACACCAGGAGAAGCCAAAGACACTGAAGTGCCTGAATAACTGACCAGTCTTAGCTGTGGGAAACCAAATACCCAGCATTTATTGGCACATTAATAAGATCAGAGCCTGCTACTACACGGAGAACCAAGGCTTTGCTCCAGATAGGATGCACTAATTTATTATTTAATTACTGCTTTACTGCTACTGCACCCACTAGAATCTGGGTGAATAAAATGTTCTGAAAAAGAACCAAAATGCAATCAACTTGAGGCTACCTGTTGTATACACTTGGGTGACACAAGCCTGTGCTTAGGGGGAGTTTTATTGACCATTAGATGAAACATATGGTTCAGGCAAAAAAAAAAAAAAGGTGAGAAAGATTTTTCTCGGCAAAAAGATTTTTAGAAGATGCCTGACTAGAATCTTCTTGGCAGGACAAATGCAGATATATTCTATTTTTCAGATATATTCTATTTTTTCAGATATATTCTTTTTTCAGATATATTCTAAATTTCTTACTAAAATAGCTGCTTTTTGAAAATAATAATGAATAATAAAATAGCACTGTCTATTTTTTCTATTGGCATAAACCAGAACACAAAATATCGGTTTAACTGATATCCTATGAAAAACAATCACATTTAAAGCCAGAATTTATTTTTCAACAACCAGAACATAACGAATGGCTTTGATTCTCAAAATTAAGCAATCCCCCCAAAAATTATTCTGGTTTTTTTTTGTTTGTTTACCGCAAATTCATTGTCTGGGTTTTTTTCTCCTTTTCGAACCGGGCGTGAGTACTCGAAGCGTTGGACTTCATTCACCCTATAGAAACTGACAAAAAAAGGGAAAAAAGCACAATCAAAACCCAACACTATCTCCTCAGGGATTGCTGCTACACTCCAGGACTGTAAAACAAGTCCGTCCATAAACAAAAAATGCTCCTGGGATCACTGTTCTCCAGGGGCTTGGAGGGAATCTCTGCTGATATGAGGAATATCCATGGAATAGCCCCAGAATTTCTGCCCTCCTTGGCTGTGGAGAGATGTGCCAGACAAGACAAAGAATGACTTGAAGTGTTACAAAGGAGACAGAAAATTGCAGAAAAAACCCCAGACTCACCTCACGATTTGCTCTGACACCGGCCGGTGAAATTTTGAGGGTAAATCCAGTTTTGGCTTTACAGTGAAGCACTGAATATCTGAATTCAGGGGTTAAGGAAAGCCAATTTCAAGCCACTGGAAGTGGAGGAAGGAGAGAACAACCAAATGGGTGCAGACAGAACAAGAAAAATCAGCGCCTTGCGCCCAGAACGGCAGAAATCCAACAGCCTCCTGCTTGCCTTGGCCATAAATCTGGGCCATAAACCCAGGCAGCTGCAGGAGCCACTGGAAAACCCAAGGATACACTGACCAGAGGAGTTTTTAATGTCATCACCCGGGGGAGATGTTGTTTTCATCTTCTCTGCATTTGGGAACTGAGTCAGCAGCCTGGCCTCAAAGTCCTCGCGGCGCTCGTACTCCTTCCCCCGGTAAATGAAAACTTTGTTCTGCAAAGAAACCAAACAGAGCATCCCAGTTCCAGTAGCCTCAGGGACAAACTGGGATCTTGGAAGCTTTGGCTCCAGTGAGACACTTGGCATTCCACACTCTGTGATATCATCATCAATAGTTTATATAATTCATAACATTCAGAGAGACTTTCACTCATTCAGAGAGACTTAGAGAGGCTGGAGAGTTGGGCAGGGAGAAACATGATGAAATTCAACAAGGGGAAGTGTAGAGTTTTGCATTTGGGGAAGAACAACACGATGTCCCAGTATAGGTTGGGGGCTGAGCTGCTGGAGAGCAGTGTAGGTGAAAGAGACCTGGGGGTCCTGGTAGACAAGAAGATGCCCATGAGCCAGCAATGTGCCCTTGTGGCCAAGAAGGCCAATGGCATCCTGGGGTGCATTAGAAAGGGTGTGGTTAGTAGGTCAAGAGAGGTTCTCCTCCCCCTCTATTCTGCATTGGTGAGGCCACACCTGGAGTATTGTGTCCAGTTCTGGGCCCCTCAGTTCAAGAAGGACAGGGAAGTGCTTGAAAGAGTCCAGCACAGAGCTACTGAGATGATTAAGGGAGTGGAACATCTCCCTTATGAGGAAAGGCTGAGGGAGCTGGGTCTCTTTAGTTTGGAGAAAAGGAGACTGAGGGGTGACCTCATCAATGTTTTCAAATATGTAAGGGGTGAGTGTCAGGGAGATGGAGTTAGGCTTTTCTCAGTGGTGACCAGTGATAGGACAAGGGGTAATGGGTGTAAATTGGAGCATAGGAGGTTCAAGTTGAATATCAGAAAAAATTTTTTTACTGTAAGGGTGACAGAGCCCTGGAACAGGCTGCCCAGGGGGGTTGTGGAGTCTCCTTCACTGGAGACATTCAAAACCCACCTGGACACGTTCCTAGGGGATGTACTCTAGGGGGCCCTGCTCTGGCAGGGGGGGTTGGACTAGATGATCTTTCCAGGTCCCTTCCAACCCCTAGGATTCTAGGATTCTATGATAACAATTCGATCCAGGCCAAATGGATTTCCTTGCGTCCAATCCAGCACTGAGCCCATTAAGCACACGCTTAATTAAGGCATTTTTATAAACAACTCTAAATTCAGCAGGATCCAAACACTTGGTTTCAAGGCTCTATGCAACAGGTGCCCATTAAATGTGTATTAAGACAAAATATATCCCCCACCAAATCCAAGACCACCCTCTCTGATTTCCCCTTGCCATGGCTAATGGTGGGATGGGTGGAAATAAACCAGAATTAGGCTTTTTATCCACAAATATTTATTCAAAGGCATTGAGGTGAACCAGCAAGAGTAGCAGAGAAAAGTGTAAGTGGAAAACAGTAGCAATTTTAGAGCAAAGTTTCAAAACCACTGACTTCTTCAGCAAGAATTATATACCCTAGACTTCATATTTGTTTGTTACAATTTTGCTGTTGTACAGCTGTCTGCACACAGCAGAATTTTTAATTTTTTAAAATTAAGTATGTTGTATTTGTAAGTACTGGCTTCTTTTTTTAACAATAACAGAAATTAAGATAAATTTTAGACAGTCCAGTTATGTTCTGACCAAGCACATTAAATTCTAAAGAAAAATGTAAAGGAGGGCTTGCATATTTTTAACTGGCCAAACATATTGAAGTAAGTTTTGATATGGATGCAACCCTTGAATCTGAATATGCTTGACCCCATTCCTCACCTCAAAATGATCACATGGTGATAAAATTATAGGTCACTTATTAGGAAAGGGGTGTTATGACTAGGGATGGTGAACAGGAATAGTCTATATCTGCCCAGCTAGGTTTAGTTCTGCAATCTGAGCACTTGCTGTGCCTTTTGAAATGCACAGTACATGAAAGATACTCTCAATTTGAGGAAAAAATAATGTAGAAAAAAAAGCAGGTGGTTATAAAGTGTACACACACACCTGTATATACACAGTGTATATATATACTAATTCCTGTATATTTACATACTTCTAATTCACAGGAAAATGGCACTAGCACAAAAAAGCTTCTATTAAGGATTCTCTCAGTCAGCAAGGTGCTTAACAGCCCATTTTTCAGAGCTTTTATGGCTCATTTGTTACAAACTGACCAATCCATGAGGATTTTATAAAGCATGGTGTTCTCCCATGTGTACAAAAAAAAGAAAATCATTCTGTTGTGAGGCACAAAAGCACATTCTGAATGCAGCCTGGGATGATTGTAGCAGATGAACACCATTCTGCACAGGTTAACAGAGCCTACAGGAAAGCTGTGATGATCCCAGGGCCAACCCCCTCTGGGGAGCAGCTTGGGATCACCAGGGGTTCCTGATGTCCCCCAAGGGTAACATCAACTCTGGGGAGAGCAACTGGACCTGTGAAAAAATGTCACAACCATTCCCAGCCACAATCCCCTCTGCAAGGTTGTCAGTGACTTTAGGAGAGATTCATCATTTTCAATATTCCTGATAATGCAATTCTTCCCTGTGAGAATATCATAAAATATTAATTCAATCAACTTCTGGAGAAATGAGTTGGTCAGTCTTAACTGTGACTCTTTCTTGCTGGATATTAAATATTTTTTTTTGCCTGGTGAAACTTCAGAAATTATTAATGTACATTTTACAGAACTCTTTCTAAAGCTTTTTTACTTAATGTGCCATAACCTTTTTTTGCTTGATAAAATCTGTGACATGTAAATGACCCAACAAGTATTTCAAGCACAACACTTGGTAGTTTTTCCCCACTGCAGCTCTTCCCAGCTCCTTTTTGCTACCCACAGCAGCCTGCACACCATCAAGCCTTGGTGTCTGGAACTCACATCTGGCTTGGCCAGTTGGCAGAACTGCATTTCCCAGGCCTTGGGGCAGCCTGGGGGATGGGTGGTCCTGCCCACCTACCAGTTCTTGTTTGAGGGTTTGTACAAAAATATTTCTAAAGTTTTCTGTCTGGGTATCTGATCACGAGGTTTCTGTCAGCAATGATCACCCTTAGACAAATCCTTTCTGCAATCACCATCTGTTTGGTTCTTTACTTTTAATGCACCACCTCTGTGTGTTTTACACACACTTTTAATTCACCAGGCTTGCTCCTGGTATTTATTATGGCATCATCTGAGAGAGTTACCATGGAATTACTCTGATAGAACCAGGAACTCACCTCCTAAGTGAGTATTTCAGGAGTAAACCTATTCCCAGCCCCTGATCTGAGACTAAATCTCCCTGAGTCACCTGGACTAAGAGAATAATCTGAGAATAATAGCAACAACTTTTTTCTTCTGTCTCTTGAACTACCTTAATCTACCCTTAACTGCTCCACAGGGGGTTGGGAGAGAGGCTCTTTCCAAACTGAAAATCCTCAGCTCTTCAGATCAATATGAGCAGCACAGCAGCTGAACAGCCAACATATTATTTCCCTGTCACTAATGCCAGAGAAACACCACACAGGCACCATGCAGATGTATTAAATTCCCTCCCTCAGCCACCAGTTCAACTCCAGAACGCTCCTGGGATCAGTGGGAAAAATCTAAAATGCCATTTCCCAGCATCAATGAAATGACATGTTTTAAATTGACTCATGCAAATCAGTGATAAGAGATTGCTTTTAAAGGTGCCACACATCCCTGATATTTATTTTCATCTTAATGACCATGCTGGAAAGGATACTCCCAGGAAAACATGATCACATCCAAAAGGCTTCTCTTGTTCTCTGCCATGCTCCTATGTCTCTGTCTGTATCTAAGTATTCCTGCCAGGCAAAACTGTCACCATTTCAGATGCCACAGGTTATTGCCCTGATTTATGGATTGGGTGGATTAGTTTCACTCCTGCTGACACTCTGAAGAAGTAAAAACCACTGGATATTTTCTAAGAAGCAGCTTCTCTACTCAAATTCAACTCTTCCATATTAGCAACAGGAAAGGAAAAACTTATGTTTGTTTTATAAACCTAAATAACAATCATGGATGTTGGGTAGGCTGTAAACACCACACTGACCTAAAACCATGGACTTTTTCCTCTACTGAGAGGAATTCCCAAGGCAAGAAACCTTGCTGCCAGCTGTGGGGAGTGATGGACACTTACCCTGATGAAGGTTGGGAACCCCTGCCCGTAATATCCAACTGCAAAATAGTCTGGTTTGGGTCTTATCACCTTCACAATGTTCTCATAGAACTGGGCTTGCTTCCTCTGCAAAATAAAAAGGAGGGGTTTTAATGACCAAGAGAGAAGATTCCTTAAGCTCAAGATCAAGATCTTTTATGTGTTTGTAACCCAAAGGTGTAAGTTTCATCTCCCCTTTTCCTTCTAGCAGATGTATGTTAATATTTTGGAATACTAAACTATGTAACCACTATTTTTATGCTCATTTTGGTGAGCCTCATTGTTTCATATCCAAAATCTCTGTTTTGATGAAAAAGTCAAAGACTCTGCAAGGCAGAAGAACCAGAAAGATGAAGCCCACACTGCTAAAACCAGGTGGTATCCTCAAACCCAATGTCACTGTCACTGGTGCAATGTCACCATATTTATGCCCACCTTGAGCTGGGATGAAGCAGATAAAGAATTCAAAGAAATTAAGGATGATGAACTCTGGTGAGTGAAACAGCAAAATGGATCAAACTCCTCAAAAGCCCAGAATATTCAGAACTGAACTGGAATCATGTCCCAACCTCTGTGGAAATGGTTGAGGGGTGGTAACAGCTGCCATTTATCTCTTTGGAGAAGAGAAGGAAATAAAAAATGGTGCAGGTATAATTAATGGGTAACGTCAGGGCAAAAATAACTGACTCCAGAGATGAATGCTTGGGGATTATTCAGATCTAAAAAAAGAAATGTGAATGTGGAAAGAGACTTCAGAGAGACTGGGCATTTTTTCATCTTCCCATTTACATTTAAATTCCAAATTTCTTTTTATACCTCAAATAATGCTGTTTAAGATTACCAAAATATTTTCTTTCAGCTAAAAAAAACCACCCAAAAATCATCTTTTTCAGACCCTTCAGCAATAGCCAGTTAATCAAGAGTCATCCAACAAAGCCAAAGCAGGCATTTAATTCTGTATTTTACTGTCAGAAGAGAGATTATCAAGATCATTTTAAAAGCACAGAATTAAATTCTGAAAAAAAATAAATGTGTAGTGTCTATCCCATTAAGAAAACCTACCAGAAGTTCACTGAGTTGTTCATAATCAAACATTTCATTTTCATACTGTTCTGCAAGTTCTTTACCCAAGGCAATGGCCTCCTCCCACATCTGTTGGAAAAAAACCACAAATAAATTACAAAAAAAAGCAACAGCCCAACAAAAACCTGAATTACATACCTTGGTTAAACACCATTGGGATAAAATAAATCTTAATAAAACTCAACAATCATGTCACATGCCTGCAAACACTGTGCATCTGATTTGCCAAACAGCTGTGGCAGCATCACCCACGTGGCTGTATTTGATGCAAATCAAGTAAAATCCTCAAAATGCTTCAGAAATAAGATGATTCCTGTTAGCCCAACTCAATCCCAAATAATGGGTAAACACAGAGAGAACCCTCACCCCTGGACTTTGGATAAATATTGCTGATCAATTACAGTCCATAATGAACTCTCCCTCTATTATCTCTCTCAGATAGATAGTATCTGATACATCTAATATAATCAGATATCAGCCCAGATAGGCAATTTCCAGATATTGCTTTCAACAAATATTCCTTAGATTTGGTTCTTATTTTCCCTCTTCTGTTCTTCAACCATGAAATTCCACAGCCCTCTCAACTGACCCAAAGAAATTTAACAAACTCCTTCAGCTCTTCTGTAGCCAACGAGCTTCCTGAGGAGCAGCAACAATGCTTGGAAATGTGGATTTTTCATTGCTCTCTACATACAAACACCCACTAAAACCCCAAAGAAGGGAGAAGATGGGGAGCTGCAAGAGGAGAAATAATTACAGGAGGCTGCAGGGAGAAAGGGTGGAGAATTCTTCTCCTGAACTAAGAGAAAGCACTGGGGGCAGAAATTGCAGCTGAGCAAGGGAAAGGAGCTTCTGAGTTCTAAAGACAACAAAAGAGCAGAAATTTGGGCAAAGAGGGATTGATCAGTGACCTAATTTAAGACAGAAATGTGAGGGATGCTGACCAGGGGCAGAGCTACACCTACACTTGCTCCTTCTGGCTCTCCACAACGTTCAACCCCTTCTTTGATTTTCTCATTTCTACAACAGGTTCAAAATATGATTTATCCAAGGTAGAGGACTGGAATAAGCATGAATTAAACTCACTTTTATCAAGTATTCTGACTATGAACAACCTATTGGAAGGAATTAATTGCAACCATTGCAATGAGGGATCAGGCCTGCAGGAAGCCAGGAGGCAGTTTCTAGAGGCTGCAGAGCAATTTCTGTAAAGGGAAGGATGGGAATGTTTTTTATCTGCATTGTGTGTCTAATCCAGAATGATGCCACTGAGCAGATTTTGAGCTCTAAACAAAAATTAGCATGAGTTTAATAGCAAAGGGCAGAGCTGCAGAAAATGGAGCACACTCCCACATACTAGGCTGAGTTAGTTTTGACTCAGAAGAGCACAATTTAGAGAAATAAGCCAATATTTGCTTGCCAAGTCAGCAAGTGAAACCTTTTGAAATCACCTCACCTTACTTCATTTTAATTGCCACTTGCTTGTCAATTCCAGGCACCCCTTACCTCTCCTGCACACTTTCATTTGAAGGAAAATGGTGGTACCATGATTTTGCTCCAGATTTCCCTGGTCCCTCTCCCAAACCCAAGCACTTCTCCTCAGTTCTCTGCTCTGAAGGTTTTTCTGGATGAACTCGGGCAAACCAGCTTTGGCACTGAACAAGACTGGAAATCAATGAGAACCTAAATCATCTGAGGTTTGCATCAACCCCCTGAGCACAGTGCTACCTGTAGGCAGCACAAAGGAAAACTTTGGCAGAACTAAACCTTTTTTGTGATGATTTTTTCTCCCCCTTCTCATCCTTGTCAGCCCAGACTGTAAAGACTCTGGAGTAGGGGCTGCGTTTGCATTGCAGCCTCCTCAAATCCTTTAGATGATACTGACTATAAACATTAATAATGAATTTTATAAATGTTTCAGAGCCTAAAAAAATGAATCCTCAAATTAATTATGATCTAGATTTAGTTCATCTCCAATATACAGGCAGTAAATCAACAGCCTGAGAATTCTTCGATGTATCTATTCCCCTATCTATAAGTAGAGATGAACAGGAAAAAAAATCAGAAAAAAAAATAGTCAGATATTATGGACAACATTTCTTCTGTCTTAAATTAATAGATTTAGGTTTAAAAGTCTTTAAAGTTAGTTTACAAGTTACACTGCTCATATTTTGGTTCATTATTTTTACTGGAATGCTTTCACATAGAGGTAAGAGAGGAAACAACTCCCTCTCACCCTGCAAACAGATGATAACAGTGGGGCTTTCAGTTTTTGCTGGCATTTAACTTGGCTTCTCCCTCCCACCCAGGGCTGTGTCTCAGAGAAAAGCACCTACTTCTTGTCACTTCTCCCTCTTCCAAACCCCACAGCTCCATCTGGAAATCCAACTGTACCCTTCAGTCCTCTGAAGGAACACCAAGAACTCAGCATCATTTGATTCAATTTGAAAACCCCAGAGCTCCACGAGTCCATGAACCCCTCAGCTCTTCCCTTGGTGCCACTGGACCCCAACACCTCCAACATCCCCCAAACCCAAACCCGAGCAGGAAATTTTTCCAGCAGCAGGAACCGTGTGTTTAAAATCCCCTGCACAACCCTCTGAAAAATTTCTCTGTTTACTACAAAGCAAATTTATTCAGGTGAGGACAGCAGGGCTGTAGCAAAGGCTCCTGATAAATGCAATCTATATTCTTGAAGGTCAATAGCTCCCAATCTGCTGCCTCCCAGGTCCCCTGCCTTGGAAACTTTCCCAGGTTTGCCCAGGACAGGGCAGGACTTTTGGAGGAATGAGCCACACCAGGAGCTACTACCCAGGATTTGTACCATCTACAGCTCATTAATGCAAGAAGCAATTTATCTGGAGAGTGCACCAGAGAGAGAGAGAGAATGCTGATAGAGGAAGGAAAATGCTTCTTTTATACTGAAAGCATAAGAAAAATGTCTGTAGCCTGAATTTAGCTGTGTAGACACAAGCTGCAAGTTGTGACAGGAAAGACTTTGAGGACGTGGGAGATCTTTTCAGGGAAAACCCAGCAAGTTAGTTTATTTTTGAAGCTGGGTTGCTTGTTGCCCAGAAAGAACTGCAGCAGCCAATTTAATTTTTTAGCTTCTTTAATAGCAGCAAAGGAGGATCTTAGGATATTTCTTAGCTCCTGCTGAGTTAATGGCCAGTAAAAATGAAATAGTCCAGGATCATTATCATGCAATATCCTGATGGATGAGGGACATTCCAAGCTGTTTAAATTCCAGATAGTGTTAATTAAGCATCAGGTGAGCTCATTATTTTAAATCAAATGACAGAACTCAGCATTACTTTATTGCTGGTACCAAATTCAAGATGTGTATGACACAGCCATAGCTGAAGATGCTTTGCAACAACCTGTGGTATTTATTCATGTGGAACCTGGCCAGCCTCTGGCTCTTTCCTCTCAGCAGAATGTCCCTGTCCTTCCCAGCTCCCAGGACAAGCATACAATCTGACGTGGGATCCAAGTTGGATGTGAGCCCCGTGCTCATTTTTGGCAGCCAGGTGAATCTCACCACTATCTTGTGGAAGAAAAAAGCCATTTGATACCATCCCATGAGCTGGGAAAAAGCCATTCTGAGCCAAAGCGTGGCATTTACGGTGGAGTTCCAAGTATTTCGTGGTTTGTGACTGCAGTAAAACCTTTTTCTAATTTATTTTTTATGGGGGGAAAAGGGGGAAGGAAGAAGGAGAGGAAATAAATGAGCAGTGTGCATTTATTTACATTTTTCTTCCCAGGACCAACACATTCAATTTATGAAGGAGCAGTGGAAATCAGGTCCTGATTTATAGACTGCAGCACTTTATTACCACCACTATTTCTCCTCCTTGTCCTGAGATACTCCAACCTACCAACTTTCAGTCAAGTCCCTGCATTAAGGGGCTTTCTTGAAAATTACAAAGCTCCAGAAAGGCCCAGAGAGAGCAAACCCTGCTGAGCAGTTCAGGGTTAGAGTGCCAGGAGAAGGGGGAGCATTCAGCTAAGAGAGGTGGAGATGAGACAGGAAAGTGAAGAATCATAACCTAGGAGAGAAAATTATCTGCACAGGAGGAAAACTTGGAAGTGACAGCATTTCAGTGAGGAAACAAACAGCTCTGAAGAGTACTGAAAAGTAAGGAGTAATGAAAAGTATTACTAATAAGGAACCTAATCCGTAAAGCAGAAGAATGGAAAACTGCAGAAGTTGTATCTGAAAATGCTGATTTACTGAAGGCAAATGTGTACTTCAGCTTTACAGAAGGCTGGTTTAAGGACCAAAAGTAAAATACAATTGAAAAAGCAATTTTCTATTACAGTCTATTACAAAACAGACATCAAAATGAGGAATCTCAAGGTATAAATAACAGGGATAACATTCTACTGTGGAAACCTCAACTTTTGAGCCTCCTTACATTTGAAAATTCACCTAAGATGCCCATAATCTCATTGTGTCTTGCTTTTTATTTTGATTTTTCCTTCCCACTGAACAATAGGAAAATTTATTACCAGTGGGAGTGACCAGAAAATGAGAAGAGAAATATCTGTAACTAGGAAAAATGTTTCGAAAATTACTTATTTTTAAAGACAGAGCATTCTCTTGTTTTATAGTAGTAAAAGCTGGACAACTGAAGGATGGTTATTCAGCCTAACACAGTCCCTCAAGTGTGGAAGCTGTTCTGGGAATGTGATCCATGCTGGAAGGGAAGCAGCAGGTCCTGTGCCTGCTTTGTGCCACCAGCAGCACAAAAGGGCAGGTACCATGCTGCTGCCAAGCTGAAACTTGGATTTTATGGCTCAAATACACTGGCCTGGTGCTCAGAAGAACAATTCCTCCTGCCTGTATACAACACCATAAAGGACTAACTGTGAGGCCATAAAGAGGTAAAACAACAAAATAAAACCAGGCAACTTCTGGCTTTTCTTTTCCAGAGAGGGATGTAATACTAAAAGATGCTTTTAAGCCAGCTATGATCTTAATTCTAATGAGGTTTTCCTTACCTGCTGGTAAAGGGTCAGTGAAGCTTTTTGGGTGGCAGCAGAAAACCTGTGGAAACCAGGGTGACCCCTCCTGACCATCAAGGCACCCACACCAGTCCTGCTGCCTGTCTGGGGAGCTCCCATCTAGCACAGTCCAGAATCCTCATTTTTTTTAGACTCATAGAATCCTTTTGGTTGGAAAAGACCTTTAAGGGCATCAAGTCCAACCCTTAACCCAGCAGTGCCAAGGCCACCACTGCCCCATGGCCCTCAACATCTCCACAGCTTTGAGATCCCCCCAGGGATGGGGACTCCACCACTGCCCTGGGCAGCCTGGGCTGGAGCCTGAAAACCCTTTTGGTGAGGAAATTGTTCCCAATATCCAATCTAAACCTCCCCTGGTGCAACTTGAGGCCATTTCCTCTTGTTCTATTGCTTGTTATTTGGGAGAAGAGACCAAACCCCCTCATTCCAACCTCCTCTCAGGGTGTTGCAGAGATCCAGAAGGTCTCCCCTCAGCCTCCTTTGCTCCAGGCTCAACACTCCCAGGTCTCTCAGATGCTCCTTGTAAGATTACCATAACTTATTCAGTATTTAGTATTTATTTAGAAAATTAGCATCACTTAGTAACAACTTTTAAATACTGCATTAAGATAACCTAAAAGATTTGACCTTTTAAGCAAAGTTTCTATCAAAATACTAATGTAATTCTGCTAAAAAACTCATCTGGAAAGCATGAGCTAGTTGGATAGTATTCCAGAGTTTTACCAGCAAATGACATTTCTTTTTGCATTACATTTATTCAACAAGGATTGCTTTAAAAACACAAGCTTATGGTTCTGAAATACTCTGACAAAGAGATCTTTACTTCTGGATTGATGCATTTTGTGCCTGGAATATCCAAACACTGCTCCATCCCCCCATCTCCCTGTCTACCAACTCACACCCCTGTGTCCCCGTGGGCAGGTACCACCAGCACTCTCCTCCTCTTCCCACAGTGCAAAACCAAATGCAAATTCATCTTGTAACAAAAGCTGCAGCCACAAGGAAACATTCTGACAATATGAGCCCCAGACATCCATTCTCTGAGGGAATTATTTTGTGTACATGAGATAAAACAAGGGTAGCAGCAGGACTGTGTTAGCTTTTGCAATTGCAAGAACAAGTCAGTCCCCCAGATCACATCCATCACTCTTTTATTTTCTCTGTGGCATCATCTCCACATATATTCACCCTTAACACAGCAGCTAAAACGTACCAGTGATTTTTAGGGTATTTTTTTTTAAGTTGTTTGTTTTTCAGCAGTATTATCTTTAAGTGCTGGCTGCTGGACTGTTTACATAATGCCCCGCAAATAACTTAGAACAAGTTGAAAGCTCCCTGAATGTCACTGGAATGATGTTTACTCTTCAACTCCTAAGCACAGAGAGAAAAAACAATGTTTACCTTGCCCTTGTCAAAGTAATTGATAATTTCTTGATATAACTGATCTTTTAGCTGTCCTTGAGTAGCAGCCTGGTATCCATCCCGCTGGGTAAGATGTGCTGCACATGCTTCTTCTGACCACTGAATGAGACAAGAAAGAGAGGGGAAAAGTGAAAAGCAAACCCAAACTTCTCTAAGATGACAGTAAAATTAATGACAGCGCATTAATGAAGTTATTTTTTACACTTGTGTACACTTTGATTCCTTGGCCACGAGGACCACTTAATTGCCTGCTGTAATTGGGGGCTAATGACACGTGGCAGCTGGAAGGAAGCTCCTTGAGGTGCTGTCCTCTCCTCAAAGAGTTGGCTGAGTCTGACCTTGGCCTGCTGGATGCCTGATGAGCATTTGTTGAGAGAAGCCCTGAAGCCAAGATAAATCAAGACAGACAGAGAGAACTGGAGACACAGAAGTTACATGGCTCAAATGCCCAGAGAGGATTTGGAGGTGTGGGAAACCTCAGCTACCTTCCCACAGCCTGCCTGCAATGAGCACCTCCTGCTCCTCCAGCAGATGCTGATTCCCTCAAATGGAATTTCCTCCCAGAGAGGAGAGGATGAAGCCATTCCCTACAGCTTTCTCCTTCCACCTGCATGTTCTGGTGTCCAGGCAGGGACTGATGGAACTCAAACCTCTGGACTCCAGGGCTCACACCACCTCTTCTCTGCTTCCCTTCTCTCTTCCCATTAATACTCCCTGGGGATGAGACAATCCTGGAGTCTGTTCCCTAGACAGGATGCTAATACTACACACCTTGCCCTTCCAGAGCTGTCTGATTTTATGAGGCTAGCAGGAAATTAATACCTTAGAGACTTTCAAACCTCTATCAAATCAAATTACAAACTTCCATTAAATCAAATGAAACTCCTCAGAGATCTGAAAAGAGACAGGGACTGGTGCTGCAAAAGGACTTGTTGCCTTAAGAAGCCAAGGTTAAAAATTAAATTGATTAAAGAATTGTTCACTTTCTCCTCTGCAAATCAAAGTTAGTAAAAAAGGAGGACTGTCTACTGAAATTAAGAGATACAACATTAGAAAAAGAAGAAATTCTACCAAAGATCAGCAACTCACAGTTTATTCACAGAATTGCTGATACACCATCCAGCTTTACTTCCCATATGTTACTAAATGTCACCCAATAACTCCTTAATTTGGCCAGAATGTTTGTGTTTGGCTAAAGCAGACAAAGCAGACAACTCTGACAACTCTGCACCACCAAGCTGGGCTTCTGAGCAATACAAATGTCACAGAGTCTGCAATGCAATGCCATTTTTTTTAAGGATACTACAAACCACCATCTTTTGTTAGCTTTCAACATCTTAGTTGTGACCAAATGGCTTAAAAATAATAGTACAAAGTCTCTTTCCTTAAGTGTGCTCCATCAGCTTGCAGCAATCCGGAGAACACGCTGGTGATTCTCCCTCCACAGCCTGCTCACAAATTTAAAAGGTGAAACTCTGGAAATTTCTCAGTCTTGACCTACATGTGATCCCATTAAAATCACCCTGATGAAAGATATGCCAGTGCCAAGTGTCACTGGAGAGCAAGACGTGAAAGAAAAACTCAATTGTCTCAAGTTACCTTCCACAATATTGCTGCTTCTCACTGAAATCCTCCACCTGCTGTTACTGATAGTAACAGGACACTGCACTAGACAGACTGAGACACTATTAGAAGGAAGTGATTTCAATACTGATCACAATTATATTTATAAACAAACAGCCACTTAGTGGCAAAAACCTGTGGCAAATGCTACCCTCACATTTACCATCTCCTATCCACCTGCATTATAAATAAAGAAAACTGAGTCTTTCTTTCCAGTGTCCTAAAGGAGGGTATCAAGATACTCATCTGGTCCCTGAAGACATTTTGTAAGAAAAACCAAAATCTGAAGGTCACATAATTCATATTGACTACCAAGTTCAAGCTACAATAGGTAGAAGTCAGAATGACATTTGCCAGCATGGTTCATTCCAGCACCTGTGGAAAGGGATGAATTCTTTCTCTTGTCTAAAAGGTTCACTCATGCACGGCCTGATGAGCAAGTTTCACACTATTTGCCAGTCCTGTTCTACATCCCTTGGGGGAAGCAGAGAGATCTTTATAGCCAGAGACTCGGTGAGTTCCTCACTCCAACTTCTACCCCCAGGGAACTGACTGCAGGAGTGGTGTCAGAGCCATCCCCTCTCTCCTCACCTCCCTGACACCTCTCCCTGCACAGGAAATTTCACTACCAAACAAGTGACTGCACCCAGCAGGCTGTGGCCAACAACTGCCCCTATTTCTACTAATGAATAAAGCTACTGCTACAGGGCTTTTGGAGCCATATGGATCTTACTGATGTTTACTTGTGTTATGACCTTTTATTTACTTTAAAATACAGTAAATACATTTCAAAGTGTCTTTATTTAAATTGCACATGTATGCCCTGCATCTAATTTAGTCTTGGTTTTGAGGTAGGAATAATTCTCAGGGCATCCATTAGAACTGTTTCATTTAACACCTTCAACTTTTCAACACTCACACTTGGCTTGGGATTGCTAAGATTACATCAGAGAATGATAGGAACAATTCACTGCTTAGAATGAGATAAATTTCCTTTCCAAGCAGGGTACCAACAGCAGAATTTCTGCAATAATACAAAAGGTTGAAATAATGCCTAAGGTTGCAGTGATACCAAAGGCAGCAGCACACTCACCTCTAGTATGGAAAAAAATAAAGGGGAAAATGCAGTTCTCAATTATTCTGTCCCTGACTCTCTGTCCCACAGCACCTTGGGTGCTGCCACCCCTGAAGGGAGCAGAAAGAGCTCCAGGTCACCCTGGAGAACAATTTCACTGTGGGTGATGAGATGGAAGGAAGAAGAACGGGAGAAAAAGAAATGCTTCAGGAAACACTAATTCCTATAAAATTTACATTTTGACTTTTTCTGTTGACTGTTTAAAATTAAAACATTAAAAGCCTTCCTACTAATTTAGTGAGGAGCAGGCTACGTGAAACCTGTGATATCCTCACACAAGTGTGCACCATCCTTCCACGTGATAATACAGCTGGCACGTCCTGCCACATCTGTGATACAATCATGGAAAGGAGCTCCCTGGTAGAGACAACCCCAGAATGTTTTCCCTGAGATTAATGCTTAAGAAATAGATTTTAATTGCATTCCTGACTCGATGCTTTATTTGCATGCACCTTGTATAGAGAAAACATTTTATTTCTATAAACTGCAGCTTGCTCCAAAATATTCCTCGAAGAATGTATGGTTATGTCTCTTTAAATCTCCTCTAAACTGTGCAACTCTGCATTCAGATGACACGTACCTGTGAAAGGCATGGGCTTGGAGAGAAGACCATGTGAATTTCTCTCTAATATCTCAAAATCAAAACTGAACCTCCAGATAGCCAAGGGCACTCGAGGACAGTCTCCAGCCCTCCCTTGTTCTGCCTGTGAAAAACAACTCTGTGGAGAGCTGATTTATTAAAATATGTGTTTAGATGCTCCCACACGTTACATAACTTTGGTATTCAAAAGAAATTTCAACTACAGCTCTGGAGTTTGTAACTGGGATGAGTAAAGCAGGCTCTGACACACGCCAAGGGCAGAGGGCTCCTTTCCTGCAGGAATGAATTACATGGGCAAAAGGGAAAACTGACAATTAATCAGCTGAAGGTGGAAATGTTCTGACAAACACCAGAACTGTTGGTTACTGCTCAGGTGATTTCCCAGCCTTGCAAAGTAATTTGGTGTTTACCTTCAAGAGCTTTGCGTGCAGGAGTAAGGTGTAGGCAGCTTCTGTGTAGTTATCACATTCCTTGTGCAGGTCACACAGTTTGTACAAATACCTGCAAGTCAGAAATACAATGGGTACTAAAAAAAGTTGGTTCTTAAACGTTACTAAATAATTTATCTTGAAGACTACAAAGGCTCAACTCTCTCTCCAGACACCTAAATACACTTGGGATTATTTAAAGCTCGTATATCTGTGTGAAGACAACTTTAGGACCATTTTTATTTCCCTTGTGCTTTTTCCCAGTATATATTGAATTTGTGTAATGAAACCAATACAGATTTTGTGCAAGAGACACTGCTCAATTGTTCAGCTACAGATACAGATACAGAAGTATTCTCTCTTCAGTAGCATCTCACCTCTGGAAGGGGTTTCTCATCCTTTGTTTGTTGGGTTTTTTAAAGACAAAATTTAAAAAAAACTAACCCAACACCCTATTAAAATTGTATTTTGAAAAATACAGTGAAAATACAAAATCTATTCATCATGATACATTATAAGGTTGCTAAAAGAAGTAGCAGAGAACTTGGGTAGAGAGTTTGTGATGCTGCATAGGGCAGTCCTTCAACTTCCAACTTTACCTGTTTGGTCACAGGTATCAATCCTGCCTCTGGAGAGATTTTCTTTTTGCAAACTAATAAACCAGTAATTAAAACCATTTAAAAACCAGGAAGCGAGTCCACAAGTGAAATATTTCCCCTAACAGTAGTAAGCATCTGAGAATGAATTAATGAATAACATTTAGATACCAAAAATAGCAATAAAAACACAAGCTTCATCATTTTAGCCCAACGGTCTAGCTGAAAATAAGCCCAAGCACAAAGACAGAACTTGGAACCCTGAGGTTTACAAAAAGCACAACAGCATAAATACCATTTTCACTTTGTGTGAAAGTAGATTTTAAAAGGGTCCTAAAAGCCTTAAATTTAAAACAAGTGTCAGTCATGATATTACTTAACAGTCCTTTCCACCCCAACTCACACATTTTGTAACTCACCAGGAGACAAAACCCTTTCTTTGCCTGGCTTTCTTTTGACTTTATTTATTTTCATGTGACAACACTCCTGAGGACTGCAGTGCTCACCAGAACCTAACTGAAGGAGGTGGGGAAGGGGGGACAAAATCTCATTACTCTAATTTCTAATGTTTGCTGTTCTCAGTGATGATGAGTTTGAGGTTCAGCAGAGGTGTCTTTTGTCATTGCTGTTTTTTCTCCAGCCCCCAAGTGACTGCTTAACACAAACTTCATTTTCTCCAATTGCACCACAGCAAGTCAGGCAGAGTTTGTGACTGGATGTGTTTACAAACCTTATGTACATTTCTTCTCTTTCAATCTCCTTGTAGAAATTCTGAAAAACAAGACAATTTCATTACAAAGTCTTTGGTTTCACAGTTTGGAATGTCTGCCCACAACAGGCTCTAAATGAAAAATCCCTACTTGTGTAACATCAGCCTCCTGACTGCAAAATGAAATTTGCCTCCAGTGATAGCACACAAGTAATTTAACTTATAAAGTCTAATGCTGTGATGTTTCCTGACGTGGAGTATTAGGGCTTCTGTGTCATCACAAAGGTTAAGAATTTGCAAGAAGAGTTCTGCTAGAAATTTGCTTCTGGCATTTGCAAGTCACACATCACTGCCCAATTCCTGCTGAAATTTTGTAATACACAAACCCCATAATTTTTAAGCAACAGTTGTTCTGTGGATTTAAAACCCCAAACCTTAGCTGAGCAATACATCATCTATCCTTGAAATTTAATAGTTGCCTTGGCAATAAAGAACAAAAAATAAGTTAAATCAGTGTTATTTATCCCATTTCCTATGCCCCACACCATCATCACTCTCTTCAGGAATGTGTGAATGCCTCTGGTCTTGAGATAAACTGGTTAACACTACAAACCCTGTAAATGAAAGATATGATTTATTGGGCAAGATATTAAAGGCATTTCAGAATCTAATTTAAAGTTTGTCTTCCAAAGTTAAAATACACCTAAGAAAATAAAATACCTTTACCCTTCACTGAATTACAGTGGATTTCAATGCTAAATTAAATGAGTCTGAGTAGCCACTAATAGATGCCCAAGCTCAATATGAAGTGGTTCCCTTCAAAGAGAACTGAAATACAAGATCATACTCTAGATCCTGGAGTTAGAAACGATGGGATTATTCAGTGAATTTGACATTTTAGTTGATATAATTGCTCACTGTTTGTGAATTCAGCTAAAAGACAGACTGAACCACATGTAAAAATTCTGCTGTTTTTTCTTACTTGTGCTTTGTTTCCTTTTTTAAAGTTAGACAGACTTCTGAATTAGGTGGATCAATAACTTAAAACCATTTTCCCTTATTGCTGCCAGCTGCTCAGCTCAAGAAGCAAAACCAAAGTGATGCTGAGCCCCTGTGCCAGGTTTCCCAGAGAAGCTGTGGCTGCCCCATCCCTGGTAGTGTCTCAGCCCAGGTTGGATGGGGCTTGGAGCACCCTGGGCTGTGGGAGGTGTCCCTGACCATGGCAGGGGATTGGAATTAAATGATCCTGAAGGTCCCTTCCAACCCAAACTGTTCCATTTTATGATTTTTGATTTTATGATTCCATGAAATCAACCAGACCAAGATGAGGCTTAAGCAGCAGCTTGACACTCAATGACACACATCACATTGACCACAGTCCCTTCTCCCCCCAAAACTCCCTGCTCCTGCCCCATCTGTGCATGCTGGTCCTTAGGTTTGCTGGCCCAGGCACAAAGCTCTGCAGGGCTGAGGAACAGATGGGGATGAAAAAGAACTGGAGGGGAAGAGGGTGAGCTCCCAGCAAGGTAAGATGCCTCTCCATACAGCTCTACCACAGCAACAAGCTTGTTTTCACCAGGATTGTTGAGCATAGGCACAAACAGCTGAGAGAACACACTGCTTCTATTTTTTATTTTCCACATCAGCACTGACTTCAATGCATACCAAAAGCTCAGCCTTAAACCACAGTCATAGAATCATAGAATCATAGAATGGGCTGGGTTGGAAGGGACCTCAGAGCTCATCAAGTCCAACCCTTGCTCCACTCCCCCCGTGGTTCCCAGCCCATGGCACTGAGTGCCACATCCAGGCTCTTTTGAAATATCTCCAGGGATGGAGAATCCACCCCTTCCCTGGGCAGCCCATTCCAATGGCTGAGCACCCTCTCCAGAAAGAAATTCTTTCTCATGTCCAACCTAAACCTCCCCTGGCACAACTTGAGACCTCTTGTGCCCTCTTGTCTTGCTGAGAGTTGCCTGGGAAAAGAGCCCAACCCCCCCTGGCTCCAACCTCCTTTCAGGGAGTTGGAGAGAGTGATGAGGTCTCCCCTGAGCCTCCTCTTCTCCAGCCTCAACACCCCCAGCTCCCTCAGCCCTTCCTCACAGGACTTGTGCTGGATCCCTTCACAGCCTCCTTGCTCTTCTCTGGACCTGCTCCAGCACCTCAATCTCCTTCCTGAGCTGAGGGGCCCAGAACTGGACACAGGACTCAAGCTGTGGCCTCCCCAGGGCTGAGCACAGGGGCAGAATCCCTTCCCTGGACCTGCTGGCCACGCTGTTCCTGAGCCAGCCCAGGATGCCATTGGCCTTCTTGGCCACCTGGGCACACTGCTGGCTCCTCTTCAGCTTCCTGGCAATTCAGACTCCCAGCTCCCTTTCTGCCACTCTGTGCCCAGCCTGGAGCTCCCCATGGGGTTCTTGTGGCCAAAGTGCAGGACCCGGCACTTGGAATCTTCAACCTCATCCCCTTGGGATCAGCCCAACTCTCCGGTCTGTCCAGGTCCCTCTGCAGAGCCCTCCTGCCTTCCAGCTGATCCACACTCCCCCCAGCTTAGTGTCATCTGCAGATTTGCTGATGATGGACTCAATCCCCTCATCTAAATCATCAATAAAGATATTAAACAGCACTGGGCCCAACACTGATCCCTGGGGGACACCACGGCCGCCATTTTGATGCAGCCCCGTTCAGCACCACTCTCTGGGCCCGGCCCTCCAGCCAGTTCCTAACCCAGCACAGATGCCCCTGTCCAAGCTGTGGCCTGACAGCTTTTTCAGGAGAATGCTGTGGGAGACAGTGTCAAAGGCCTTGCTGAAGTCAATGCAGACAAACTTAATCCTGGGAAAGCCTCCGCATCATTGCAGTCCCAATTAAGAACTCTTAGAGACCTCATCTGGGAATTGTGCTGAGTATCAGCCCTAGGTTGGATTTTGGCAAAGCTCTAAGATTTCACTTCAGGTGCCTGGAGAGAAATGAAAAGTCTGTATTGGCCTTGGAGGGCAAACAAGACTTCAAAGCAAGATCAAGTTTGAAATCATCCCTACTGGAAAGGAAGGGAAGTTCTGCCCTGCCATGCTTCCCTCTGCTTCCCGGGGGGCTGTGTGGGGATCTCCCATGGGGATTTGCCTCGACAGCAGCAAATCACTCACAAAATTTATCATCTGCAAATATTTGAAAAATTCTGATGACAAAAATCAGCATCAGGAGATGCACACAAGGGAGAACCAAACTGAGCCCCGAGTGTGGCATGGAACGGAGGAGACTTAGGGCAAGATGAGGAAGGGAAGGAGAATAAATTCACCTGCTTGAGGAATTTTCCCTCGTTTGATAAGTTGTTTGATAAGTTGTTGTCATCTTTTAGACCCATATGTGATTTTTGATTTCCTATCTGGGCTGGTACAAACTGTCAGGGCTTTGCTAACTCTAATTCTCCTCGGGAGGTCACTCTGACTTTTCTGCAGGCACCCAGCAGCACTTGTTTTATCTACAACTGGTGACAACTCTCCAAGCTCCTCCTCTTCATCCATTTCCTAAATGTTCTGATGCTTTTTGATGAGAACAGGGAAGAAAAACAAAGTAAAAATAAACCCCCAGCTTCTGACATGATGTTCTCATCCCAATGTGCACGTTTCATTGTGCATTACTCACAAGTGCTAAAGCTACACATTATTTACTCAGATCTCTCCAAAACTGCCTGAACAAAATCTATCAGCTGTATCCCATAATCACTATAAACACTGTCTGTGCCCCACATATTTAAATGAAATAAAAGCTTTGATAACAATAAGGGGATGACAGGTCTGAGTCCTTACTGGCTAACAGCTTAATATTGAGTCCTACTGGCAAAATCAAACCTAGCTGGTAATATGTTTAGGGGTCTCTAAAATGTATTTTGACATAATTTTTCCGTATGTGCAGATTTTGTGCTATTAAAATGTCATCCTCTAAAGCTTCCTCTGAAGAGTGTGATATGTGTACTATGGAGACAACTCCTACAACTTCCAACACCAGTCTAAATGGAAAAAAAAGGTCTGTAGTATAGAGTAGCTACTCCAGAATTTTTAGAAAAAAATTTCACATCACTGAGGAAAAAGACTTGTGCTTTTTCTGCTGTGAACAAAATAGTAACACTTGATTTTTTCAAAAATTTTAAATATGGAAGCTGGGCAGTAAGCAGAATATAAATGGGACTGCAAATGCATGAGAAATTCAGTAAACTGTGTATTACTCCAACATCCAGTGTGAATAAAATTTTCCTGTCTAAAGCTGTTTAAATATCAGAAGTGTAAAAGCTGATGAACAGGCCCTGAAATGTTTCCTTCTCAAATCTTTCCTTAGAAACAGTTTAAAAAGTAATAATCTGGGTTTTCATTAGATTTGCCTTCATTAAAGAAGGGGGAAAAAAAAGCACTAAAAGAGAATGAGCACTCCAATGAGAATCCCAACTATTTTAACCAAAACAAAGGTGTATGTGTTTAAAATGTGTTTAAAAGGTTGTATAGGTATAAAAAGTGTCAAATGAGGACTGCAGGGATGCTTCCAGGCAGAGACCCCTGACTTACCAGGACGTTGACAGTGCAGCTCATCCGGTTCTCCTTGTTCTCATCGTGCATGATGGTCCTGTAGTCCAACAACCTCTCCATCAAACGTACAACAAGTTTCACAAAAGTTTCTCCACTCTTAGCCAGGTATTTGTGTTTCCTGCAGTGCTCCAAGAGACTGAAAACCCAATTACGTCTGCCTTGTTAATCACGTACAGCAAAAAAAAAAAAAAACCAACCCCAACCCTTGACTCAGGTGCAATTTTAAACATTGAGCATCATTAACAGATTTTAATTATTTCTGGGCTACAATGTTCACTGTAGTGTAATTGCTCTCTCTCCTGGCTTTACTGGGACATAAATCTCACCGCTGATCAACACTTACATTTTGTCAAATAACACTTTGTACTGCTCATCTCCTCTGCCTCCTTCCACTTCATGATCCAGTTTCGTGATGATCTCATTTTCAAACTATAATTAAACAAAGCAAGCGTAAATAATCAGATGGCAAATATTGTACTTTTGTCACCGTAGCCTCAATGCTTCACAGATGGGGTGGGTATTTCAATGCAGTGTTTAGCCACTAGTTTAAAGCCTGATTGACTCCAGGAGTTTGCAGTCTCTGGTATTAAGACTATCCCTGATTATCTGCTGCCCTACAAGGACTTTTACTGCTGAAGAAATCATTGATCAGGTTGTTAAATGAAGCGTAAATATTTTCGTTTTGAAAAACTAAGTAAGGGGATTAATGACAAGAATGAAGGCAGGGAAAAAGACCCAAAATCAGGGACAGAATGTCTGCTGCACTAATGGCAATAGCAACAGAAGTAAAACACATGAGCTGCATATGAGAGAGGAGATCCCACACCTAACCTGGATAACTCAGCTGGATGCATGCCCCAGCACCCCTGACACCCATTTTTAGCAGATCCTGACTCCCAGTGGGCCCAACTCAATTAAGAAACCTGCTAATAAGTCACTGCAAAGAGGATGGAAGTTGTTTTAAACAGGTGAAGAGTAATATTTTTATTGAGGCAATAATCACAGAATCACCAAGGGTTGGAAAAGACCTTCAAGATCATCCAAGTCCAACCATCAGCCCTACACCACTATAACCACTAAATCATCTCCCAAAGTGCCACGTCTGCCCATTTTTCTTAACGCCCCCAGGGATGACAACTCCACCTCTTCCCTGGGCAGTTCCAGTGCTTCACCATCCTTTCACTGAAGAAGTTTTCCCTAATATCCAACCCAAACCTCCCCTGGCACAACTGGAACCTGTTTTATCTTGTCCTCTTCCTGGTAACGAGGGAGAAGGGGACAACACCCACCTCACCACAACCTCCTTTAAGGGAGCTACAGAGAGCAAGAAGGTCTCCTCTCAGCCTCCTCTTCTCCAGGCTGAACAGAACAAACTTTAAATGCAAACTGGATAATCCACTGGATTTCTGATTATCATGGAGGGTTTTACATGTTGCTGCTTCATGCCCAGGTGAGGAAGGGATGTGACCTGTTAGGGGAGGCTCTCTCTAGCCCTGCTGCTATGGCACAAATCAGACTATTCATCTAATTCTTCATTAAATAAGGACAAGAATCCACACCATTAGTGACACAAGGTAATCTAAGAGCCCTCAGCAGCTGCTGGGGGAGGAGGGAGCCTGTGGCAGGGGGCCCATCAGCCAGAGCAGGAGCTTAGTGACAGAAGTTACCTTCAGGTTGTTTTTTTTTTTATTCTTGCTGTCACATCCTTAAGCAGTCTCCAACCACTCCGAGGTAGCACAGGGCCACCTGAGCAAGAACAAAGTGTCCTAACATTTTGTAAATGTCGAGATGTTCTTTGCACCTGCAGTTAATATTAATGACACATCACATAGGAACAAAAAAAGAATGGACTGTCTGCAGCTCCAGGATGCACTTCCACAACCTGGAGCTCTGCAGCAGCCTGAGGACCCATTCCTGCATCTCCTTTCAAGATCACTCTTTCCAGCTGATTTATCTCGTGATGAAACTCTGATGCTGAGAGTGTGCTTTTCACCACCTTAATTTACACCAGTTTGAGGAGGTGTAGTAGCTATGGCCACCATCAATCTCTTCCTGCCACTGTATATTGCATTTTGAAGTCCTGCCCACCCAGTCCCACCACAGCCAACATCATCATGTCTCTACCAGTCACCAAACAGACACGCCCAGAGTTCTGCCCTTTTCTTTTGAAATAAATGCTGCATATTTGTGGCAAGGTAAGCCTGGGCAGGAGAAGAGAGAGGACTGCAGCAAGCAAGAGTCAGGAGAAGCAACGAGGTCACCTTCATGGCTTGAGACACCTGCCAGCTCTCCTGGAAAGTCATTTTCTGCTGAAGCTCCCAGCAGTTGTGAACATTTGCACACTGGCCAAATTGAACCTGTGTATGAAATGTGACCACGGACTGTAGAGTAAAGTTCTTGCTTTGCTCAAAAAAAAAAAAATAAAAAAAAAAAAAAATCCTTTTTAGGGAGAAATTACACATTGGTGTGGAGGATTTGCTTGATAAATTGTGACAATGCCAAAATACTCCTCTTCGTTAAGACAGCTCAGTCACTGAATCTCTTAAGAGGCTCAACAGCAGGAATAGAAAAATCCACAGCCAGATGCAGCAGGACACTGGTTTTGTCTCCCTTCCCAAGTCTCCAGGATGCTCTCACCATTAACTTCCTACTTTCATACGCAACCCAGGACTTTCTGTCCTCTGCAGTTGAGTTGGGAAATTTATTTTTACACTTTACCTGGCAGCCCCCCCAGATCTGTCTGACAAACACAGACAACAAAAGCCCTGCTCAGGAGCAGTGAGTAGAAGCTATCATGATGAATGAAACCTGGACTGCAGATTGTATCATGCACAGAGAGATAAAATCCACCAAGAACCCTGCCAACAGATATTCCATCTTAAACCAGTTTTTTATTATTTTTCATCGCCGTTTTAACCTAAACCTCAGATAAGCAAGCTTCAAAAGTGCTCTTCTGTACCCCAAATGATCCACAAAAGGACAGAAACACTGCTCAAAGAGAACCTGAAGGTCATTTTGCCAAAGCTCCCAGGTGATGCAGGATTCCTGCCAACTGTGACTTGCTCAGCCAAGTACTGAGCATCTCCACAGCCGGATGATTGCCCAGCCTCTCAGTAACCTGTTCAAGTCTCTCACTCCTTTCCTTCTGAAGAAATGAATGGAAAGTGAAGTGAAATAAGGTTTTTAATACAACGAATCCATTATTCAAAAAATGACAGGAAAATGAGAAAAGGAAGGATAATGCAATCCACCCCCTCTAAGCAGCAACCACAAGCAGAAACACATTCCCATAATACAAGGACATGTCAAGTAAAATGCTGAGGCTACACAATGATGAAACAGAGAAGTCCCAAAAATTCATGTTCCCTAATGAGACCAGAAAGAAATTGACTTTCTATACCAATGTAAAAAATGGCCCTTGCTGCCAGTGTGAGCCCTTCAGGTGATGTATTTTTTCAGTTGGAGATTACTCACATGAGGAAGAGCAATGACATTTGTCATACAGAATCTTCAGCACCTTCCTGATATCAGTTTTACTTTCATTTCTTTAAATCTAGGCTTTGTTGGGCTATCTCCCTGAAGGCCCTCTTGGGCTGAACGGGGCCATTTCTGGGGTTTTAAGGACTCTTAACAGAATCTTTGCTCTTTAGTTATTCTTGGTACCTCTCAAGGAATAGCTATGATACAAATCAGGCAAGCCAGAAACTGAAAGTTATTTAGCATAGTTAAAATTCCTCCTGCAGTCTTTCCACAGAAGAAGGTTTCATCAACACAAGATGAGGTTTATAGGGCTATTGTCTTCCATGACAGCAGTAAGAGCATCACCCTGGAGCTGCACAACCTGATGGCTCTGGGACACTGAACCTGGCATCTGTTGATAAAGTCTTTTTTTTTTTTTTTTTTTTTTCTTCTTCTTTTTATTTTTTTAATGCATGAAATACTGCAAAGCAGCAGCCCTGCAAGTATTGTGATGGAAGTTACTCTCTGGTGAAGGCAGAGGCTCTTTCTGGAGGTGCAGGTGGTATATCTGGCACCATCAGTTATTTGGGATTCATATCCTTCTGCTGACAGTAAAAGCTGGAGGGGTGATGCTAGGAAGATTACAGGAAATTATTAGCAACTTTTCTTTGCAGTTGATCAAGATCTCAGCTTCTCTTTAAGATGTGTGTTTGAACTTGAGCAAAGAGTATATCCACAACTTCAGCTGTCTGCTCCAATCTCCCATCTGGAGAAAATAAATCAATGTAAGCTATCCAGTGTCAGCTCAACTAATCACTTTTGGGTTTAAGTCTACCTCAAATGTGGTCAGGCTCTATGTGTAGCACTGCCTGACAATTTAATCTAGCTGGAGATGAGGAGGACTTTCAATCCACCAAGCTGCTATAAATGTGTTTTGATTTGGGGTAATAATGAATTTGCCATATAAAATTAAAGTGACAGATAGCACTGCTAGAAATTAGTCCTAAAGCAGAAACTGCACACAAGGACTGTAAAACTTTGTTCAAAGGCTGTGATAAAAGTTGGTGGCAACTCCCAGCAGCTTCATCTGTTTCCTTTCCCATTTTCCCAGAGCATTTTAGTTGGAAAATAGATCCAGCAACCATCCAGCAGCAGGTGATTTTGGAGGTCTCTAGACTCACTGTGTACCTCTCTCCCTTGCTCCCCAGGTTGCTATTCACCAAAAGGCCAGAAAAAGAAGAAAAATCTTAGACATTTACATTTCAGCCACAGGTAACTAAAAATGCTACTTTTTGAAATTAATCCTGGGGAGGGAATGACTTACTTGAAATTGCACATTTAGTGGGAATACAGAGGAGGACCTGCAACACCACAGAAACTTGGACAAGTCATTAACTTGTGTTCTGTCTGCAAATCTACAGCACAGGGAAAGGGAGGTTAACACAGGGCTCAGAAGTGTAAAAAGACTTCCTAAGGAATTACAGGTTCTCAAAGTCAAGAGAGATGCAGATAAACTACGTTCTGCTTATTAAGGAGAATGACATCAATTTGAAATTCATTGATAACCAAGAAGGAATTACAGTGCAAATAAAAATGCTGGTATGGCTGCCTCGATGGTACTGAGTGCTCAATGTTAGAGATTAATTAAAACTGTTTCCTCTTTATTTCTTCTGGTCTTTACTCATTTAATTCTCCTCACAACCATACTTCTAGCTAGAAGTACTTCAGCAGCCCCCATGGTTTTATTTTAGTAATCATATGCATCATGCATTCATTTAGTATGCATTTCTATATGATTTTCCATTACACATTCATTGCTTATTCATTTCAATATAATTTTTTCTATCTTTTTTGGCTATGGTTCCATCATCCTAAGTGTCATTCCAATTTGCAGAAAACAAGACAAATGTGTTGTTGCATTTTTGGGGCTTTTTCCTCAGATCATTACTTTTACACAGCTCTGTAGTCTAAGAGGGTAAGAGCACATGCTGGAGCTCGTGGTGCTTACACCACTGATGCTAACACCACCAGACACTGCTGCTTCTCCTTACTGAGGCTGTTCAGCCTGAAACTAGATAGCTGGGGCTTCTAATTTCTTCTCACTCACCACTGCAGGGTGGGGGGTACCCCTCTCAGATTTACCTAGAAGGATAAAGGACCCTTCTGTCCTTGATGAGAAATGAAATTATGTTGGGGTAGCCTTCCGACTCAGCCCCTCAGGTTATTTTGTTAATAGGCTTTTTTTGGCTCCTTATAGTTCCTTCTGCTCACTGATTTGTACCAGCTTAGAAGAAACTTTGTTATGATGCAGTGAGACAGGGAGAACCTGCCCAAATTCTCCACCTGCCTCCTCTTACTCCCTCCATGCTGCTCTGCCCCAGTTCCTTCCCAGCACCTCACTGTGAATCCTTCAGCTCAGAACAAGCAGGACTTGACTTCAGCAATGACACAGGGCCAAGAAAGGAAAGTTTAGGGAAGGCATGATGAGAAATGGAGCCAGAGCAGGTAACAGCTGGATGGATCAGGCACTGAAGGCAGAAGGTCAGGAGTTTCCATGCTCCCAACACCCCATCCCAGCTGAACAACTGTTCCGTGGTGAATTCCCTCTCCTGCTGGACCATGGGATCCATCACTCTCACCTGACCAGGCCTTGAACAATCAAACCAATTCTCTTTTATCACTCCTGTGGCTTTGACACATTCCCTTTGATCTGGGAGGTTCCCTGGTAACACAGCAAAGGGAAAAAAGCAGAGTGGAGAAGGAGGCATCTTCTACTGGGCAGCTGCAGTCCCACACTGACTTCACTTTCAGACTCATGCTTTGAGATACAGGTTACTTTGAAGCCTTACGTAGGCTTCAAAGCACCCTAAGAAGGAGTAGGCAAAAATGGGCAAATCCAGGTTTTAATTCAGTCAGCCTTTAATTTAGTTCTGCAAGGAACAGCAAAATCTTTTTTGGGTTTTTTTTGTTTTGTTTTTTCTCAGGGATATGTACACTGGAAGAACCAAAAAACCCCTCCAATTCTTTCTGTTACTTGTTTTACCCGGGGAACCAATTCATCCTGAAATTAAAACTGCCATGGGGAAAGCTGTTTGTAACACCAGCCAGCACAGCACACAAGTTCTGCACAAAAAAAAAAAAAATCAATTCCTCCCCCACACATCATGAGGTTTCTACATCTGCTGGAGAAACGGAGCCAATCTAAACCCTTTTTGATGTGACTAATAAGGTTAGATAATTGGATTTCTGGCAGATTTGTTTAACAGCAGCCAACCATTCATTTTGGAAGTTCTCTTTGAAAGCAATGCTGGACAATGGTAATTGGTAGTTGCATGCAGACAACATAACACAGCACATTACAGCATGACACATCAAGCATGAAAGCCTGCCTAGTTCCTGCTAATACTTCAATTATCAATATCTATTTCTATCACTTAAATGCAAAAGACACCAAACCCAGAGGAGCCAGAAAGCTCCAGGCCAGGCAGACCCATTTCAGCTCCTGAGGATACCATGGAGCAAGCCCTGGGGGAGCTTTTTCCTGGTACATGGAGAGTGAGAAGGTGACTGGGAAAAGGCACTAATGATTTACCACACTTTAATCACATCTGACCAACCTCCTTGCCTTCTGTGCTCAAACTACCAGCTCAGTGGATGCAGAGCTGGGGTTGTCAGGATCTCAGCAATGGGTTTGGTCCCATCTCTCAAAACATAGTTGTTGGTAAGATACAGACTGGACAGGTGGGTAGAAAAAGTGGCTTAATTGCTGATCTCAAAGGGTGGTGGTTTAATGACTTGGACAGTCTGAAAGACAGCCAACAATAAGCTGCTTCTCATTTAAGGGAGAGAAATTTAAAGTCCTGAATCTGGGGTGGCTGAGTTGCAAGCAGCAGGAAAAGATGCTCTACAGCAGGAAAAGATGCTCTGCTGGAAAGGATCCACTTGGTGGACACCAAGCTATACTTGAAGAAGAGTGGGAAGGCAAACTGTGTCCTGGATTGCACCAACGAGAGTACAGCAAGAGGATCAACAGGATTATTCCACTTGTTGGGCCATGGATGGAATATTGCATCAAGCTTTGGTTGCCTCAGCTTGAGAGAGGCACTGACCAACTGAGGATGGTCTAAAAGAGGGCAAAGGATGAGCAGAACCTGGTCCAAAGAATGGCTGAAGGAATTGGGTTTGCTGAACCTAGAGAAAAGCAGCCTCAAGCTTTCCAACATCTCAAAGGTGGTTAGAGAGGAGTTCCTCTGCTCACAAGGGTGCACAGTGACAATGCAAGCAACAGGTTCAGGGAAATTCCATCTGGATAAAAGAAACATCTTAAACATTAGAATAGCCCACCCAGAAAAGTGGTGAAACCTCCCTGACTGGAATAATCCCATACAGAACTTCAGATGGCCCTGGGCAACCCAATCTAAGGGCCAGTTTGTCCCAGGTTACTTCCAGAGGTCCCATCCAACCCAGACTTTTCTCTAATTCCCTGCTTTTTTACAAGCTGTGCTCTTCATTCTCCCAAGACCCATCTGAGATACTCAGCAAACTGTATAAGTCCATTATCTGCCAAGCTGTAAATGGACAGATTGATTATTCCCCACATCAGACCTAACTGTTCACTCCAAATGCACTGAAAAAAAAAAAGGTTTATTGCCACTGCACCTGTCAGACCAGTGCTAGGCCCATAAAGAAAGAAGCTATACTGACAGAAATATATGTTGAGTGCCTAAAATCCAAGGCAGCTCTGACTTAAGCAGGAGGCATTTTTCTTCTCAAAAGGCAAAAAGAATGTGTGAAGTATTTAAGACATTCATTTATTAAAATCACCCAGCTATCCCCCACAAAGCTGGTTGCTTTCTGTCACAAAAAGATGGGGCCATAAATTTAGCTATAAAGTTACCCTCGGATTTTTCATGATCCATATAATTGTACAAATAAAAAAATGACAAGCAACAAACCACAGCATCTGACAGGGAAGTGTTTAAGTGGTGTCCCAGTGAGCATTTCAATCTTTATAGGATCATCGGAGTCAAATGTAAGAAAAAATGATGATGCAGTAATTGGATGGATCCAAAATACAGTTCACAACCTTTCCACACACTACCCAGCACATAACAAATCCAAGTAATAAAGCTGATGCCATTTCCCTCACTTAAATCTCTCCACACAGATATTAATTTACTCTGGCTACAGATTTATTGAGAGCTGCTAATGAAGGACAGTTCACAACAAATGTATGGGAAAGGAGATTTTCATCCAAGGAAGAAAAGTGCCAATATTAAGGGAAAAATGTAAACAAAATGCAGCACCTTTTATTGTAAAATTCAGCAACTTTTATTGCAAAATTCAGGAGGTCATATCCTGAACTGATAAAATTTTGATGCAGAGGAGCTACAGAGCTTATGCCCTAACACTACTTGGCCTAACAAGTCTTAGATTTGGTCTGTAAGGCAAAGTTCCAAGAAAAAAGGTCAAGTCAGTGCTGCCAGGAAACTTTCTTTCGCTCCACTTGTCTCTCTCCCAAAATTGATGCCATCAGGGTAAGATTCTGTGTGCTTATTCAGCATGTTAAAATAAAATGGAATAAAAACACTACATTAGTATTTGAGATTTTGCAGTGCCTGTCTAGCCTGAAGGAACACTGGCTGGAGCACTTTTTTATTCCCCTCTTCAAAATCCATAAAATGGTAAAGAGTATCAAAACTATAAGATACTAGAGATGATAAATTCTTACAGGTTGCAGTTTCTTTGCCACATTATCTGCCTTCCGTGATGTCCAATTTACCTCAGAAGCAGACTCCTTTTCTGAGTCACAGTGAAAAATGTAAGACATCTGTCTTTGCCCTCCTTTTGTATCATAAAGAACAGTTCCATTTACTTCATGCAAATTCTTCCTTTGGCACAAATTTAAAACCAACAGATGAAAATTCTACAGCCACTCAAGAGTTATAGAAAAAAAACAATTCTATAATCACAGTATTCTTTAGAAAAATTAAAAAATAACAACAATTCCTACGTTTTGTCAAAGAACAAAGTTCAATCTTTCTTAAAAAGCTGAATTATCTGTAGGTTCCTGCTTACCATCTGGAAGCTTCTGGTAGAATGGAATTCACACTGCATCATATCAAAGAAGATGGGGATTGTGGCTTTCCGAAGCTCCGTTTCAGGGATCAGAGTCATTTCCAAAATAGGCCCCACCATCTCTGGGATGAACTTGATTTTATGCTGACCTTTAAGAGAGAAGATGCATTTCTGAGTTAACCAATAGCCACCAGCTTTGGTAGAAGATCTTTGTTATAAAAGCTGAACTGATAAATTCTCATGCAGCCTGAGAAAGCTCTGACTCCGCTGTAACAGGTTTTATTATTTATGCCACAAGGGGAGAATGCAGCATATCCAAAACCAGATTAAAAGGAATTTGCCACATTTTCCACTACCAACCTCTATTTACACACTTGTATTAAGTTTCAAGGTTGGTTTTGGTTTGGTTTTTTTTTTTTCAACACAACTCACAGTTGGTAGGGATGGAGGCTAAAAGCCACATCACTTGTGTGAACTTATTTAGACCTCTGTATCTTTTGCCACATATAAAATATTCTGTGTCAGTCTATCAAAGTGTCACCACAAGTGCATGCTCACACAGCCTCGAGACATGAAACCACAGCTCACCAGCCTGACAATATGTCTTCTTTCTTCAAGAGCTGATCTGCCTGGCAAACTTAATTTCACATTTATCTTCCCAAGAGAAACCTGCACCTCCTCCAACCCTCCCTGCTACGCTCTCCACACACAGACCAAAAATTAAACCTTAAGAGGAAAATGGTTCATCATAACTTCTGGACTAAAAATATATAGTTACTATTCATATTATTAGATCAAATGTAGAGAATGCAGATTATTCTGCAAATCATCTGTTCAGCTACTCCATGGGAAGATGCTGGTGCAGAGCTGCTCCTCCCAAACTCAGTATTAATTGCTCCCCACTAATCAGGCTCACACACACTGCTCCTGCACCCACTGCTGTGGTTCAGAGCAAATCCCTCCAGAGCTGAGCTCTCAGAAACCCTCAGCTTATATGCTCAGTGGTTTATGTCAGAAACAGATTTTAATTAACCAGGTGGAGCAACCAGGGAAGTCTTTAATTAGCAGTTTCACTTTTGACCAGAACTAACTTATATCTCAACAATTGTAATCAAGAAGAAATCCTTTTCCAACAAAACATACTTCTTTTTTAGCAGATACAACTTACTTGATTTGACAAGCTTCAGCATCCTATTAGCATCCTATTAGGGCAAATTAATACTCAGCTAAAATTGCTCCTTGTATGATGCTGAATGCTGGTTACTGCTGACAAACACCAAGAGAGAGGCAGAAAGCTTTCCACTCTCTCTCTTACAAGTATTATTACATTCAGCCTCTCAGGTGACAGTTTCCTTGTATTACGCCTGAAAAAATGTCAGAGTCAATATTTCAGAAAACAAATGATAGTGACTAAAGTTATTCATCAGGCACAAATTTGATGGCACAAAGTCCTGCGTGTGCCACCGTGGGTTTTTCCATCGCTTCAAGCACAGGGATTCCCTCAGAAAAGTAACTACCACCTTCTGACCTTCAGGCATGAAAAATGGTGAATTCACAAAAGATTTTATTTTTAAAAAAATATATCTTTGATCCCCTTCCCTCTTCGCTGGGGGCATCTGAACTTCTCACTCAGAAAGGAGTCACTGAAAAGCTGAGCTGAGGACACAGGCATGGAGAACCCTCCCAGGTGCTCACCAACACCTCCACCCAGGAGAAGGAAGCCAAGGGTGACTCCAGGAACCACTGCAGGGTGCAGCCAGCAGCACCCAGTCCCACCACCCATGAAGCTGTACCACCCTCTTGACCTTCACCACTGTCCTTATTAGAGGTGCCACCTCCCAGGTGGTACCTGGGATATGGGAAACACAGAATATGCAGAGAACATAGAACATAGAATATGCAGAGTTGGAAGGGACCCATCAGGATCATCAAGTCCAACTCCTCTTCCTGTGTAGGGCACCCCCAGGATCACACCATGTGCCTGAGAGCATCATCCAAACTCTTCTTAAAGTCAGGCAGGCTTGGTGCTGTAACTACTTCCCTGAGGAGCTTCTTCCACTGCTCAGCTGCCCTCTGGGTGAAAAACCTTTTCCTGATACTAACTTAAATCTCCCCTGATTCAGCTCCCTATCATTTCCCCAAATCCTGGTTTTGGTCAGAGGAGCAAATCAATCAGTGCCAGTCCCATCTCTTCCCCTCATGAGGAAGCCCCGGGTTGCAATGAAGTCATCCCTCAGCCTCTTTTCTCCAGAAGACTGAGCAGATCTTTTAAATGGAAGAGGACAGAATGCCTCTGGGACAGGGAATTCAGAGGGACTTGGAAGGAACAGAAGTGTGTGAGTTATTAGCAGAAAATATTAAAAGTTCCTTTTACACTGCACTGGAGAAAAATCCCTCGTATGCTGCTGGAAACCCATGGAGCTCTTCAGAGGGGCTGGAAGGTCCATGGGTGGCTCCCACCAGAGTTCATGGAAAAAACCCATGGACCAACCTACTGGAGGGGTGCTGCCTTGCTCTGGATCACAGAATGGTTTGGGTTGGAGGGACCTTGGAGCTCATTTGGTTCCAATCCCCTGCCATGGGCAGGGCCACCTCCCAGCAGAGCAGGAAGCCAGGCACTGGCAGGGCTGCAGGTGGCCAAGGGAAGGCAGGACACAACAAATCAAGAGATGAAACCATCTCCACTGCTTTTCTCCCTCGAGCAGTGTGAGGAGGAAGATTGAGGAAGGGTCTGTCCACCATGCAGGAGAGGGCTGAGCCCTGTGTGAATCCCTTCTGACACCACAGCACACACTGGGGATGAGATGGCACACGTGCATTTCTCTGCTGTGGTGATGGGATCCAGCTTGATGTTGTGCCACAGAAGAGCAGGAAAGCAAAACACAAAAAGAAACATTTTCTGGCTTTCCAAAGCACCCAGCCCAGCTGCTGCCCCAGGCAGCACTTTCTCATAAACATCCCAAAAACAAACTGGATTTTTTTTTTTTTTTTTTTTTTTTTACCCTGAGAGTGTGGGAACACCCACTCAGAAACTCCACATGTTCCAAGGCTGGAAGAAAATCGAGGATTTTCTTCTGAAATCCAACTTGTGCAGCTGCTTTAAGAGCCAAAGACGCAAAAATAAAAGTCATTCTTTTGAACATGCAAAAGCTTCCCCTGGCAGCAGCCTTGCCACAAGACATCCTCATTCTGACTGCTCACACCCCAGAAACCAACCCCACAGTGCTGCCTTTATTGATTAACCTCCGAGAGCCACTTCCCAGGTTCTTCTAATTAGATTTTGGGCCAGTAACCCCACGGAATCATTTGCCAGCAACCTTCCCCCCCCCCTCACTCGGGTCAGCTCTGAACACGCATGACTAATTCAGAGAGTGTTATCTGTAATGAATTCTATTTATGTAACACCCAAAGTTCAGGTCTATTTTTAACCCTGCTTTTCCCTCCAACAACATCCCTGTCTCTGCCTTTGCACCTTTTCTGACGTCAGGGACAGGGCTGGGCCAGTGGGGAGCTGGTGGGAGGACAGCAGCAACCACTGCACTGGGATTTTGCTTTCCCACCTCCCTCCAGCTGATTCAGATGCCAACAATAAAAGCCACATTTTTTTCCTGAGCTGGCTTTTCTTTGACCAACTTTACCACAAGGATATTATCTGCAATGTCACTATAGTTTCTTTGACATGTTTGGTTTTTTTTTTTTTGAGCTTTAACATTTCCAAGATAGAGGAGAGGGGTTTTACTTTATCTGATACCATCTCATCAGGGTCTAAGGAGCCCCAGTTCCAACAAAACAGTGACTCAAAAGAATACATTAAGTTCAGGGTGTGATGTGGAAGGAAAAGAGCCCATAAATACAAATATATGCTGGGTTTGGTGCACACAAGCCCTGCAGTGCTTTCAGGAAGGCAAAGCAGGGGAGCTCTGCAGGCTGCTGCATCCCAGAACTCCCACCTAAAGCCTTGGGGATCCCATTGGGTGAGATATCAAGCAGGACAGCTACAACTAGGATTTAAATACAGAATCTGTCAGGCTGGATCTCAGATGGTTCTCTGTTTAAAACAAAACTCTTGCTCCTCAATTACAGTATTTAAAGCATGTGCACACAGTCAACTCTTACTGCTCTCCACTCTATGTGCACTTTTAATTTTTTTTTTAATTTATAAAGGTATGAATATTGCAGCCAACACTGCACCAGATCCACACAAAAAATACCCAGAATTTCAACTTCACTATTTAATATTAGCAAATAACTTATATTCTTCAATGTGCATTACAGCTAGAGGACTGTCTTGTTCCCAGCTGGGGAGTTTTAACTCAGCAGGCATTACACGTTAATCGTGGTATTTATGAGCAAAAACTGATGAGACAAAATATTAATCTTCAAGGCTTATTCGTACCCTTTAATACCTAAATCAAAAGTCAGAGTTGTTTGGCTTCATCACATCTTATGCTCCCTGGCACAGTCATAAAAATTAGGTGCTCGAGCCCACGCAAGAGTCCCAGCTTTTCACTTCTGATTTTGTTCCTGAACAAATACATTCCTAATTTGACTAATGCAGTCCAGCTGCTAAGGTTAAAAGTGTTGAGCATCCCCCAATCAATTCCCCTGCAGCAGGGAAGTCAGAACCTTTCCTTGGCTGCTCTGTGACACACAGGAGATTGGGGACAAGCCAGAAGTTAAACACCACCGACAGGGACTGCCTGCCTCACAAAGGAGATGAGAAAAAGCAAACTGCTCATTACAAGAAGCACAAGAATGCTTTGGATCGGGGTCCTGCCTCTCATTTACCTTCCTCTTGCAGCTTTTGTTGGGAAGAGCAGCAAATCCCTGACTCCCACAACACGGGGGGTTTGGGATTAATGATCGCAGCCGCTTAGGGAATCGCGGGCACGAGAGCCAGAGCAGGGCACGGAGTCAGCTACCTGAATTATCTCAGTTTATAAAACCTCTATTAAAAATAAAAAGCGTTCCTGACAGCAGAGAAATGCTGAAGAAAACACGACCCCTCACGCCAATCGATGCAAAACCCCAGGGGAAATGATTATCATCTGCTTATTTATGGGGAAAAACTGAACCTCGAGCAGCAAAATCACCCGTCCAAGAGCAGGCAGTGTCAGCAGCAGGAGCAAAAAGAACAGGATGCTCCCTGGCCCCCAAAAGGAATAAAATAACCTCATCTAACAATGGCCAGATGTATAGTTTTGTAGCAAACTTTCCTCCTATCAGCTCAGTAATTTCCAGGAAAAGCAGAAAAGGTAAAGAGAAGAGCTGAACACACAACTGCAAGCCTGGAACAGGGAAGGATTTGGCTTAATTCCTGACAAAAGGGCTGCCAGTGTCCTGAGCTAGCTGGGCCAGCATCAGGCACAACTCTGATCTCCTGAGCTGTCAAATCAAATATCAGGTGTGTCCTGTGCTTTAATCTGCTCTCCAGACTCTTAATTTACAGAAGATGCTTCTAATAAAAAGTGAACTCAGCTGCTCTCAGAAGCCTTTTCTCATCACTTCAGCAGAGTGGATGCAAATGCTCTGACATCAAATACTTATGAACTCTTGCATTCCCTTCTCTCATATATGCTGATTTTTTTTTTCAAGCTTCAGCAACAGCAATTCAGCTAGAGAGAGAAATGAAGAGGCAAACACATTTATTTTCTGAAAATTTAAGGAACTTTTGATAAAACTCTGAAGAGCTGAAGTGTCTCTGCTGTTAAGCTCAGGAAAATGAAATCTGGCAGATGAGTACACTCAGGTCACAGCAAATACTCAGTTTCTTATGAAATTCAGTCCTTACATAGCTAAATTATACCCACAGGCTTGAGATAGCCAGATTTGCCTAATTTCCCTACGAACTCCAGGGATGTCCAAGTTCCAGTTCTTTGCTGTTCTTTCTGAGTCACTCTGATACAGCCCAAAAAAGACTGAAAATCTGACTTTAAGCAGAATTTCCAGGATAAATTACTGATACCCCTTGGATACAGTCATTTTGCTACAGTTACAGCATCCACATCTCTGGGTGTGTATATATTGTGTATACATATGTGTTTGTATAAATACACATTTAAGAAGAAAAAGATATTCAACAGGCATCATCCTAACAGTTTCTTTTCATTTAGTGTGACATTGAATACCATGAAAAAAAAGATCTGTAACCATTCACTCCAGACAGCAGGAGAAGTGCACACAGGTGGTTTTTTTCTTACATCACCTGTTTCTTAAATGCCTTTTGGAAGCTTACCATTATTTCAAGAAAAAGCCAGTTTGTTCCATCTCTAACTTGGTTTATCCAACCCCAAAGTGAAAACATCAAGCTAGAGGTGCTGCGGCTACTTACCCAGGTTATACCACATGTCCCTGATTTCAAAGCCAATCTGCCTTCTCATATCACCATACCTTAAAAAAAAAACAAACTCCATCATTTAAGAAAAAACATAAAAATTAGACATCAATACACAGAAGCATCTCATTTAAAAACCTGATCAGAATTTAAAACGATTTGAAATTACAGAGCAGGCTGAGGTTCACCCCTGCACAGCCTCCCTCACCAGCCCTGCCAGGCATCCAGAAATCATAGAATCATAGAATCATAGAATTAGCTGGGTTGGAAGGGACCTCAGAGATCATCAAGTCCAACCCTTGACCCACCGGTGGGTTGCTAGACCATGGCACTGAGTGCCACATCCAGTCTCTTTTTAAATGTCTCTAGGGATGGAGAATCCACCACCTCACCGGGCAGTCCATTCCATTGCCTGATCACCCTCTCCGTAAAAAAATTCTTTCTGATATCCAGCCTAAATCTCCCCTGGCACAACTTAAGACTGTGCCCTCTTGTCTTGTTGAAAGTCGTCTGGGAAAAGAGACCAACTCCCACCTGGCTCCAACCTCCTTTCAGGGAGTTGTAGAGAGCGACGAGGTCTCCCCTGAGCCTCCTCTTCTTCAGGCTGAACAGCCCCAGCTCCCTCAGCCTCTCTTCATAGGGCCTGTGCTCGAGTCCCTTCACCAGCCTGGTTGCCCTCCTTTGGACCTGCTCCAGCACCTCAATCTCCTTCCTGAGCTGAGGGGCCCAGAACTGGACACAGGACTCAAGCTGTGGCCTCCCCAGGGCTGAGCACAGGGGCAGAATCCCTTCCCTGGACCTGCTGGCCACGCTGTTCCTGAGCCAGCCCAGGATGCCATTGGCCTTCTTGGCCACCTGGGCACACTGCTGCCTCCTCTTCAGCTTCCTGGCAATCCAGACTCCCAGCTCCCTTTCTGCCACTCTGTGCCCAGCCTGGAGCTCCCCATGGGGTTCTTGTGGCCAAAGTGCAGGACCCGGCACTTGGCCTTGTTGAACCTATCCTCAACTTTTGCTTTACAGGGAGGCCCAGGGGACCCCAAAAGGCCCCCCCACCAGAGCTTCTGCTCCTCACCTCATGGTCTTTTTCTGCAGCAAGACTTAGCAAAGGGAGAACACAAACCCAACACCCCCCTGGGCCAAACCTCTCTTTGCTACATTTTTAGATTCCCCCATGGTCCCCCAGGACACAGGGATGGTTACAGAAATTAATTGTGAGCACTTCCTATTTTTCCAACTGGTAATGGCTGGAGGAAGCATAACAGAGCTCTCCACAGCCTCAGGCTCTATTTTATTTTTATATACCCTTAGCATGTCCTAGAAAACACACCAAGGAACATCTTGTGACAGCTTGTGCCTTGATGTGCAAAATCAGAAAGAGGAGGTTTTGATGTCCCAATGGGATTTTGGGTCCTGCCCAGCCTAAACCAAGAGTGGACCCAGGATTCATCAGCCAGGGAGAGGTGGGAGATTCTCCTCCAGCATTGCTGCCTCTGCTCTGCTCCCCACCTGCTGCCACCAACACCTCCCACCTCCCTCCAGGGTTATTTTAATATTCCACTCATATAAACACCCCACATTAATACCAGGAAAAGTGAATGAATGGAAAACATCCTATTGCCTTCATTACTGACAGGATCAGAACCATGATGAGCTCCAGAAGTGCATATGCTGCACAGGATATTTTTGCTGTGCTAAAGATCATTACTTAAATAACAAGATGAGGGGAATGATAATATCTGGCAACTTGTGGGATTGCTGTGGGATAACTGTGAGATTCCCTGTCATTAACACAGATTAAAGTGATTCTTCTGCACCGTTAATAATCCAGTGCTTAAATGCAATGTTTAGCAAAACCTACACAGTACAATAATTAGATTTTTAATTATTAGATGTTTGACATATTGATTTAAATATATATTTAAAACTATGGGTGAGCATGATATTGAGATAACCACTTAATTGCATTGCTTTGGCACAAAACTGGCTGTGGTTTCACACAGCAGTAAAAGTTACTGCTTCCAGATCATACTTTTATGGTGTCTTGAAGAATTTATGGTCTCGGTTTCTGCCTCCAAAACATGATTAAACTGGAAATAACAACTTGTAAAATCTTTATAAACAGAGAGTCACAATTTAGCAAACTTCATTAAGTATCCACTTCATCTATTTACTTGTATGAGCAGTGAGAAATGTCAGTTGAGTCCTTGAGTTTCTGCCACGAGGTACCCTGCTCAGCTGCACAGAGAAAGCACTTGCAGAACACTTCTGCCCAAGGTTCTTGTCCTCATGAAGAGGAGTATCAGTCCCCAAATGCATTTGATTGTCATTTCCAGTCCAACCCCAGCTCAGCTGCTGGTTTTTTGTTCAGGCCAGGAGTCTGGGCTGCACCCCAATGCTCAGGCAGGAACATTTTGCCCTCTGCAAGTTTCCTTTACACTCTTAATTACAAAAGGGAGTTCACATCACTTGTCCAAAAACCATTTTACTCCCTAAATTTGAAATCCAGTGAAATAAAATCTACCTAGATCCACAAAACCATCCTGATTTCCTTTGGCAAACCTGTGACTATAGTGTTATTTATGATATTTATAGCCCAAGTGCAAAAACCCTGAGCTCCACTTGACATCACTTTTCCACTGCACTTGTAAATATTCTTTTTCCATCAAGAAAGCTCCCCAAGAGTCACAGGAATTCGTATCATCCACAGGTATTTGGATCATCCAACACTTACAAATTCTGTTTCAATATTTAGGGTAAAGCACAGCTCCCAAAGGAACCTCAAAACTCACCATGAAGGGGCTGAGTCTGAAGGGCAAAATTTAGACACCAAAAAAAAAAAAGGGGGATGGGACACAGTGGCCTTTCTCTTCTGGGCAAAGTCTGAGACCCTCAAAAAAAAGGCAAAAAGCCTTTAAAATCCCACAGCACTGCAGCAGGGACAAACTCTGCCCATTCTCACTGGGATCTCTCATCCTAATATACAAAAAGGCTTCAGTTTAGAAAGTGAAGTGATAACAAACATCTTTTTTTTTCCCCCTAGAGATATATAATATATATTGTACATTGAAGGAATTTCAGCTGCACTTGCTGAGGGAATCCTAGCTTTGAAAATCCTCATTTTTCTGCATTCACTGCAATAACCTGACTTGGAACAAACTGCTCCTGCAGGCTCTCAACACTGACACAGGGAAAGGACCCCCCCCAGCATTAGGAAGCACACAAGTGGCTTTTTCCAGTGTTTAGTCCATTAATGATGAGCTCTAATACCCTGGCACCCCAAGGAAATTAAGGAGAAATACAGACATTGACCAAAATATTTCTGCTCCACTCCTATTTTTTTTTTTCTTTTTTTTCTTTTGACAGGTTCCATTTGCTGTGGGATTCTGAAAAGCACTTGGGTAGTTGAAGCTCCCTGTAATCCCTTTTAACCAGGGGAGCAGACAAGGCTGCAGTTCTCCCAAGCCATTCTTCAGGGATGTGGCAGGGCTGGAGTCACAAAAATTCACTCTAAAAGGCCACCAGGGATTAAGCAAAATCTCACGTAAAATGAGATTAGAACAAGCACAGAGCTGAAGTGATTTAAAAATTCAGTTTTGTCATGTGTTAATACTTCTGAGAAGTCTTGACTTTATGAACATCCTGCAGGATAAAATACTGCCTTCCATCAGAAATGAATCATGTAATTCAGATCTTGATTCAAGGGTAGAAAAACATGCAAGACTTGATTCATGTTTTTAAAACCAACCTTTCATTATGCCATGATTGCATCTCAATTTGAATGGATTTAGCTAAGAAATTAAACTAAAATTATGTTAATAGACCTCGAGCTCTTGTCCGTGATTTAGATGACAAACAGGACTTACTTGTTAAGGATTTTTGCTCTTTTAGCACTTGAAAAATTCTCCAGTTGTAAAGACTCTTGGGTGAGGAAAGCAACAGCCAGGTGGAAGTAGTTGTTCCAAAGCTGACAGCCCCCAAAACGACAAGAATAGATACCATTAATTCTCTGAAATGTTTTTCTGCACACCTACAAAACAACTCAGAACTATCAAAATTATGCACATAAATATTTAAAGAGGAAACTAAGAGGCACCACAGAGAAAGCATTTCTTGATATATTCTTAACACATCTCCTCACTGAATGCTTCCCATCTACAAACCCTAATCCATTGCACGTTGATGACAAGTAAAAATAAATGTGAAACACATAAATATGAAAAAAATAAGGATCCTGAACAAACGACCTAAACTCTTCTCACCAGCAAGAGACTCAGACACTGAGCCTCAGGCTCCACATTTGGGAAAATAATTCTATTAAAGCATCTGCTGCAGAAAAAGGGAGGATATCCCACTTTTTCCTGCTCCTGAAGGAGTTTTCCATGATGCTCTGAATAAGATTTGATGCTGTTCTAGGACACAACTGTCTCATCCTGAACCTGTGAACCAGGCTAGTTGCTCACCTCAGGTTTACAACAACTCAACCATCCAGCAAAATTACAGCTTTAGGGCACAACTTGAAGAGAACATTAACATCAGTCCCCAAGACACTGAGAGTTTTCTCTTACCTGTAACTCGAAGTTAGTTTGATCAAGAAATTTTTTGTTTAGCATATCTGCATACTGATTAATTGCTCGCAGGAAGACTCTGAAAGATCAAGAGAAAATGACATAATTACACCCTCTTCTGGGGTACCTTTGTATATTTGGAATCCCAATTAGACAAAAATCCGAGTCTGTCTGGAAAGTGGAATTTGTAGCTGTTACTTGAAAAGCAGTGTGATCCCACCACTGTTAAGTATCCAGAATTATATGCAGATGTTCTCAAAATTAATCAAGAAAATTAGCATATGCAGAAGCACAAGGGATGTTTTGGGATAAAATCACTTGTCTTTAAAATACCTCGAGATGATCAAGAGATCATTAAGAATTCAATTTATTAGAAAAAAATCTATATATTTTTAAGGTTACAGCATCATAGCACTGCATCCAACCTGGGCCTGAATTTGCAGAACATGGTTGTAGACACATGAAGCAATTATTATTTTACTGATGGCCTGACAAGACAAAAAAAAAGCTGCTGGAGGACAACCTTCAAAACATCCTTCACTGCTCTAAAATGCTAATTTAGCACCCAGTGCAGTTTATTGCTTGTTTAAAGAAGATGCTTCTTCAATTGCAATAGGAGTTGGCTTGACAAGCTTTAAAAACAAAGCCAAGTGGTATAGTTTAAGTAGGTCACTACATATTCATGGTGTTGAAAAGTAAACATATTATTCTTGGGTAACCTCATCTCCATTTCCAAAATAAACATTTGATTCCTCCTGAAAACCTTACATTTATGCTAGGAAACTGCCAGCTAATGCCCAGACAAATGAGCTTGTTATTTGAGCAGACTGTGGTTGAGATTTATGTCTCCTGGAAGTACCAGCAATGACAAAGACCACTCAGGACATTTACTGGTTTTTTCCCCTCCCAATAGCATTCTTTTAAAAGAGAGTTCACTATCAAATGCAAATACCAAAGTTAATCTTCCTACAGGCTGACAAACAAACATCAGAATTATTTAAAACAAACCAGTAGAGGCAGTTTGAGAGATTTTTTACTGACTATAAGACACCTAGTGCTCTCTGCTGAAACAGATAAATAAATATTAAGCTAAATGTTTGGTAAACCAAGAGAAATGAAGATTCCAGATCACACATGGGCATCAAGATGCTAAAAGAGGGGTTTTTATGTGTAGTAAGTAAGGCAAAAAATTTTTATACCATTAGGTTATGTCTGCACTATGAAGTCAGATCATCCCCACAGCAGTGTAATGGAGAAAGGAAAAGTATTCAAACAAGAAAAGAAAAATTAGAATAATACAAAAGAAAATCTCAAGGATGAAAAAATAAAATATAAAAGGCTAAAGAACAAATTAAATACATTTTTATAGGTAGGCATATATTTTCCAACAATTCCTTCTAAAGCTAAGATGTCACAGGCACCTTTGCACTTGCATCCAGAAGTGGCAGAGATGCCCTTTGAGGAGCAGCACATCTGCACCTTATTCCCCAGCACCTTTTCTCAGTGCACATATCTGGAAACAACTTCATGAAGAGATTTTATAAATGCCATGAATTCAGCATGCCCAGTAACACCCAGCAGATCCATGGATTTAAATCTATGATTCAATTACCCAGCTGTAGCACATCCTGAGATTGAAAGTGAAGTTCCCCAGGTAATCAACATCAACACTCTGATATGCAGACTTAGACTGGGGGTTGTTTTGTGGTTTTAAAGCCTGGTAAGACTGTGAGATTTGCAAGTCTTCCTAGAAGAATTAGTAATTAACCATAGTAGGAAGGGCCATCTAACACTCCTTGTCTTATGAAGATAAAATCAGTTCCAACACAGGGAGGATTATGCCTACAGTTTAATTATGTTGCCTCAAGACATCCCTGTAATGTATTCAATCTGCTCCATCTAATTAAGGTTTGGAACAATCTCATTACTTTATATACCATTATTTTTCTTTAAATTGTAACTCTCATTTTTTTCCCTATACTAATTCTAGTGAACAGCAATGACGAACAAATAAGGCAGCATCTGCTCTTCAGCTTTGGTGGGAAGGAACCAACACCAGCCTCTCCTGCCCTGTGTCAGAAGGCAGGAAACTTTCCTCCCAACTTTCCACCAAACAACATCAAAAGAAGAGATTACAGAATCATAGAATGGGCTGGGTTGGAAGGGACCTCAGAGCTCATCAAGTCCAACCCTTGATCCACTCCCCCCGTGGTTCCCAGCCCATGGCACTGAGTGCCACATCCAGGCTCTTTGGAAATATCTCCAGGGATGGAGAATCCACCCCTTCCCTGGGCAGCCCATTCCAATGGCTGAGCACCCTCTCCAGAAAGAAATTCTTTCTCATCTCCAACCTAAACCTCCCCTGGCACAACTTGAGACCTCTTGTGCCCTCTTGTCTTGCTGAGAGTTGCCTGGGAAAAGAGCCCAACCCCCCCCTGGCTCCAACCTCCTTTCAGGGAGTTGGAGAGAGTGATGAGGTCTCCCCTGAGCCTCCTCTTCTCCAGCCTCAACACCCCCAGCTCCCTCAGCCCTTCCTCACAGGACTTGTGCTGGATCCCTTCACAGCCTCCTTGCTCTTCTCTGGACCTGCTCCAGCACCTCAATCTCCTTCCTGAGCTGAGGGGCCCAGAACTGGACACAGGACTCAAGCTGTGGCCTCCCCAGGGCTGAGCACAGGGGCAGAATCCCTTCCCTGGACCTGCTGGCCACGCTGTTCCTGAGCCAGCCCAGGATGCCATTGGCCTTCTTGGCCACCTGGGCACACTGCTGGCTCCTCTTCAGCTTCCTGGCAATCCAGACTCCCAGCTCCCTTTCTGCCACTCTGTGCCCAGCCTGGAGCTCCCCATGGGGTTGCTGTGGAGATGCAGAGATGTTAGGTGTCAATTTCTGAATTATTCAAAGTCCATTTTAGCTCTGATTGAGTTTGAGGACACATCAATCCTTCTGTTACTGGGTGAAGCTCTTCCTAATCCCAGTTCTTGTCCCAGTGAGAGTTGAAACATATTTTTATTATAACTGTATAGCTGCAAATCAAACCTAAGTCAAGGAGGATTTGGTGCCTGTTTCAAGCAACAGAGTGAGGATTGTTGGAAATATTGACAATCCCTCCAGTGCAGCCAAAACAGGAGGATTGCAGCCTGTGGTACTGCCAAGAGACCCATGGCTGGCACAGCACAGTAACACTGAGATGTATCCTGACTAATCCAACTTCTAGGGTTTCAAAGACAGATCTGAAATGGGATCTTGGAGAGTATCTTCATGTTCTGAGAATTATATGGAAGCAAATGACTCAGTCACTCCTAGATGGAAAATACTGATCTGAAACTGGGATGAAAGATGCTTGAGGATTCTCTGGAAGCAAATGCATCCAGGAGAATACAAAGCCCAACATGAGTCTGGGGAGGACACTCATTTGTTTCAAAAAACCTTCCAGCAAGGTTGATCTCCACTCTTAGGCTGAAGGCCACAGATAGGACCTTCCTGTCTCACACCATCCCCAGGATTTCTGGGTATTCCATCCCTGTTTATGCATTTCTTGGTGAGGCACATTTAATGGATGCCTGTAAGGCAGAAGGAATCAGGAATTGCTGAGCACACAGAGTGTGTGGGTAGGGGTACAGCTGAGCAGCCAAGTGCCATCCTGTTGGGAAATGCTCACTCTGGGTGGTATTAAAAGAAGGGTTCAGTGCAAGCCATGGAAAAGTGGCTCCTACCTACCTAGCCCTGGCAAGATCTCAGCTGGAATATTGCTCAGCACTCTCTGTGTGACACAAAAATATGGAGGAGAGGAGATGCAGAGAACCCTGGCACAGACAGGACAGACATCAGGAAATACTTTGTGATGCTAAGGACAGGCCACTGGGGAGCAGAAATCCTAAAAAAAAAAACTCCTCCAAAAAACAGGCCAAGCAAGAATCTGTGATCTGGTTGGGTGTCATCCATCTTGTCCTGCTTGAGGCAGCTAAAGGACAGATTAGTACTAATTTCTTCAGTAATTTCTCCCCATTTACAGTCTCAATCTAGAGTCAATACATCAATTAATATGCTGCTAATTCAAGCCATGAACGGACTTCAACTCCAGCTTCAGAGTTCTGGGATTTTTAACTGTTATTGATCATTAATCACTTCTAATAGGCCCACAGGTGGTTAATTGGTTTGTGGATGCACACTTAAGAGATTGCTTCACCAAATACTGCAAAAATGAATGGCTTGTTTCTGGAGTTTTAACTTGGCAGAGGGGCCTTTTTTTCCTGCAACCAACCTCACTGAATCCAGTGAAGCTGTAAATATGAATCAAATTTAGACACCAAATGGCAACAATAAATGAAGAAGGGACAAAGGGATTCAGTATTGTAAGTGTAACTTTCCTGTTTTGCAGATAGAGTCATTTTTCCTTCCTCCATTCTCTCTCCTAATTAGCCAAGTGCTCTGAGTTGCTTGTTCACTCATGGTTAAAAATATTCCCTGCCCCATTTTCCTTCTCACGTGGCTGGAAAGTGTTCACAAAAGCTAAAGGAGCTGAGGAAAGCTGGAAGCCACACGATGCTGCAACACTCTCACCAGGTAAAGCACAGAAATCAAAACTGCAAAAAGATTGTTCTGGAGAAATAACCTAGAGAGAGCTTTTCCAAAAGCATCCTGACAGTATATTCCATTTTGTTTATTACTCAGTTAGCTCTAGGACACAGGGATTTGGATTTCCACTATCAACACCCAAGTAAAAATGCTTACAACAAGAAAATATGAGCCAATGGAAGCTACAAAAGCACTCCCCAGGATTTTTCCTTAAGCAAACATCAAAAAAGAAGAACAAAACCCCAAATGGATGGCTTCTCTAATGACAGACTCATTATCTAAACAAGAACACACAGACACAGCTTAAAATAATTTCAGTTCAGCTGATAATTCAGTAAAAGAAAGGGAACTTGGACTGAGGTTATAAAAGGCACTATTCTGATGTCATTTCAGTTCATGTAGATGGGAGCATAATAAATGCTTTATTACAGCTGATCAGCCTTCCTGCACATCATCATGCTTCCCATGCTTGAGCTTTTGCTTCTCTGGGAGACAAATCTGCTGTGTAGATATGAGACAGACTACTCTTATCTTGTCAGGCTGTGTATGAAACAACAGACCCAGACCTTGAAATCCCAGTGCAAAACCCAAACCTGAATAACTGCTCACTAAAGCAGAAATAGCAAAGCCTTCATTTAAACAGCCATCACTTCAAATACCTTCAAATTCTTTTCCAACCTCTCAGGGTTGCAGAGCAACCCGTTTGAACCCTTTTAAACAACTTTCTGAATTAAATCTGAATTAAAATTGTATTTTAACATATTCCTATAACCACTTTCTGTTGGAATTGAATACAGTATGGTGATTCTCCAATTCTTTTAACCCTGAACCACAGGGATGACCTCACACGTGTGTTTTGTCCAAGCCCAAGGAAAGTCACAACCATTAAAATGAGTGAGCATGAAGCTTTTTGCACTCCTTGCATCCCTCCCTAATTTGCTCCCTTCCCAAATTCTTTCTCACTTTGCTTTTCTGGTGATGCTATCACTGTTCATTCATCTTCACACTTCCAGACCTGATGACAAACAAAAGGTTCCAAAATCCTTTTCATGTTACACACCTGTAGACTTCTCTGTCCAGACTACTTCTCTTGGGTTGTTTTTTTTTTGTTTGTTTGTTTTGTGGTGTGTTTTTCTTTAACAGAAAAATGTTAAAAGATTCCTTGCAATGTGCTCTAATTCATCAGGCTAAAGAGCAGTCAAAATGTAAAGAAAAAGAAACAAAACCCCTTGATCATTTGCTTTCTTTTCAATGACAATTCCTGAGCTGGCTATGATAATAGCACAGAGTAATCCCACCAAAGCCCTGCTACTAAATATTTACATTAGCATAATCTGCTCATAATGTCTTAGCCACACCAGCCCAGGTGCACCATGTCACTTTACTAACCTATTTTCTAATAAATATTTCAGCAAAAGTTTTAGCATATTATCTATAACCACTGCCACCTCCTGCCTCATTTATATTCCGTGCTGCTTGTCCTCTGAAACAATGGGGACAGATGAATGAAAAATAACTGCAAGTTATGAAATACTCAAGGACAAACTTGTGGTCTGCCTTCCAATACCAGGTACCCTGTGACAGGCAGTGGATTATTTCACAAACCACTTTAGCATCAGAGCTACCTCGGACCTGAAAATCAAATGGAGGGAACAGCTCTGTCAGGAAGAGGAGTGTAACAGCACTGGGACACCAAATGATAAACATAGACAGAAATAAAGAGTTTAAATAAAGGGGTCTGGATTTACAGACCACCCTAATGTCCTTGCAGATGTCCTCTGCCTACCCAGTACCTGGATGGATCCATGCTGATCCCCAGCCTGATGGGGATCCCATCCTGATGGGACTTCCCAAGAATCCTCAGCATCAGGGACAGCACCAACTCAGCTCCCCCTGAAGTGCAGATCTCTGTTGGATGGCACAGAGTCAGGAAAACATGGGGACAGATGTTGGGGTTGGAAGGTACCTCTGGAGGCAGCTGGAAGAACTGGAGCAGATTGCTCAGGGCCAGGTCCAGTTGGGTTTTGAGTATCTCCAAGGTTGGGGACTCCTCTGGGCAATCTCCTTGGGCATCCCCTGGCAGGGACTGACTGTCCTCTCCCTCCTCCCTTCTCAACCACTCCTCTGCAGTCCTGGCTGTGGTTTCTTTGGTGACTTTTGGGGTGCAGGAAAAAAGCTTTAGACTCCTGTACTCTTTTTCAAAAGCACCAGCAAACTCTGCCTCCTGAAATTTTCTCTGAGATGTAACTCCAGCCATGGACATAACCTTATGCACTAAATTTCACTACCTAGAGAATTTTATGAGAGAGTCATAAAAGCTTGGAGATAGTGTTTGCTAATGTAAATGCCAGAAGACAATTTAATTTAGGAGTTTTTAGCTAAGGCTACATGACTGGGAAAGTGGTGCCTATGGCAAGTGGACAGCATTAGTGCTCCTCTATCCCAAAAGTTAATATTCTAAAGGAAGAAGACTTTCTGAATTCAGAGAGACTGTTTCTTATTATGGTAGCTGGCAAAAACTTGCATCAGATCTTATCATTTAAAACAAATGTAATCTGTTGTAGTGCTGCTGGAAGAAATCTCTGCAATCAGTCCAGCTATTAAACAACCAGTTTTCATTCTACTGTGCTGCTCAATAAAATGTAAAAAGTCTTTGCTGTGCTACAAATACCACCACCCACCCTTGATGGGTTTATTTGCCACAAAACACCCTTCCCATGCAATGTGCAGCCCCAGAGGTACAGCCTGAAGCTTCCCTGGGCCAACAACCTTGCTGTGGACACAGAAATCCTGACCTGAGCTTTGCTCTGACCTGAGGAGGAGAATTCCTTTCCTGGTGCCCCCTCCATACAAGATGCCAAGAGACCACCAGCAATGCAAGAGTGGAGTTTCCTGAAAGATGCCACCTTTGCTCTCCTTTGGACTTGACCTAAGATGGGAATTCAGCTTAATTTGGTGCAGTGATAAAAATCAATAAAGCAGAAGATTTTTTTTCCTATTGCATTTTTTTATAAAGCAGCATTCAGAGAAATAATTAAAAAAAGAGAAGGAGCTCCTGGGAACTCTGAGAAAGGTCATCCCAGGCAGAATTTCCTGTGCAGTGTGGAAGTTCTGACTCAATCTGGCCAGAAGTTTCCCAACACTTGACAGGGTCTCACAGCTTGCAGCACAGGAACCTCCCCCTTTTTCTGCTGACAGAACTGTCCTCTGCAACTCACCCATTTCCCTGCCCACCTAGATGAGAACACAGATTAAAGCTACTCCAGGTAATTATGGACCAATCAATAGAATCGATTCCCTATATTTCAAATTCTTTGGCATTTTCATCAATCTTGCAATCAGTCATTAAGACAATTGCAGCTGGTAAATAAATGGCACGACATTGCTTGAAAAATAATCTCCATTTTTTGGGGTAGGTGTTTAATTACTGGATCAAAGTAATTAACAGAATACTAAAAAGGACAGAGAAAGTGATCTCCAGCTGCAGATGATGACCAAGGTTGGTTTATCACCTCTTCAGTGCTGCTGGGGCCATCAATCAGTTGTGCTCAGTAACTCCACTTGCTGCAGATGCCTCTCCTCTTTGCCCATTACCCAAAATGTCAAGTTCATCATGATGCCCAAATGGCAGAAAGGTTCCATAAGAGCAGAAAAGAATTTAGCTTTGAGTCCTACACTTTACTTCTACTTTTACTGTCTAACCACCAAGAGTCCCAGACATAGACACATTGTCCAGAAGAGATGAACTTCCACAAAACTCCACCTCCCCAAGAAGCTGGAAGAGGTTAAAAATGGGGTTTCTAGCAATAGATGGCACTGATAAACCCCCAGCAGCTGCTCTGCTTTGCTGCTCCAACAATGCTTCTGTGGCTGACAGCCATGGGAAGGGATCACTAAGGCTGAGAAAGAAAAAAACCAAACCCCAAGACCTTACTGGAGCTTTAGGTAAGGTTGTATTTGATCCAAAATGTGTCTCTCTGATACTGAAGTGACACAAACTGTTTTAAGAAGGTGGTGGGGTATGTGAGGGAGAGGGAATGAAGTGAGATGAGACCAAGGCTCTTCTCCTGACAGGTGACTGCCTGCCTAACCCACCTCTTAACCTCTGCCCAAGATCAGTGCTTTGCTGTTCTTTTTATTTCTCTTGCCAGGTCCCTGCCTGACACTGTTGGCAGCAAGGAGACAGGACTGGAATAAATGCTTCAGGCTGATGCTTCAATACCTGCCAGTGCCAGCAATCCCCCCAGCACAGGAGCCTGTCCCTCCTGCTGTTATTAGGAGGGTTTTTTGGCTCCTCTGGAAAGAGTTAATTTATCCTGCACTGGAGGGATCCCAAATGGGAAGAGTCACAGATGATGCAGCACAAAAATCAGGCTTGCAGGGCAGCACTGGTAATGGTTTGGGGTTTTTTCAGTCCATCCCTTATTTTGGGGAAGCCCAGAAACAACCTGCCTTCAGCATTCACTTCATCCTTACCAGCCAGGTGCTTTCTCCAATTTAGAAAGGCTAAAAAAATGCTGCAGCTGAAACCAACCAGACTCACAAGGAAGCACAATGGAACCAAGGAATCCAACCCATTTTGGTTCACTCTTTTAACAAGCCCTGCACACAGCAGCAGAATGCAGGACAGCAGAGGGACAATTCCAACACTGCAAACAGATCAATTGGCAGCCCTTAAGCTGGGATCTCCTGCCTGGAAACACAGGGATCTGATCCAAGGTGGTTTTGAGGATATGGACTTGCTCTGACATCCCAAATCAACCTGGAATTCTACAGCTGGTGTTTAGCTGCTTCCTGGGAAAGTCAAAAATTTCAGAAAAAAAAAAAAAAAAGCCAAGTGTGTTAATGGGACAAAGCTGTTGCTAATTTTTCTTTTTTTTTAATAAATAGGTTGTGAAATATATTAGTATAATACTATACAATGCTATAGGACAAGAACAAGAATAGATAGAAGACACTGATACAAGCAGACCATTGTTTATGAGGACAGCCAAACTTCTTTCATTTTGCTAAGCAGCTTAACCCATTTTTCCAGACATTTAGACCAGAACATGCTAAGTTCTGTTCCCTGCCTGCCAGACTCAGGTAACAGGCAAAAAGCAGGCTGTGCCTCACACCCCAAGCATGCAGACATGAAGCTGATACAACCCACATCAACCCTGACCTCCCCACTCCTGAAGACTGAAGCCTGGAAGCATCACTCCAGCAAGCCAGGAAGCATCACTGCTGCTCTCCAGGGAGGGCTGAGCATCTCTGGGGAGTTACGTGACCAATTCTGCCTTCAGATGCTTTGCAACTGGATCATCCCCAATGAAATCTGGCTCTCTGCAATGTCCTTTATGCAATACTTTAATTTCACTCTCCCTGTTAATCCTGAGGAAGCTCTTTAAGCTACTGAAATATGCCACGGGGATCAAGTATTTTTAAAACTAAAGGAAATGATTTGGGTTTCAAAATACAAACAGTGGCTTGGAAAACCTTTTTATAGGGTACCATAAGACTAAACTTTTCTGACAGCTGAGTTTGTAAAAGAGTGCAATAGCATCAAGCTCCTGTGCTGAATCCTCACCCTGGCTACAGCAGAGCCAGAGGAAGGTTTGCTGCCACGGGGATGCAGCAGCAAGAGCAGCCCCAGTGCTAAGGCAGGGCTGTTACCTTCATCCAAAATGCAGCTCTTTGAATTTGGAAATTACCCTGATTTGGAAAAATTCCTGACTCCCAGCAAATGGGAGGATGGTGAATCCCAGCAGGCAGATGGTGGGAGGCACTGGGCAGGCAGTGGGGCTGAGCAGCCAAGGCAGCTCTGAGCCTCCTAAGGAGAGGATGGGCAGGCAGTCACTTCACAGAAATCAGGGCCACTGGACCCATTTTCCTGGACTGGGTCAAAGTATAATTGGGCAAAAGGCCTGAATCACATTTCTGCACCATTTATGCTCCTTTTACTTTGTCCTCTGGCCTGAATGACACGTTTTGGCTATCTCTAGACAGATAATTTATAATGCTGCTGGCACTGAAAGCCAGCAGCTTCCCTGCAAGTAGACTGTAATTATTTTATGGGCTCATATAAGCAACAGAAACTAAGTGGGGAAAAATCCAGACCAGCCCCAGCACTAGGATTTGTGCCCACCCAGAAAAAAACCCAACCCAATAAAACGTCTGTGTTGATTATTTCTGACCAGTAGTGGTGTCCAGAGCAATATCTACCAGTGTCCTGACCTTACACAGAGCAATATTACACATGGAAGATTATTTTCCATTCCCACTGAGATGTTACCAGGTTGGAATGAGATGACTTTCCTGAGCTTTCCAGGCTGATGAGCAGCACCCTGTGGCTCTCAACTTCTGAAGAGCTGACACTGCCATCCAGGTGGGGAGGGCAGGAGTTGCCCACCTTCCCTAAGCTCAGCATGACAGCACTCATCTTGATGCTGTGGGGTCTTTTTTATTGGGAAACCATAAAGACTTTCCCCTTCTGTATTACTGTGTCCAGCTCTGGGGCCCCCAACTTCAGGAGGACATAATTATAAATAAATATCTCAAAACTGGTGTAATACACATATCAGATCTTGCAGCAATGATAGCTGGCCAGGAACTTCTGAAGAACTCATAGAATCATCATAAAATGGTTTGAGTGTGAAGGGACACTAAAGATCTCCCATTCCCACCCTCTTTCCATGGTCAGGGACACCTCTCCCAGCCCAGGGTGCTCCAAGCCCCATCCAACCTGGGCTGAGACACTGCCAGGGATGGGGCAGCCACAGCTTCTCTGGGAAACCTGGGACAGGGGCTCAGCACCCTCACACTGAAAAATTTCTTCCTATAAAGAAATAAATCCAGCAAGGATGAAGCCTTGTTTGGAAGCAGCTGGATTTTCCTGACTCCCAGTAATGAAGCTGCTGCTACAGCATCACCTAAAGCACCAGCACCAAAAGCTGGAGTGATCTTGGAGGGATGCAGGCATGAAAAACAGCAGCTTTTTGATGGAGAGAGGGATGCTGGCATCCCAGTGACTCAAGGAGGCCAGGAAAATGCTGCTCTGTGAGAGGATATTGATGCTTGTGCAGATACAACTTAGCAGCATTTTCAAGTCCATCTGCAGCAGATGTTATGGAAAGTCTGGCAAGAGCAAGGAGCTGGATTGGCCAACGCTGAACCACGCAAGGATTTCTTAAAGGTTTATGGAAGGTAAAAAAGAAGAGTTTTCTGGAGTTTTTCCATGCACGAGCAGGCAAATTAAAAGCACAGTTTGGTGAAATTTTACATAATTTCAGCTTTAACGTCAGTAATATCCAAACTGCCATGGCTACAAACCAATAACCAAAAAAAAAAAAAAAATACAGAAAATGGCTGCAAGCAGCATCCAAAACTATCAGTAGAATTTTAAGTGCTTTCAATCAAAGCTTTTAACATTACAGCATCAACACAAAAGGCTGCAAAAAGGTTTGGGTTTGGTCATACTGAGAGGCCAAAGAGATTTGGGAATCACTGCTGAGGGATGAGAAGAATTTGGTACTTCTGGGTGTTCAGCAGGATTTTAAAAGAAACACTAAACGAAGGTTTTCTAAATTAAAGCAAAAAGAAATTTAGATTCTTTTTGCTGAAAAAACTAAGACTTTTTCCTGTCTTTTAAGAGTCTTTTCCCTTTTCTATAGCATTATTGGAAAGAATATCCTACCTTGTCAAGCTATTTAGGCTAATTTAAATTTTACTGGGGGAAACAGTGAGAGAGTTTTGTGGGTTTTTTTAAATACATCTACCTTAATACTTAATCCATTCTATTACAATTGTGAAATTCTCACTCCATGCCTACTGAAGTCAGACACTTCCTATACCCTGTACATAGTACATAAAGTTGCAAATGAGCCTTGCAAACTGATTTAGTTCAATATATGAGTTACATGATGACACCACTCAAACACTGGTCCTGTAATGGGGAGTATTTTCATTTATGTTACATTCACTTGAATTTGTAATTCATGACAAAATTACTGTATTTTTATTCCCAAGGTGTCATTAAATGCTTAAGAGGCAAATGCCATGAGAAAGGGAGACATTCAGACCTCTGCAAGGACCTCCTCTGGTGCTTTCCTGTTAAGCACTGACATTTTCATCACAAATCACCTGATCTGCTTTAGGAAAAGTTGCTCACCAGTGACTGGGACCAGAACCACTGTTCAGCAAACACAACCAACCTGCTGCTAGTCAACAAGCCCTCATTACAGCCTCACTGAAAATACTTTCATCAAAAATACAGCAATACAGCCCAGAGACAAATAAGTGTCATTTTCTCTGTCCCAGAGCAGGATAATCTAATTGTACAGAAACACAGAGAGAGAAGATAAAAACCTGGTCCAAATTAACCCTACCCCTATTATTTCTGTTGGAGAGCATCTTAATTGCAGCTCTGCATTCAGAGAGCCACAGAACCCTTTGGTTCTTCATTTGGGTGCTGTGTAATGAATGGGTTTTAAATTAGTTAAAAAAGTAAATATTAGTCTGTGACAAACTATAATTAATTCCTACAGCTGTGATCATCCAATAAGTTCTGCTAAGAAGCAATCAGGTTTGGTAAATGGAGTTCTTGGTGTGCTGAGGGTGGAGGGCAGCCCAAATCAATAGGGATGGGTGACTCCAGCAGAGGAAACAAAATCCCAGTTGTAATTTCACTGGACATCCTGGATCAAAGGGAACTCATCGTGCAAGGGGAAGATTAATGCACACAGACAGAAAATAAATGAAGATGTGGAGCCAAATCAGAACAGAGCTCATTAAGTGAAGGTATAATGGGTATTTGGAGAAAACGTCGTTTTTGGTTTTTTTTTAATATGAATTAGCAAAGATTGAACAGAACTTGCTTTACAGTCCCCAGGATAACCTCAGTCCCACAACATGTGCTCTGCCAAGGGGCTTCAGCCCTGTGAGGAGTGAGGGGAAGACAAGGAGATCAATATAAGATGGAGAACTCATCATCCAGCTGCTCTGGAACTGACAGGGTGTTGAATTTCCCTGAAACACCAAACCTTTTGTACCGATCCCATTTAGTACATCAGAAGGCACTACTGAGAAGCAAACAACTTTCCATCTTTAAAAGATTTGCCCTGTGTGTCTGCAAGTCCAATTTTTGACTTTCTGACTCAATAAAGGCAATCTGCCCCCAGGTGAAAGCTGCCAAGCAGACAGCCAAGCACAGCTGGTGGCAACCCTGGAAGAGGAGAAGGCTGGGCTGATGACGCAGGTGGGACAGACAGGGTGTTAGCAGTTGAGCTTTTGTTTGGGGTTAAGAGAATGAAGAAAATCTCCTTCCTTCCACTGGAGCTGCAAAGGCAATCTTTGCTGTTGCCTCTGAACAACTGAAACCTCATTTTCTCATTGCTTAAGCAGTCTTGGCACCCAAAGGAGCAGAATCGATAGCAGCAAACTGATGCTTCCCCACCTCCCCCCCAGCCAAATCCAATCCTTTCTCCTCTCACACACACAGCACCTTGCTGCTCACACCCCCAGAGGGGATTATTCAGCTCAGCAGTCCAAGGGCAGGGCCATGTCTGTGTGAAACTCCTCGTGGAAGACACAGATGGACAAAATCCTGCTGGGCTGAGAAGCTTGTGGGTGCTGGCAGGGCAGTGAGGGCTCTACCAACACCCCCCTGTTTCCCTGGGACTCTCAGGAGGGTCCAGCAGCAAGTCTGGTGGGGCAGATACCAAACCCAGGTGAATATTCATTGGTCTATAACCAGCTCCTTGCATGGGACAACACAGAATAACATCTCAACAGCATTTGAGGTGTCCTTTCTGAAAGCAAACACAGAGCAGAACCACCAGAAACCATCCCTGGTGGTTTGCAGTTCTGTCTTGTGACCTGAGTTCTTCTTGACTTCCTGCACTGCATTTGAAGGAATCTTTATCCAAACTAAACCCAACAGCAATATATGGCAGAGCTGAGAGAAAAGTGGGGTGAGAAGATCATCTCTCCCCCACGTTCCTTCTCCCAGCCCCAGCAGCCAAAGCTCTCCAGACAATCTGCTCTGCTGCAACCAAAGTCTGTTATTAGGGATTTGGGTTTCCAAGCATAGTTTAAAAAAAACCAAAACAAAACAATAAGGAACCAGAGACCCAGACCACCCTTCTGACCATGAATTCAGCAGGCTGCAATTTTTTTGTAACTACCAGGTGGCTCTTAGGGATTTGGATGCAGGAAGCACACAGCAGGCAATAGCCAACTCTAGGTTCAAAACCAAAGAGTTAAATTCAGACTGTGAACAGTGGTTTCCCACCAATTCCCCCTGGGAGGAACTGCTATGGAAAGGGATAAAACCCAGCACTGAAGATGTGATGCCCTTGGGAGCTGCCCCCCTCCCTACATCACCACAGGGGACACAGGCAGGGAGCACACAAAAAATGTTCTTGAAGAAAAATGGATTATAAAATGGAATCACATCAGATCTCCACCTATCTCCATCAGACAGTTCTGCATCATTTCTGTATTCCTGTGTGCATGCCCAGTCTGCCTCTGCCAGAAACCAGACCAGACCTGGACAATCAGCTTTCCAGCCACAGAAATGGACTTGGATAGAAGAACTGAAGAAGCCTGACTAGATAACATTTATTTCAAATTAATTTTCTGCCATCCAGCTACAGCAGTTCATTTTTTCCCTCCGAATGGGATCTAATAAGACCTAATATGTGATAAATCAGTTTCCTGGTTTAGGGCATTAAGAAACTGCACTGATCTGTTCTGCTAGACCAGGAAGGGCTACAGCACTCTCTCCCACAACAAGCAGGGCATTAAATAGTCTTAAATCATCAGGCTGTCCCTTTCTCAGCTCCACGACCACTCCTGCAGCTTGGAAATTTCAGAATGAGAAATCATTCTCTATGGCAAACTCTGTAGCTGCAAGCAAAGCAATTTAAAAAACACTTTAGGAGAGCAGTTCCTACATCCTTGCTCCTGTTACAAATTACTTTGCTCCAGCATTTACAGAAGATGCAGTTTAAATAATACAAATGGGTTATCAAATGATCAGGACGTGAACAGATAGAAAAAGTTGTTTCCTATCAACAAAGCCATCACAAACAAACAACAAAATGGGATTATTTACTCAGCACCTATTCATTGCTGCTAATTTAGCATGGCAATATTAGAACTGAAGCTTTAGATGCAGCACACTCCTCAGGATAATTTGATCGTGCAACACAAGTTCCTGATCCATCTTTTTCTCTGAGAAAGGGGAAATAAAACATCTGGGTCCCCATCACAACCACTGTTCAGCTCTTGTACGTCCAAGTGCATCTGTGTGTAGTAACAGGTTTACAGAAAGTTATGATGAGGAGCATGTCAATTCTCCTCTATTCTAAAAGATTTATGTGCTAAATCTGAACCTGAAAAAGGCTGTGAAGAAGCTGTCTTCTTACAGATCCATCTATGCTAAGAGAAGAAGATCCCATCCTTTACCTTCCCACCATCATAGAATCATAGAATGGGCTGGGTTGGAAGGGACCTCAGAGCTCATCAAGTCCAACCCTTGCTCCACTCCCCCCGTGCTTCCCAGCCCATGGCACTGAGTGCCACATCCAGGCTCTTTGGAAATATCTCCAGGGATGGAGAATCCACCCCTTCCCTGGGCAGCCCATTCCAATGTCTGATCACCCTCTCCGTAAAGAAATTCTTTCTAATGTCCAACCTAAACCTCCCCTGGCACAACTTGAGACCTCTTGTGCCCTCTTGTCTTGCTGAGAGTTGCCTGGGAAAAGAGACCAACCCCCCCCTGGCTCCAACCTCCTTTCAGGGAGTTGGAGAGAGTGATGAGGTCTCCCCTGAGCCTCCTCTTCTCCAGCCTCAACACCCCCAGCTCCCTCAGCCTCTCCTCATAGGATCTGTGCTCCAGTCCCTTCCCCAGCCCAGTTGCCTCCTTTGGACCTGCTCCAGCACCTCAATATCATCCCTGCTGTCCTTGCAGCCCTGACAGCCAAGTATTCCAGGAGAGCACCTACAGCAGACAAAACCAATTTCCTTAAGCCCTGGACACCCACCCATCCTCAACCCTTTTGTCTGAATTTGGTGGGGAATGCTACACCAGGTGGGCTTTGCAGTGATGTTCTGGAAGTGATCACCTCCAGCAGAAGCTGGGAACTGGGAAGGACCCTCCAGGTTAAATTTAACCCAAATCCATACAGCTTGTTCAGGGTGAGTATTTGTCTTAAGCTATGCTGACCTTAAACACTAAGCCCCACCTTGACCTGTCCTTATTTCTGTATTAAATTCTGAATAATTTTTTGCCACTTAGGCACCCCAGATGTGATCTGTTCCATCTCAGCTAGAGGGCTGGGTTAATATTCCCATGGGAAATGTACCAGTTATCAACATGGAGCAGAACCCTTCATGGGAAAATAATGTGTGCTGGAAGTTCTGTTCTTTACTTGCTGGTTGTTAACTGCCTGAGCACAGACAAATTACTTCATTCCTCCATGAATCAACTCGAACATCTGTAAGGGCAACATAACACAGATGATCTTCCCCAGATGCTCTGACATTCTTACAAAAATAAATCAAATGACTATTATTGTTGCTAATAAACCCATCACTGTAAATCTTGTTTAATGGCTTTGATAATTTTATCTCTGATAAGGGAAACCCTCTAGCAAAGAGGAGCTGAAGAAGTTAATGCCATTTATTCACCCACAATTCTCAACTGTTTGGGTAAAAAATCCAAACTACAGCTTAAAATTAAAATGTAACAACAATAACTTAACTTTTTAAACCATTTACTTTCACATCAGTAACACCCACCAAAATTTAGTGGGGAAGAAAAGTATTTACACTGAGTTACTGACAAAGGAGAAAAGATGAGCTGAAATTATTCACTTGCATAAAAAAGTAATTTTTAAATTACTTAAAAAGAAGACTAACATTTCCTGCAAATATATTTACAGCTTTAAAAAAACGAACAAGTAAAAAAAAAAAAACAAACAAGAGCCCAAAGCTAGAATTAATCTAGGCCAGTCAATCTGATTGGGCACAGTATTTTTATCTCACTGAACTCGACAGAGATTTACTTTCAGATCAATCACATTCAGGGACACACGAGGGTCAATGCCAAAGAATCAGCATCCCAGCCCCACTGCAGCAAGCCAGCACACAGAGCCCTCCCCTCACACATGGTTTGCTGGGATGCCTTTCAGCCAGCAAGGAAAAATATATTTTTTTTTTCCCCCTCCCTTCCAATACACAGAGTCAGACACTGCATACAAATTGCCTCTGCTCTTTTGAAAAAACTGGGCTTTAATTTGTCTTTTTTTTTTTTTTTTTTTTTTTTTTTTTTAATATATAAAATGGCTCGAGGAAGAGATAAATAACCAGAAATACACATGCCAGGTATCACTCCCTGGGATGGATGGGGAGGAGCTGCACTTCTCCTGCCTCCCCACACACTTGACCAATACTTGGCTGGGATGCTGATCAGCAGCCTCTGCATTCCCCCCCCTCTGGAGCCAGGAAATTTATGCTTCAGGGAAGGAAGGAAATGTTTAAGGGAACAGTTTTGCAAGTTGACAACGGTCAAACCAATTGCTTGCTGCAGCCAAGGAGAGCTGAAGGGTGTTACAGCACACTGGAACCCAAGGCTCACTTCCACTAATTGAATATCTATTAACTGAATTGCAAAATATACTAGCAGAAGAAAAAAAAAAAAAAAAAAAAAGTCATTTGCCTAAACATATCTTCTTAATTATCCTCTTATTTGCAGATGAAGACACTGGCATAGCAGGGGAAGAATACCTTATAAATTTATGTTTGAAGTTTAAGCCAACATAAATAAAGATTTATCAAACAAGAGGTTAACACAAGCAGAGGGAAATAGAAGATAGAACCTTTACATGGTCATTTTCTCTCCAAGCAGAAGAAAACCAAACCATGTAACTCTCCCTTTTTAATTTAAAAAAGGCTTTTGGGGGATTGCTCCTTCTCAGCCTAAAGCTCCTAGCAGATCCTGCAGCATCCCCAAATCCAGCACTGGCTCTGTAACATGTCTTAGAGTACTTACCACCCCAGACAGGGTTCTGCACTGCATGGAGAGAATTCAGTTATTAACAAACAGCACTGGGGAGCAGGTGAAAAAAACCCAAGCAAACTAAACCAAGCTGGTTCAGTATCCCTGCAATTTCATGGAAACAATTTGGTGGGAAGTCACCACAATTGTCCTTTCTGACTGTGCCACCTGATGGGTGACTGCTGTCCTTCCAGCCACACCAACCTCCCCCAGGATTTTGATGGAGAAAAAAGGACCTTCAGCTTTCCTTGACCCACGAATCCCTCCTGCTGCATCAGAACCTGCCACTGCCACCTGCCAACTCCCACCAACCTAAATATTTGCTTAAATATTTGCTATTTAACCTCTCTAGCCACCAACTACAGTTCAGCCCTTCCAGATTTGCATTTGAATTAGATGGAAAAATTACGTGTACCACTAATTCTCCACCCATGACAGGCTCCTGGTGACTGGGATGTAATGGTACCACGTGCTCTCTGGGAGCCATCTCTCCCCAGTTTGTTCAGAGACTTTTTCTAAACCCCCCAGCTCAGTTCTTGCAGCTGTACTGCTCACCCCATGCCATCCTCTCTGCTCAGCTCCTGCTCCTCTGCCTCAGACACAACTTCTCCAGTTATCAGCCAGCACAGAGCTGCCACAGTCCCCAGATCAAGGCAAGGGATGTATTTCCTCCATCCTGCTCCCACAGCCAGGGTTTCCATGTCAGAACAAGAGAACACTTTCAACAGCAACATGCAGGTAAAGGGGATTAGAAACCTTACAGGAGAGAGAACAGCATGCTCTGATTCCAACCTCCATGTACTGAGTGGAGAAAGTTTCACATTTAAATAAGAACCATGCAGAGCACCAAGGACTCAGTGCTGGCAGGGGAACCCTGGAAAAAAAGTGTTGAAAGCAGCACTGGGTTTGTTCACTGGCTTCAGTGGGATCATTTTTTTTCCCCCTCCTTAACTTCCAGAACAATCAATTTAGCAATTCATACTACAGATGTCACAAGTTATAAAGGAAATAAATGCAACTAAAATAAGGCTGAGTGAAATGTTATTTTCCCTGTGGACCCAAATGTCCACACACCAAGTTATGCTTTGTGACAATAATAATCCAGAAACTGATCAGAAAGAACTTTAAAAAATAAGAATAATAATAAAAAAAATCTCCAAACAATTTTGTGGGGTTTTTCTTTCAGAGCTGCACTTAAGGTTTGGGGGTTTTAGTTTTTGATGCAAGTTTGTCATTGGCAATATTCATTCTGGTTTTCCCCTAAGGACTTCTACTGCATGAGGTTTTTCTAACATGAATAATTAGTTTGAAATCTCACTAAGAGTGAAACTTTTAAGCTAGAAAACTTCATTGTGAGCAAAATACACACCACAGTACAGGATGGAAATCACACAGTCTGCATGTTCATACAAAAACCAACACCACCTTTAGTCTGTTTTCAATCTGTTATTAGAAACTGATGTTGGAACTTAAAAATGTATTTCATATGCTGGATGAATAAATCACACATGCCAGCATAAATTTTTCATGATTTCTCCATAAATTCCTCATTTCTTGTTGTCAGTTGTCTTGGCAGAAAACTAAAATATACGATGCTGTAAAAATGTCAGTCTCCTGTAATGAAGACAACTGTCTGCTTCTAGGAGTATCTGATGAGCACTGGAAGATGCTACAAATCAACCAGGATGGACAACAAAGAGTGCAGTGACCTTTTAGAAATACAGATTTTTTAAAACTGCATTTTTTGAGGGGGGCTTACATTGAATACTTGTTAACTTCCACTCATTACAAGCTGTGTTTTCTAGTGAGAGTGGGATTTGCACCTCCTTCCATCAAGACACAAGCAGTGGATTTTTTAGTTTAAGTTTCTTAGAGACCTTTAGGCTAGACAAGAAAATAGTAGATCAAAAGAAGAAGAAAAAATGGCTGCAGAGAGTGAGTCCTCAGCTTTCCAAAGAAATCCTGGCAGATTTCTCAGAACTTGCTCCTCAAGGAGAACCAAGCCCCTGCTCCCCTCCTTAGGAGTCTGCCTGCATCACAGGGTGAAAAAGCAGCTTGGAAGGGTTGGTTTGCAGAGGTAGAAGCATCATTTGAGGGAAAGCCAAACTCAGCACACATTTGTATAATTTCATTGCTACACTAAGGTACTCCAGCAGTGAATTTGGCAAGGAGCAGAAACCCAATGATCCTTCTCTATCCCCCCTGTTCAGCCTTCACCTGAAAAAGCCCATTTGCTTCTTGGCACTCCCACAGTAGAAACATTTGGACAAAATGGGAAAGCTGAGAAATACCTCTTAAAAAGCACAATAATAACATCCTTAGATGCTATCAAAAAAACACTGAAAATTACAGGTTTGTGTAGACCAGGAAAACTATGGCTAAAAAGCAGTATTTTCTGGGAAGTAACAGATACAGTGGCAAGTGCTGAGTAAGTATGGGTAAGCCTAAAAAGTGCTTGATGCTCTACCCAAACAGGATGGTATAGGTAATAACTAGGAGGTGTGCTTCAAGAAAATATTTTCCTTAACAAAAACTGTCCTTGACAAAACATGACTGAAGTGGTTGTGGAAGAAGAATGCTTAGTTTGAATTTAGAATAATAGTTTGACAAATGAAAAAGCATCCGGTGTGCAAGAAGAACTTAGAGAAAACATGCTGGGTTTTGACAGCTGGCAATTCTACTTTGATTTTTAAAAAATAAACTTGGTTGCTGCCTGAAAAGAAGAAAACAGTCCAGTAAGAACGTGAGACAACAAGGTGGGAGGGAGAGTGAATACTTGCAAACACATCAGAGCATCACACTGCCTTTTAAAATCTCACTGACAGTAACAGGCAACTAAAATTCATTCCAGAAAGGTTTCTTTTTCACTGTCTTTATAAGTGAGCTGTCAGAAACCCATCAACTATCTTCTTCTCCATCTCACTAATTTTTTCCAGCTTTCTGAGTAATTTTGTTCTGCCTTGCATACTGCAGACATGGCTGGGCTTGCAACAGGTAAACCATGGGAAACAATAAATTTCATCACAGTCAAAGAGAGAGGGGAACAAAGCCACTGGTCATTGAGTACCTCGTTTCCCAGAAGGAAAAGTTTAACATGAAGAAATAAGAAATGTCATGTAGGTAAGGTTTTTAAGTTTCCTGTTAATATGGGCTCATCTGTTCCTCCCACAAAGCTACTGCAGTTCGACTGCAACAGGGTCCAAATTTTATCTTCACATATGACATGAAAAAATCAGAAAAGAGACACAAACACCAGGGAGGGCAGGTACAAGTGTCAGAGCCTGCCCTGCTTCATAGCTCTGCACTTCATCCATCCAACCCACCTGCAATGCAGCTTGGAAGGAGGCATCTGATGGGCACCCATCACTCTACAGAAGATGCAGATGCAGCGGACCATCTGGTGGACTAAATTCCCAGAATTTTTGAGGACAAGTTGACTCACCACATGCCACAACATATCCCACTCTTCATGTATGAGAAGACTTCTCCTTGCCCTGAGCATCCTCACCTAACCACTGCTGCACCTTGATCCCAAGTTTCCTACCAGAGAACAGAGCATCTGCTGGTCTAAATTTTACTTTGAAGTACATTTGAAGTAAATTTTACATTGAAATTAAACTTTACACTGATTGGACAAGAGACCCAGAAAACCCAGCAGCGACCATCAGGGCTGATGCTCCAACAGCACAGGGGAACTCCATGGGAATGCCCACGTTGGATGCCATGGTGGTAACTCTAAAGGAAAGTTTATATCCTGCTCTGCCTCTTCCTACTAACAGTTATGTTTCTTGCACTGCCTGAGCACCCAGACTGCAATCTAATGACTCCCAGGAGTTTCACTAACCTGCCAGATGGAGCTCTTTAAAGCAACATTCCTCAGCCCCGAGCCCACGTACCGTGTGCTATTAACAGAGCAGAGCTGGTCCCACAGCCCCTGCCTCTCTGTGACCTGCTGAATATGCATATTCATAAACATCTGATGCATATGTATGACTGGATAATGACAAACCAGCCTTCCCCACGGAGGGCAGCTGCTGGGAGATGCTTCACCTGCGCAGACCGTTTGCTACTCAGAAGTTCCGCGTGGTTTAGGGATCAGAGATCCAGGCTGAGACCCAGGCACCTGAGCTCTCCCTGCCAGCACCCTACCCGAGCCCACCAGCACCTGCACATCCAGGTCCAGAGGAGGCAACTGGGCTGGTGAAGGGACTGGAGCACAGATCCTATGAGGAGAGGCTGAGGGAGCTGGGGGTGTTGAGGCTGGAGAAGAGGAGGCTCAGGGGAGACCTCATCACTCTCTCCAACTCCCTGAAAGGAGGTTGGAGCCAGGGGGGGTTGGGCTCTTTTCCCAGGCAACTCTCAGCAAGACAAGAGGGCACAAGAGGTCTCAAGTTGTGCCAGGGGAGGTTTAGGTTGGACATGAGAAAGAATTTCTTTCTGGAGAGGGTGCTCAGCCATTGGAATGGGCTGCCCAGGGAAGGGGTGGATTCTCCATCCCTGGAGATATTTCCAAAGAGCCTGGATGTGGCACTCAGTGCCATGGGCTGGGAACCACGGGGGGAGTGGAGCAAGGGTTGGACTTGATGAGCTCTGAGGTCCCTTCCAACCCAGCCTATTCTATGATTCCCAGTATCCAACTTGGGGTGGATGTGGGGAGGGATCCCCAGGCTGGGAATGGGGCAGAGCCTGGGAGCTCCCAGTGCCTGCTCGAGGCTTCACCGCTGGCTCTGCCCCAGCCGTGGGAAGGCAGATGCCACTGGAGCCAGCAGAAAGCCTGCCAGAACAAATTAAGCTGTCAAAAAAAATTAACCAGTTTAATCAGGCAGGGGATACTGCACCGAATGAATGCTTTGTGCTAAGGAGAGCTGGGGCTTTTCACCCAGTAGATGGAGCTTGAAAATGAACTTCAGCAAGTGGTGACCGGGCAGCTGGAGATGGTGGGTTTGGGGACCAAAAGCTCTGCTTTCAGCTCCTTCTCTCTGAAGTTACTTGCAGGTAACTTTCCACTTTACACATTATCATATGGACCTTAAAAACTACAGATTTCACAGCTTCTGGAGCAACCTGTGAAGCTTTGCATCATTCTGCAGTTGCTGGCAATCACAACCACCAACCTCCAGCACAGCAAAGAGCAAAAATGTCCTTTGCAGCTCAACAGGTATTTGATGAATGTTGATATGCAGTGAATTTAAAGAAGGAAAACATTTGCTTTTAATATTTTCCATAATATTGTTTTTAAGACTCCAAATGAAGAACTTTGGAGGTTTAAAGTTCACCCATTCCAAGACAAGGAGCTGCACAGATCTGACAGTATGTGGCTCAGTACTGATAGTTTCTAACAGAAATTATTAGATGCCTAAAATTACTGGTATATTAAGGCTGCTCTCATTCTGGTAAACATTAAAAATAATTAATTTACCTTGTCATTTCAATCTGTCCAGCCAAGTATCAGTCAATATGTTTGTTTGACTGGTGCAACAGTGCCTGCCTAAGTGTAACACAAATCCTCATGATGAAAAAGGAGGAACATCTGTCAAGGACAGCTTAGCTCAATCTGTGCCTGCTATGCCATTAAGAGACAGAGAAGATGACTTTTTAGTCTTCATCTTCAGTGACATAAACCTCCCCACTGCTGATAGCCAATGATCTGGCACCTCTTTTCTCTTTAAATACACTTTAAGCCCTTATTGTCCCTATAATCACAGATGATTGTACAAGCTGGTATGTCAGAGAATAACTAATTTTCTTCCCTTCTTTTCTTTTAAACTCTAGTTATTACTACACTGGCCAAGCTTTTTCATACTTGAACTGTAAAAGCCTTTTTTTTCCCCAGAACCTGCTCATGAAATACTTCTGATGCTAAAATTTAATAACCTCAGAAAAGGCCTCATTGGTTTTTTTGCACATTGAGGCTTCTGCTCTCTGAAGACCAAGTGCTATATAATGGCCAGTCATTTGAAAAAATAAAACCTCAGGAAATGGATGCCTTGGCAAATTAAAAGCTACCAGGGCTTTAGGCATCTTTTATTAAAATCATGTTAAGTTCCTGGCTTTCCTGGTCACTATTCTTGTGCATTATTCAAGAAAAAAAAGCTGCTCCTCCCACCATGTCCATTTCATAGGCCAAAAGTCCATGGAATTCAAGTCTTGCAGTGGAAGGATCAGCACTGGAAGTGATGCAGTAAAATTGTCACCAAGATTCTGATCCCTGTTCTCCTTCAAATGGGTTAATATTGGCAGGAGAAGAAAATTCAACCCAAATGGGGTTAAACGATGGGTCTGGAGCCATCCCAGTGCCAGCAGCAGTAGAGTGTGGGCCAGGCTGGATATCAGCACTTCAGGCCCTCTTTCACCTACAAAGCAGGTCTTTTGGGTCTAAAAGATGAGAAAATGGGAAATAAGGATCTTGGCATGAGACCTGGAGTTACAAGGGTTGGGCTGGGCTGAGAAAAAGCACTCTGAGACAGGAGAGACAATGAAACAGCTTCTCCCTGCACAGCAATCCAAGCTTCCCCACATCCCAAACTCCCCTTCCCTTCTCCAAGGGTTCTGTGTGGTTCTGCTGCTTTTTGAAATCACCATTCAAATAAAACACTCTTTAAAGAAAAGGGGAGAATTACAGTGCAGAGCGATGGATTTTACTGGAAAAGTAAATAAAAAGCTTTCTGAAATAGGAAGGTTCTCCCCAAAAGGTCATTTTTCTCTCCTACTCCCACTTCCTAAGTGCTGAAAATAACCAAATCACTAATTGATAGGCAAAGCCATAGAATTTACAATCCTGTTTCACAGCAAACTACAGAAATGTTCATTTCAGAGCAACAGCCAAGAGAGGCATTTAAGCCTGAACGTCCAGTTACAACACACAAAGAAACACTTTTTGTTCCTTCTGGAGACTGAAATATTGGGGTTTTCAGATACTGGGAGAGGAAAAGATAAATAAAACTCGAGGGTGAAAAACCAGCACATAACCCACTCACTGGGTATTTTTGAATGTGCAATAGTATTAATTTAAATGAAGTGGATATGGAAAAATAATGGTTTTAAGTGAAAACTGCTACACCTTCTGTATTAAAAATAGGCATCACATGACATCAGGTTTGGTGTTAGTAAAAATGGAGTCCTGCTAACATGCTTTTTGATTAAACACCACCAACTTCATTGAATTACCTGCTCCATGCTGCTGCTTTTCCAAGAAACAAGTGCTCCCACATCCTGCTTCACACCACCCATTTTGTGGCAGAAAAAAGGAAGAATTTTCTTAATTTGGGTGTGTGATGTGGCCAGCAGTTTGTGCTGGAGCTGGAAATATGCAGCAGGGGCTGATCCAGAGCACAGACTGCAGGTCAGGCCAGCAGAATGGCCATGAATAACTGGAAGAGCACATCCAGGTGGGTCCTGGTGTCCCTGTGGGTATTCATATGGTAGCCCCCTTTTCCCCACGACCAGAAATAAGAGAATTTGAAGCTGCATTTGAAGGTGGGAGCATCAGAAGTCCCCCAGAATGATGCAGCACTGGGAGGTCTTGGGACTCTGCATCAGGGCACGGGGTGATTCTGCCAAGGAGAGGTCACACATGAGTTGGGAGCAGAGGATTAGATCATAGAATCCTAGAATTGGCTGGGTTGGAAGGGACCTCAGAGCTCCTCAAGTCCAACCCTTGATCCACTCCCCCCGTGGTTCCCAGCCCATGGCACTGAGTGCCACATCCAGGCTCTTTGGAAATATCTCCAGGGATGGAGAATCCACCCCTTCCCTGGGCAGCCCATTCCAAGGGCTGAGCACCCTCTCCAGAAAGAAATTCTTTCTAATGTCCAACCTAAACCTCCCCTGGCACAACTTGAGCCCTCTTGTGCCCTCTTGTCTTGCTGAGAGTTGCCTGGGAAAAGAGCCCAACCCCCCCCTGGCTCCAACCTCCTTTCAGGGAGTTGGAGAGAGTGATGAGGTCTCCCCTGAGCCTCCTCTTCTCCAGCCTCAACACCCCCAGCTCCCTCAGCCCTTCCTCACAGGACTTGTGCTGGATCCCTTCACAGCCTCCTTGCTCTTCTCTGGACCTGCTCCAGCACCTCAATCTCCTTCCTGAGCTGAGGGGCCCAGAACTGGACACAGGACTCAAGCTGTGGCCTCCCCAGGGCTGAGCACAGGGGCAGAATTCCTGCTCCCAGCAGAGCTTCCCACCTCTGGATCAGTGATTCCCCTCAGCCCTGCTCCAACCCTGTGGGAAAAGGGGGAACCTGGGTGCTCTGAAATGCTCCTTGGAGTCCCACCACCCAAGGACACCATCACCATCTTCTCAGGCTTTGTCACATTTCCCAACTAAACTTCAATTTTTCCTGTGGGAATCCAGAGAGCAAGTGCTCTCTCAGCCAGGCCATGAAAATTGGTGCTGCTGGGAGAGAGGCTGATCTGGCACCAAAACTGCCAGGCAAAGTGGAATAAGTGGAATAAAGCTGGAAGGCACGTGGTGTCAAAGGCTTCATGACATGAGAGAGCAAATATTCACATGCAGCTCCATCCCAACCATTCCCACTGGGACAATAATGTCAATTCTGGTGACACGACCTCCCTCAGCCTTACCTACAGCTCAACTTGGAGCCTCTGCACACCAGGGTTACTTGAGTGAGTTCAGACAGCAAAAGAGAAAAAAAAAATCCAAATGTTCAGAATTATAAAAGCTAAAGGTTACAATTACAGTTTGATTTTTTTTTGGTTTGGTTTTTTTTTCAGTTATAATTAGAAAAATTTAGAATCAGAGAATTTTACATTCAAGGAAGTCTTCCACTAAAGGATCTATCACACTCAATACATCTGCTAAAGGCTCCTGATACTCCTGAAACAATTAAAGCAAAAAAAAAAAACCTAAACAAAAATATGTAACAAAATATTATTCACTATTCAGTGCAGAATATGAGTTCTTCCTGAGCTGCCCCACTTAATAAGCAAAAAAATATAGTAATGATCAAACTGATAAATATATTGGTTGGTATAATATGCTCTTGAGTCCAATCATCACAAAGTACTTTAATATCAACCCAGCTTTAGATCTAGGAGGGAAAATAATATCCAAATTATTCTTTTCCATCTGAAATTAATTTGGCAACGCTTCTTCAGATCTCAATTAGACTCTTATCAGAGAATTATCACAACACACACCCTGATAACCTCTTGTAGCTTTCTTTCAAAGCAACGTACTAAACCCAGAAGTTCTTCTCACTGTCTGTATGCACAGAAAGTGCAAGCATCCAAAATAATGAGTTGGCTTTATTGGTATCTTGTTAAAACCAAAAGAAACCAGACTACCACAGCACACTGTGGATGACGACTCCAAGAACTGAGGAAGAAAAAGCTCTTTCCAATATTCTCTTGCTTTATCATGCCCACTGCTCCTTTTGCTCAGTTGCATGGAGCTCCTATGTCCTATTTTTCTGTTAAAGTCTCACATTTCTGAGCTGCTTCTGAAAAGCAGACTGTGAGGTGCCTCTCAGGTGCTCATTACCTGTTTGCAGAACAAATATTTAAGAGTCAGTAAAATAAATCAGGGCAGGTGACCAGCAGGGCAAACTCCTGGTTTAATTGCTACCCCTGCCAGTGAAGCCCCATGAAATACCTGGCATGGGAACACCACAGCAGAGACAGGGGAAGTCTGCTCAAGTATTTATCTGATTTCACACATTTCTTTACAGTTCTCAAGCTTCTTAAGATGCTGAGCCCCTGTGCCAGGTTTCCCAGAGAAGCTGTGGCTGCCCCATCCCTGGCAGTGTCTCAGCCCAGGTTGGATGGGGCTTGGAGCACCCTGGGCTGGGGGAGGTGTCCCTGAGCATGGCAGGGGGTGGAACAAGATGATCTATAAGGTCCCTTCCAATCCAACCCATTCTAGGACTCTAAGAAGATACAGAGCATTCAGAATGTCTTGAAGAGACTAATTCTGCCACCACTCAAAGGAAGACAACCCATTGAAGAACACAAATATTTTCAGGTCTAAAGCTTCTTGCTGCTTAAAACTTTGCAAGGAGCCAAAAATAGCAAGGCCTTCTAACAGAAGAAAAAGGTCTCTCAGAATCCTTATTTCACTTTTTTCCCCTTTTATATATAAAACTTGAGCTCAAGCACACCAGCAGCTGGGATCGTTTTATCCCTACGTGTTTCTTTCTAGTTCAGGAAGAGATGTTCCCTAACATGCAATTCTTTACTTTCAAGCCACTGTAATTTTCTTGTGGCAAATCAAAGGTTGCAGTGTCACAGAATGTATCAGAAATATTTTGAGAAGATGTTTCTGAGGCGAGGACTGAGTGAGGATCATTCTCTCCCCAGCAAAATTCAAGGCACCACCTCTCTCGTGCTTTAGGGTGAAATAACACCTGCAGCAGCCTTCCCCTCATCACCCAGAGATGGGATGGTGCAGAGATCCACATTCCCAGGAGGAGAGCAAAGCCCATCCATGCTTTAGGAAGAGAAAAAAATAGGTTTGTCAAGGGATGCATAAGAGTGGAAGACAGAAGCAGCAGAGGATGCTCAGGGCACTCACCCACCCCACCCACCTTCCTTGCAGTAGGAATACTTTCCCACTTGTCTCCAGACACACAAACCCCATAATTTACACTACATAATAACCATCAAAATGGTAACTATTTTAGCACTGGAAATTATTATTCCACCTTCAGAACCCCAACGAGATCAATCCTGAGACAAACAGATGGGGAGAACACCTAGAGAAGCAGCAGATGTTTTTGGGAAGTTTGGGATATCTCCCTTTGACACCCCCCACACTGGCAGCTTCACCAATGCCAAGGCTGCTGCTCCATTTCTCCAGCAGAAATAATCACAGCTTAAAGAATTACAGGAAACAAACAGATCCATTAAATCCAATGGGCTGCCAAACCCCCAACTGTTCAAAATTCTCCTGCCAGGACCATTACCAGTATCACACCTATGCCAGTAACCTGCCATGGGGATGCCTTCTTTCCTCCCACTATGGAAACCACCAAGGCACAAGAGCACCAGCAGAAGGATATTCCTTCAAGCAACCTCAGCTTTCTCTTAAGGAAAAAAAAAATCCTGTGTTATTTTAAACAGAGCCAAGTATATTAATTTTACTCCCAGGCCCAGTTAAACCAAAAATCCTGTCAGGTCTTTACTGAAAAGGTCAGTGCATTATGCAACCAGGTTTTATGGACAGCAAAAAAGTTCCTCCAAGTGCAGAGACCATACCTTAACATAATTAATCAACATGCATTCATCTCTTTTATTTAAAGACAATGATGAAAGTTTTGGAGACATAAATTAATTCTGAAAACTGTCTCCTAAGAAAGCGACATGCTTAAAAAATTTTTATCTTCAGCCTATTCATGGGAAATAAGTGGGAGGTTTTTCTATGCAGAGAAATATGCAGCATTAAGGAAAACCCAAAATTGCTCCCATTTGAAGTCTTATTTCATTCCATCCCTAAATAAAATTATTTTGTTGTTCAAGTTGCATTTCTAGACCATTAAACTTTTTTAAATCAGTAAGCACAGACTCTTATAGGGAATTTATTAATAGTCAGGAAAAGTACCACCTATTTCTACTAATCAAAGCTCTTCCTACTGTTCCAGACTCTGCTTGAAATAACACATCCCTTCTCCTCCTAAAATATAATTGCATTTCAAACACTTTCTTTATCACAATATCCTATTTGGAAATGTAAAACAGTTTCCATATTCCATAACAGCACATTATGGAGTAAATATTTTAATGATCAGTGCCCCAGTTATAAGTGCAAGCTTTCAAGTCCCATCTGCTAATCAACTCTTTGAACATGCTATTAATGCAGGCTTGAACACCTTACTGAAGCAGGGGGGGTTGAAAATCATTTCAAAGGGTTTTTTTTTTTGTGATTTCTCACCCCACGTATCTGAAATTATTTCACAGTCTGGAAAACTGTGTCGTGTCCCTGCATTTTCTGTAGCTGATTATCCCAAACCTCTCCCATCCTTCCAGACTTATCTCTTGTTGTGAAAACCACACCTCCATCCACCACTGACTTGGGATGGATTTTGAGGAAGAGTTTTTGCATTTGGACTGAATTTGACAGATGCAACTTGACTGGACAATTATGTAAGTACAAAAAAGCCTGTTTTCTTACATTTTTTTAAACCCCAGTGGTTTGGTTTCTAAATGCCTGCATGAAGCTCAGCTTATTATGGCAAGCAAGCAAAATTTCAATAGTCTTAAAACACAAATTTATTTTGGCTTTGGGGTCAGTAAGAGTAACACTCAGGCACCTGTGCTACACTTGAAGGTTCAGAGTTACACAAAACTTGCTCCAGAATTAACTCCTTTTGGTGCCTGCACACTGTGGATCTGTGGATAGAGTTGTAGCTGAGGTTAATTCTGAACTGCAGCAGAGAGCTGACAGGTACTGCTATGACAACCACAGAACAGCCTCCATCTCCCTGCAAGCTCCAAAAATAAACACTCCAGCAACAGCATAAAGGTACATGTTAATCAGATGTATATCCCCCCTCCTTCCTCTTGGCAAGATTGTATTAGTTTTGTTTTAAATCCAGAAAATTCATTAAGATTCTGGGCAGGGTTTTCAGGAGGAAACACACCCCCCACCCATCTGCAAAGCCAACGCAGGACCAGTGGGGAGCAGGTGAAACCTGCCAGATTCTCTCCATGAGGCAAGTTAAATTTCCTCTGGAAAAAAAAATATGTAGGCACCAGAAGCCTTATTCTCACTGAGAAGCTTCTCACCCCCTTTTTCTTTGACTTCAAAAGGCAAAACAAGCAGGTGCTGTATGTAAATGTGGACATTAGACACAGAAAAGAGAACAGAAAACAGCAAATTCCATTTTCATAGGTGATTCAGTTTCCACTGGAACAGCTGCAGATGAAAGTAGCAGCTACAAATTAATACATCATAAGGTCTACCAAAGGAAATGATTGTCTCAAATGCCAAAAGAAAGACCAAAGATTAAATTATTTTCATTTGCAAAGACGTAGAAAGGAGCTGTTTTCATGTTCTGAGTTCTGTGTTTAAGAGGAACCCAGGTTTAGCTTCTCAACTTGTGACAAAAGTTAAAAACAATTTCTAAATCACTTCTGCACCATTTCTAAACATGATTTAGAAGGGAAAAACAAAGCAACACAAAAACCTTGCCTTTTTCTTTTTTTTTTTTTTTTTTTTTTAAAGCTACTTTTACAGTTAAAGCTCCTTGAGTGCATTTGCCTGCAGGAGATGCCTGGAATGAAGAATCTGCCTCCAAACCACTCCTCATCCTTATCCTGAAACATAGGAAAACCTCCTGATTTGTTGCAACTATTAAAGGCAACTAGTGGAATTTATCACAGAGCCCTGGATGACAGAAGCATCACCGTGGTGGAAGATTCAGACCTTAATTTCATTATCAGCATCTGGTGGATTGCTACAAAGCTGCTGTCGTGGGAGCTGTCAACACAGCTGATTAAACCACTTCCTTTCAATCCACTGGTATCATGCCTTTACTTAACAGGAATAACTCCTCCTGCAAATGCTAGCAGACATAAACCTTATGTTTAGATGTAGTTTAAAGGCATCCAAGTATCTGAAACAGAATTATTAGTGATTTCCAACAGCAATATTTAAAACAACAAGTAGCATTTTCTTTTGAACTTGTCTTAGCTCACCCTTTTTTTTTTCAGGCACTGTGATCATAAATACATTTAGTAACCAACTCGACAGTAGTTCACTAAGCTTAAAAAATCCTGTTGAAAAAGAAAACCCAGCAGATGAAAAGCTACATAACCAAAGGGACACAACCTAGAGATATGCTGCTACCTCTGTGAGCTTCACCTCCAAGTCCCAGCCCATCTACCACCCAGGTGCTCAGACAACTTTCTAAAAATCATTTAGCCTGTTCCACTTTTCCTCAAATTATACCTGGCATCTTAGCAGATGCTTGTCAAGCTGTTTTTAAATACCTCTGGCCACTCCACAACACCCCAAGGAATCCACTGCAGCTCCAGCTAGAGTATTGCCACCAACCTGAACCTGAAAGTTTCTTGCACAGTTTAGGACTGAGAACTTCCCACACGAGTCAATATAATCTGGCTATGCAAAGGCCATTCCCATCTCCTCTCTTGTCAATTTTTACAAGTCTAAAGGCATTTTCCTCTCTTTCTGCCTCTCTATCTTCTTTCTTGAGATTTTACCCCAAAACAATGGCCATTTTGAGACACTATATGGATGAAGACTTAATTATTAAATACTACTTGGATATTCTTTTCAATCAAGCACCTCTAAAAGTACTGTGCTGGTAGGTATTGGTTTTTTAGGCATTCAGGTTTTTGGTTCAAACACAGCCTTTCACTACTCTCCTAAAAAGCAGCTGATTCAATCCTAACACACTCCAGTCTATTATTCATCTCTGTCACCCTGTCACCAATGCTTTATTCCATCTCTGCTGCTTGGATATTGTTGCTTACTGTAAAACAGCAGCTGATTTGGACCGAAATTTGACAGTGAAATGAAAAGCTGTATCATCAGTTTGTATTTTCTTTTACCCCCTCTGACAACTTGTGTTTGCAGAAGGAAGCTCCAGCATGCCCTGCCAGGTCTGATCAGCACTCAGCAAACCTCTCACCTTCACCTGCTGGCAAACCCAAGGAAATTCTTTGCTCTGAGGGTGCTGAGCCCCTGTGCCAGGTTTCCCAGAGAAGCTGTGGCTGCCCCATCCCTGGCAGTGTCTCAGCCCAGGTTGGATGGGGCTTGGAGCACCCTGGGCTGGGGGAGTGTGTGTCCCCGACCATGGTGTTGGCACTGGATGAGCTTTAAGGTTCTTTCCAACCCAAAACATTCTGTGAATCAATGATTCTGGTGACATTCAAACCCCTGGGATTCTCAGCTCCCTAATTGCTTTGCTAAGACAACAGAGTCTGGTTTTAATTAAATTAGAGAAGTCAGTAAATGGAATACGAAGTGGCACATCTAGGAACAAAGCAATAACAATTATCTCATTAGAGATGAAGATTTTTGTGTTCATTTCAGCACTACAGGTGGCACCACAGATCTGTGCTCCTGACACCAAGGCAGGCTGAGCACAGGGAGCAACCCTGGGGCAGAGGGAGCACCCCCAAATTTGAGGGCACTGTACCAAAGCCATGCACACAAAGGATGCAGAACAAGAGCAATCTCCATGACACGGGTGAACCCTACTAGGAAGTGTAGCACTAAATGTTAAATACACATTTGCAAATATTCCCTGGTAATGCAGTTGTTCACATGCATTTCCCTGTTTCTTCTCTCTTCCTCCCATAGCTACAACTCTATCCCAGCCAGAATATTTTAACCCACTGGCAATCACCTGGAAAGAAACCATCACACAGAGAGGAGCTGCTGGGCTCTCTCTGCCATGGAGGTGAAGAGCTGCTTCCCAAATGACTGGACTCTCCACTGCATGCAGAGAGGGCTCAGAGGTCTTGCTTCCAGCAAGGTGTAGGTTTTATTTCCCCAGTTTCACTCCATCAGATGTGTTTCAAGCAGAGAAGCAAATGAACTTGCAAACATTCTGGATGGATTTAAAATCTGACTCCCTTAATCTGGAGAGGATGGCAAGTGTTGAGTTATTCCTATTGAAAGGATGTGGTAGCTTTAAAATACACCATTTGTCCTTATTATTTTCCCAGTTTTCTTCAATAAAAGTTTATAGGGGTGAAAATAAAAGGACCAGATGGACAAAAAGGTGGTTTACAAGGCAGCTTTCTGGTTCTGGAAACCACATTAGCTTCGACAGGAAAACTGAAAAGCACTCAAATCAATTCAGAAGCATTTACAAATGAGCTGGTGTAATGAAAATGAACTTGTAAATTAGAGATGAACAACCCCCTTTAGCACTTTTGCAGATATGCATCAACAACAGAAACTTAAAAACGATTTTGATTTTAACTTTAAATACTACTCAGATATTCAATGGGTGCCAAGGTTATTCAGTAAGAATCAAAGATCTTAACATCACATCCCCTTTCTGCTTCTTCAAGGACTTATTTTCAACATGGGAAAAAAGACAAAACCTATTTTTAAGGATATCATATATCAGAATATCATAGCCCTGCCCTGACTGCAAACCTCTGCATCCCACTTTCTACCTCTCCAAATCTGCAGAAGGTGGAGCTGACTGGGAAGGATCCCTTTGTGTTTTAAGGATAAAACAGTGGAGAAGGAAAGGCTCTTCCTACACTTTTGCTCTTAAATTTCTATGTTTCTATGCTCTTAAATTTCTAAATCCCATAGTTAAAAATAAATATCAAGGTCAAACCCCAACCCAAACGAACACCATGGAGTCACTTGGCAATATTGTGAAGAAAATATGAGGAATACCCATCATCTTTACATCAGGGGGAAGAGTCTGAAATACTGGTCACCCCACAGTGATTGCCATGGGACTGCCTGGCATCAACAGCCTCCAAACACGACCCTCCCCATCATATTTCAACTTCTTCACTCATCCTGCAAAGCACAGAGGTGTTCTCCTGCCCAAAAGGATGCCAGGGAACACACGCAGTCAGGGTTTCCAAACCACCTGCAAGACAACTGTCAAGACAGCTGGAGTTCTCCAACCAAAACCACTTGCAAAAGAAAAGAATTAAATCAAAGAAACCCAATGGGCTTTAGATCTTCCTCATCAGCTCCTCTCCAAGGGCTCTTCACTCCAAAGCTGCAGCCAAGCAGAAGGGTGCACCCGTCACCTCTGGGTACAGCTCAGAAGATGGCTCAATTTCCTACCTCGTGCTTATTATGAATGGATTTTATGAGGCTGTTAAGGAGACTTCAGGAGCCAAGATTAAAGTTACTGTGCATTTTTATAACAGGAATAGGAACTGTGGTTGAGGATTTTATAGAAGTAAACACTGAAAACTTTATAGCGCGGTAGCTACGAGTTAAGTACAGAAGAGATTTCTCCAGGCAACTAATAAATGTAATGTTTTTGCCTTATACTTTCACCACAAAACACATAAAAGCATTTGACACACTTAATATATGTCAGAAACATAAAGTATTGCACAAAGGCACGGTAGATATTGACCATGCTGCAATTATGGAGGAAAAGAATATGGGGAATAGAAACATTTCCAATCTCTCTGCGTTACCAGGCTGATCAAATCTGGGTTTTAAATGTCCTTTTAATTCTTCCCTGTTAGTACCACTGGAAATATTACAGAGCATACAACTCCATGTCAGCAGAGGATAACCACAAGTTTTTGAGGTCATATGCAAAACACAGAGTTTATTCCCAAAGGAATAAATTTAATTTGGGTTCCCAGAATGATGTCACCCTTAATCTGCGGTGGACTTCGAGAGCCCCCAGACAGGCCACTAAAACCCTGCCCTGCAATTTTCCAAAGCCATTTTTCAAAATAATTATTTGCATCAGAGAAGGAAAAAAAAAAACCAAACCCAAACCACCCGAGCAGCTGCATTGTGTTTTACTGTTTCCAAGCAACACTGTTGTTTCAGATCAAACATGAAACAGCCATCTCTGAAAGCTACAGTGCTTCTCCCTTTCTACTTACTTATTCTGCATCATGTTCATAATAACCCAGTCGAAGGGATAGACATTCTTCCCAATGAGATTCTTGAACATGATGAATGTTTCCATCAGAAAATCCTAAAAGAAGAGAAAATATTTGGAAAAGATTCACCTTTCTAGATGAAAAAAAAAAAAAAAAAAATACAAGTGATGGTGTCAGTTATTAATGGCTCGACTCAAAAGGTGTCTTACTGTTCTGCTTCATAAAAAAGCCATTACTCATATACAACATGCATAGATTCTACCAGGGCATATTTATATGAGATGTACATAAAGCCAAAAATAATTCTATTTAAACTTCTCAGACATGGTTACAATAGCAAACCTACATGGTAAACAATCTCTTGTGTTCTCAGAAACACACACCACTTTGTCAGTTATACAAAGGCACTTTCTGCTGAAAAAAAAAAAAAAAAAAAATTGGTTTCTTTTCTATACCATAAAAAAGGTCTCAGAGTCCTTTCCTGGGCAGTCAGTACTGCAGCCTACGCAGCCCAGTACATGCCTGGTGTATACTGGGAAGTTGCAGGAAGCATACTGGAACAGGGAAAGAGGGGAAAAACCTAAGATATTCATTTTATTCTTGCAGTTACACTAAAACCAAAACACTCCCTGGAGGCAGCTGATGAGTTGTCCCTCCCTTTGTGAATACCCTCCTTGCCTGAAATCAAGATTATCTGTTTCTTAGGAAAAAAAACCCAGATATTCTAGCTCAAACCTGAGAAATGGTGCAGATCAGCCTGGCCTGGGTTAGACAACAGGAATGGTTTGGCCATCCTGGAAGTAGGAGAGATTCTCCCTAAGGAGAGCAGCAGTGATTGCTGATGTCAGGGAAAAGCCCCCACCACAAAAGCTTATTCAGTGGCACAAACCAATTTATTCCTGCACAGATATAAAAAAAAAAACCCTCCCTGGAACAGAAACCTTGTGTACTTCACAAGGTAATTCACATTATGCAATCTGGGAATCTATCACCTCTGTCTAACAATTTGAAGAGCATCAAATGCTCAGAGAATGATAAAGGTGGAGGGAAAAAAAGAACTTAATGCAGAAGATCCTTGATCTGCTTCACAAAGAGATAAAAATGAACTTTTATTCCAAGGTTAGAATATTTTCCCTTTGCTACAGCTTCTCAGTAATGGTATTTATCTCCTCTATCTTTAAAATGTCAAATGCCTCCAAAAAAACCCAAACCAAACCAAAATGTTACATTCACTGGACTTTTAACTAAGGCTGGCTTTTATGTAACCTTTTCAGTCAGAAACAAATATGAAGTTACTGCTCTCATAAGCATTTCACCAGATGTGAGAGGCAGACTCTTGGTGGTGTTTTATCTTTCAGTTCCTTGATCTGTTAGGATGCTTTTCCCAGCTCAGAAATTCAGTCAGTGGGAAGAGGGAGCTGCAGAGATCCTGAGGACACAACACAAAGATCACAAAGCAACCCGAGGTCCCAGGTTACTCAGCTCTGCTGTGTGCATGGCACAAGGGTTGCTTTGGGATGCTCTGCATCCCAGCTTCTGGTACCCAAGGAAACACCCAGGCCATACAGGCCAAGCATCCATAGCTACAAAAGAGGAATTCTAACCTAAAAAAACATAATTTTGCTGTTCTTCTGAAACCACTCCCAACAACACAAGCTCAGTAAAGATGTTTTGACATTAATAGGATTGAGATAAAACTTGGAAGTGCTCGTGGTTAATGAGATGTTACTGTTGCATAAGGCAAAACTCATCCCAGACCCACGCTCCACCAGCTCCCTGGGTCTTCATTTAAGAGACCAAACTGCACTCTTCCCTGCTCATTTCTCAGGCATTTTGGGGGAGGTCCATAATTTCCAATCATCACATTGCATATTCTGCTGCCCAAACATGGCCCAGGACCTCACCTGAGCACATTTCCAGCTGGATGGAATGATGTCCTGAGCCTCCCAGCTCAATACCTGAAACCCTGCTGGAGGTGGCACCAAGGGCAGGGTCAGCACCTCTCCCAAAGGGCAGGGTGGAGCCCACTCTGGTATTTTTTTCCCCCTGAATATTTTTTAGGAATACAGATGTCTCCTTTCCTCACCTCATCCCAGACTCTGCCTTACATTTTGTCACTGGTTTGAGCCTCTGCACACTTTGCTGATGAAGCTGGGGCTGTTGGTGGATGAATTTTCCTCTCCTCTGTTGATGATTCACATTCATTACTGACCCTGGAGGTTGGGCCACATAGGATCTTGACCTACTTTGCTGATTCAGCCCTCCATTTTCATCTACTGATATTTACATTTTAATAATATTCCTTTCACAGAGGTACTTTAAATAATGCTCTATAACAACTAATCTAATTATTGATCAAATAAAAAGCTCCTGATGCTTACCTGTACTTTATGTATTTGTGATATTGCTCTCTTTTCCATTTTATCTCTTAGAGGAAAGCAAAGCTCATATTATGAGCAAAACTCTGCTTTTTAGGGGGAGGGAGGGAGTGGAAGGGGCAGCTATCAGTTCTTGCTGTGCTACTTATTTTCTGTACACCTAAAAGCAGGACAAATTGTTCTGAACATTAAGAAATGGTGAAAACCTGCACTAAAAGGAGGAAAGGCTGCAAAACCTGGTCTCTTTCCTACTACAAAACCTGTTTAATACCCCAAGGCAGCAAAATTCACAAGAGATGGGACCCTTTCCCTGTTCCCATCCAGAAAAAAATAACCAGAGTGAGCTCAGCCCTGCAAGTGGGGAGATGGTGCTGAAGGAGGCTCAGACAACTCCATCTTCCCTGGCCTGCTAAGCATCACACCCTGAGACACTGCTATCACTATTTATACTTCCTGTGACCTGAATTTCAAAGAGGTTCTTCAATAAACTCTCAAGCTTAATAAAAATAACCACTTCAAACATGTAGGAACTCATTAGGAAAAAGCTTGGGGCCGAGCTGATGGGAGTTTCAGCTTTGCTGAGTCCTGAGGTGGAGCAGCTAAAAGTCAAATAGGTTCAGTACAGGTTTTCAGGACAAGAGCTTAACCCTGATGAGTCTGGGTTTGGAAAGGCTCTGGGGGGGTTCCCACTCTTCACCACCATGGGTGGCTCTGCAGAAACCACCTTACCAACCACCCCCTGCCAAACTCATCTCTCATCCTGCTCAGAAAAATTGGCTTAAGCCACTTAAAATCCATCTCACAGCAACGGCCAGTCCAAGGCTGCGATGAAAGGATGTACAATCCTCACCAAAGCTGATGTTAAAACCAAAGAGAAAAGATATTAAAGGAGGAAAAGATAATGGAGGTGCAGGAAACTGTCATTTAAAACACCCTCTGGACATTGGCTTGAATGCCTTTAGGGAGGAATACTCCTAGGATGCTCCACATGGCAAAACAGTAACATGTATTTTTTTTTTTATCAATTAATACCACATATGTCTCCACTGAATATAAATTCTACCAAGTAAAAAGAGAAGAGAGATCAGTTAGTCCCAGAAATAACCTCACTGATCTCAGATGAGAATTCAGCTCAGGACAATAGCAGAGCTGACAGCAAGAAATTCCTCTTTGAACAGAAATACCTTAATGAACCTAAACAATACTTTCTGCAAAGACATTCAAGAGTGGTTTTACTGCATTCCACCTCATCTTTTTTAAGAGTTCTGAGGTGAAATAAGACCATTGTAATAATCTAAAAATGACACCTACATAACAGGCCATAAAGTTTCCTCTCTCAGGTCTAACACCAGGCTTATAACTTCTGGTTGGGCAAGAGCCCATGCTGAAGAAAGATTTAAGGGTTTCCAGTGGTGCAGAAGCAACCACAGCTTAAGTTCTCCCTTTTTCTTCTATTTTTTTTTTCTTTTCTATAAAGAAACATTCCTTTCTGCTTTGAATTAATCTAGTTTCAGTTTTAAATCACTGCTGCTTTATGCCTTTGTGATTCAACTGAAAGCCCTGACCAGGAGATGCAGGTGTCACCTCTGTATGGAGGGACCCTGGGTATGAATGAAAACATTTCAGGATCTAAGCTCTGACAGGGGACTCAAAGGGCACTGGCTCCAAATTTGTCAGATTAAAAAGAAATGGGAAAAAGCACAGAAAAAGTTAAAGCAGCAGCAAAGGGCTTTTTTTTTTTTTTTTTTTTTTTCCCCACCCAAACTATGGAGTACCAAGGGATATATTTGGCACAGCTGAGTGAGGAGCATCCCAGCACTGAAAACAGAAAAGCCCTAAGAAGGAACCTGGACAAACCTGAACCACTTCCCTGATAACAGGAAAGGAGGTTTGGGAGAGCTTCACAGGGCATCACTTGCTGGTGGAACATAAAATACTGAACAAGACACAGCTTGCAAATCAACAATGCAAGCTCAGCCACAAAGGGATTCTTTTGAGAACAATAACTTCCCATTTGGTTCTCACTGAAAAGGTGAAGTTTTTCTCTGAAATAGAGGAACTGTTGGCTGGTGCCTTCAGCCTTTTGTCCTAAGTGGTTTTATTTGTGTTTAAATTAAAAAGGAGAAAATTGTGTACATGCACTGTAGTTTCCTTTTATCACAGCATTAATAATACGGGGTCATTATTCCTCTGCACCCTGCACCTTCATTTAGATTATTCATATTTTAAAGTCAGTTTAAGATAGCATTATCTACCATGACCATATCACCCATTTAATGTTTCACCAGGTTACTACCTCTGTTATTTCCCATTAACACACATTATCATGTAAGCAGCAACAATATTAAACCATTCAAAAGGTGCATTTTAATTAAAGATAGAAAAAGCATCACAGCAACTGACTTATCTTTCTATCTGCTAATACAAACCCCAGCCAAGTGGCAGAACAGAAGAAAACAAGCAACATGCTGCTGGAAAATAGGATTTGGACAGGCCAGAGGAATTCCAGCCACACATCCCAAGAACACACAGAGTGATTCTTCATGCATTCCAGGGCACAGCAGAGCAAAAGAATCAAGCTCTTAAAGCAAGCAATTAGAAAGAGACCACTTGCCAAATTTCAAATACAAAATTACTCCCTTGTTTTCACCAAGAACTGACTTAGAAATCACCTTTCAAACAATTTAGACCCAAGAAGTGAGATTTCAAATAAACACTTCTTGCCATTAGAATAATCACAGATTTACTAACCAGCCTTTTTTCTCTCTCCATTTTGCACTACAAGTTTTAAGAGCAAACTGCCTTTTCCATGTAAAACCCTGTAATCACTTTGCCTTTTCCAGAGGCAAATGGTTTGAATCACTTCAAAAGTACAGAAATGCCTTGATTAACCTTAACACCTGGGTCTTTTCTTGTGTGTTAAAAGCATTACTTTCACTCCCCTAACTGCTTTTACCTTGGAAATGTTTTGTTATTAGTGGAAAAAACAACTGAAGGGAACTTCATGGAAGTGCTCCCAGATCCCAAAGCAGAGGAACTGGGACTCAACCATTTCAAGGCTGTGCTGCCCAGGGAGGTCTCTGCAGTTGGAGTTTGGAACTGCTTGGTGCTCCAGTAATATCACAACAAAAACACCAAGAGGCTGAGCCCAGAGGCTTGAGCACTGCATCTGAAAAGTGGCACGGGGCAAAGAGCTCAAATCTTGCAGGGTGTGCAAGCAGAAGTGAGAGGAACACAAGTAAAAGGGAAACGGGAAAGTCCAAAGGTGAAGATGCAATGCAAACACCTCGGGTTTGGCTGTGCTGGCTTTGGGAGAAGAGAGGAACCTAAATAAAGGCCAATCTTAAAGATTCAAGCACAGATGAAAGCTCCTGAAGCACCTCAAAGATTCCCCAGCACCAGGGTGGGCAATGAAACCCCCCTCAGGCTTTGGGAATTCTGCTGATGGATCTCAGCCTCCAAGTGTGGTCCCCAGCCTGCAGCAGGCACTGGCAGCTCCAGCTCTGATACCAGAGAGTTCTCTCCTTAGATACAAACTCTTCTCAATTATGCTCTAATTAAGTTGTGTTGTTGGCTTAGTCAGGCTACTCAACAACTCTGGGCAGACAAATTTCAATTATTACTGCTTATTTAACAACTAAGGGCATCTTTAAGGTTAAAATGCTTTGTGGAAGATTTAAAGTGAGTGGATCTGCAAGTCAAAGCTACTTAAACAAATGAAATGAGGACATCTGGAAGATTTAACACTTAAAGTTGCTTTCTTTCAGAAAGCTTTTTTTTCCTTCTTCTCTTCTTAAACAAAAACATTTTTACTCATGGCTCAGCACTACTATTTCTTTTTATTACGTTTCCTTTTCACTGCCTTAAATCCACTGTCTCAGTGCTTGCTTTTTAAATATTGAACATCTCCAGAGACAAGTTGTCTTCCTGCATGTGGCAGGAAGGTTAATTTTGTCCTTTGCAAACCCAGAAAATGTGTAAGTCACAGTGCCTTATTATCTTAATCCTAAATCTATAGTGTCAACCAAATTTTGCTTACATTTCACAAGTGCATTTATCAAACAATTAGAGGGAAAAACCCAACCAGAGTCTAAACTTTCTTATCAACAGATAAACCCTGTTAAACTTACCACAACATCTGACCTCATCTTCCCAAAAGTCTTGATTAGATGAGCATAGTGGTAATCCTCCATCTGCCTCAGAATGGCAGTCATGCAAGCAACAAAACTCCCCTATCAAAAAGAGAAGTACAAACAAATTAATTACTTAAGACAGGGCAATATAATCCTTGCCATCAAAACATGACATTGCTAGAGAGCACCCTGTAATACAGTGGATATAATTCCATCATTTACACTTACTAATGAATATGTAAAGTTCTGTCAAGAACACACAGAAAAAAACACCTTGAAAAGTTTCTGTTTCCAATTTCATCTTTTCATCACCAATTCCAACAAAGATTCTGCAAAATATTCTATATATAAAAGTGCTCAAGCATTACAAAGCTTTGGAAGGTAATGTTCACCACTCCTAAAAATATCATGCAGAGTCAGGATTTGCAGCTGGGAAGCCAATACTCTGCTCAAAGAAGAAATCCCTTAAAAATCATTATATTGAGCACCACTGATAAACCCCAAGTTTCCTTTCACTGAATGGTTTTTTTCAAATACTGTGAGGCTTTAAAAAACACCAAAAGCAAATCCAACCCAATAACTTCCATAAAAGCAGAACACCAGCACTGACCATAATTCTTTCACACCGTGGAAAAAATAACAAGTGGGGGAAAAAAAGTTTAATCTTTCTTTCTGGAATGTAAAATGATCATATTAACCACTCAAAGCCACTTCTGTGGTGGCTATGAGATTTTCCAGTCCCATAAATTACCTGTCTGCTTGTCCACCCTCCTTCTCTACCAGCTAAAAACCTGCTGACTGATTATGGTAATAACATCCACACCTTTGCTGCTCTTTAATGAAAAAAAAAAAGGGTTGTAAAAATCAGTAGTGCTATTTAGAAAAAAAAATCACTCTATCTGTGGTTTGCTAAAATTGCAAATTCCCTTTTCTGTGCCATTTCCAGCCTGACAGAACACTCTGGAATTTTCTTTCTAAGCACAGCATGAAGTTTTTCTTGTTCCCTTTAAGACCTGTGGTGCTTTAAATTTAAAATATTTATTTGTACATCAGTCCAAGTAATTGAGATCAAATGTAAAATGACACCAGGTTATCTGTGTGTGTTATGAGCCCTCTTATTTACAGCCTAATCCTCCAAACTCCACCAGATAAGCACTCCTTGAATTTGCTTTTCTTGATGTAATGGAGTTTAGATCTAAACTCCTAACTGATTTTCTCCTTTTTTTTTTTTTTTTTTTTTTACATCATGCAAAGGTACCTAACAAGACTTCTTAGGCATATGCAAACAGCATGAATATGAATGGGAAAGGCCACCTCAGCTGCTGCTCCATGCTAGAAAAAAGAACTTGATAAGAAACTACAGAATGTTTATTCCCATTAAATGTAAACAGGATGGGATCAGTTAATTGTCATAACACTGGAGAACAAACTCTCTGCATTGCAGGCAGTGTACAAGGGTTTATCCCTGCAAGAAAATACCCAAATCTTCAGCCCTGTTTCCCCTCCAAGTCAGAATTCCATGGAGTTTGAATACAGAATCCAGTCCAACGCTTCACAAGAGGTTCATGAACACTCAGGAGAGCTGAAGTCCAACTCTGTTTGGCTCTTGGTATCCTTCTGTATCTTTCTCACTAATCCCAACAACCTGCCAAGCCCACTGCTTTGCCAAGAAGGGAAGATACCTTGGTTTTCCCCACACACAAACTTTCCAACCCCACCTTTGCCAACCCAACCCAACCCTTCCAGCTCACCCAGCAGCCACCCCACAGCCTCCAACTTCCACCAAAGTCACTTCTATATTTGGCCAATGGCTTTGAGCACCTTTTTTTTTTATTTCATTTATTTTTTTTTTATTTCATTTCATTTTTTTTATTTTATTTATTTTTTTATATCACCCTTTTGGTGAGCGATTTGCTGCATCTGGCTGCACCAGTCAGAAGACCATCCCCATAAAACAGGAGGAAAAAAAAGTCATGGAAGAGAGAGAACTGCAGCAGAGTTATCCTTCTGCATCAGCAGGGTGGGAAACAGAAAGGAGAGAAGGAAGTTTAATGTCTGCTGGTTAAAGACTCCATCTCCACATCAAAGGGAGAAAATAAAATGATGAAAGCTTGTTCAAAACTCACAAGGGTCACTGGAGGAAAAAATAAACACGGAAAACCCAACAAGCTTTGTAAACCCATAAGAGAAATGCACATGCTTGGAAACTTAACTTCTACTTAAAAACTTGCTAAATGTTGTCCCATCAGCTTGTGCTGAGCCCCAGAACTCAGGCCCAACACCTTTCAGGGTCCTTGACAAATTAATTAATATTTCTTCCCCTTTCCTCACATTAAAAAATATGTCATGCTCATCTTTGTATTATCTTGGTAACAACCACCCTGTCCTCTGATACCAGGGTGTTCCTTTAACCTCCATGGCATTATACAGACATCCCTGCTACAACATTTATTTTCAGATCCCCACCCAGTAAATACTGTTAAAGCCCCTGCTGGTTAGGAAAACCTATTTAATATTAGAAAAAAAAAAAAATACACTTCCATTCTCTGCTTACTTTTCATCTTTTTTTTTTTTTTTTTTTTTTTTTTTTGGCACTTAGTGAGGTATCATTTGCAGTCAGCATGGTCTTAATTACAATGCTAATAAAAATTTGCAAGGTTTTATAGGCACTATTTGTCCTGTAGGTGTTTTTAATACGGTCTATTAACTATTTAGCAATAGCTAACAACATCATTAAATTTTTATCCTAAGTTGATTTTTAATCTTCAGTTGGATTTGGAGACCACTGTCACCTGCAGTGTGCCACTCTGGGCAATACACAGAGGGAAAAAAAAAGAAGAAAAAAGCCTAGAATTCTCTAAAAAAATAATAAAAAAATAAATTTCTATTTTAACTGTAGGAGTAATTGCAAATCTATGTTCATACAACAAGAACTGCAAGGGCAACCCAGGGGCCTTGCCATTGCCCTCTGCAATTATTAGCTATTTATTCACTGAAATATTACCAAGGTTTGTACTGAAAGCCTTTCATTCCTTGAAAAAAAATCCCAGAAACCAAGCAGTCCCACAGTGACCAAGATCCTCACTACACGTGGGAGCTCAGACACTTTTAAACACCTTCTTACAATTAATTTTTCTCCTCCCCAAAGCAGAGGTGCTGGATTCTTTCTTTTCTATGAGCAGGTAAACTGAGGCCAGGGGGGGCTGAGTATCCCCAGAGCAAACCCAGGGGATCCAGGACCCAAGGCTGCCAGCAGGAAGAATGGGAATTCAGCTCCATTAAAAGAAAATCAAACAAAACACCAAAGGAACTGAGTCTTTTTTGGAAAAAAAGACTTCTTACTTCTCAGGTAATGCAATTCTGAAATTTTAACAACTTTTTAATTCCTGTAAAATACAGCTCTGAAGGAAAAGTTGAAGCATGAATGCTCAGAAATCACTCATTTCCTTAAATTATTTTTACAATAGAATAATAAGTGTTCAAACAGCCCTTCAACAGATACGAGGAGGGAGATTTTTAGTATCAAATAATCCCCACAAGTAATATTAACACTGAAAAATTTCAGAATGAAGAGAATTCCCTGCAGGAGAGACAGCACATGCCAATGCCTTCCTTCCCTGAGGGGTAAACCAGCCTGTTTGAAATAGACTTGTCCATTTTCTTCCAGAGAAATCTCTAAGCTGAAAATATTAAGCTCTTTATGTATAGAGAAAAAATCTAAGAGAAACCAAACTACTCTAAGTTAAGGGATGATTCAGTATAATGTCCCTGTTACCATGACCAGGAGCAGATCAAAAAGCAAGTTGTATTTATTTTTCAATAAAATTTTCCTTCTGTGGCACTGAAAGACTTACATAGCTAAATAAATGGCTAAATAACAATAAAAAAACCCAGCAAAACATTAGCATGCACTTACTTTTTGGAATATTTTAATAGGATTTACTGTGAATATCACATCGAATTTAAGTCCCTCATAATTACCAGGTAGTTTTCATGCATATAAAAATAAAGTTTTTTCCTTGCTTACAGCATGTACAGCTAGAACGTGGCAGCACACAGCTCTCAGACTTCTTGGACAAGACATTCCATCTCCTTTTCCCAACCTGATGGAAGCAGCTCAGTCCTTGCCTGGTTTCTCCCCACCAGTGACCCCACTGAGCTCAACCCAACTCCGTGCTGGTCCATTCAGAATCCAGAAGAGTGATTTGGGAGTTTCTAGATGAGTAGGAGCTTCCTTAGTCTTGGATGACTTGTTTTACCTCAAAAGGTATTTTACAGATTTGATCTGTGGCAGTTCTATCACTATCAATCAATAGAAAACTTGTTTTAAAGGAAATCTTTTGCAGGACTTCAATCCTGCCAAAGGAGAAAATCTTGGAAAAAGAGCTGATTTTCCTAGAAAGAGGGAAAAGGCCAAAGAAATTTTTCACTTTCAGAGATGGAGCATGGAAGAACAGCACTTAAGAGTGCTAAGCATGGAGCTGGGATAATCCTGTAGGCTGAGGAACCTCGGGAAGCTTCACCCATTTCATTCATCCTGAGACTTCACTCAGGATGCATCCTGAAACCTCCAAGGATGAAGAACCCAGCTCTGGTGTCTCCATGGCCTGGAGGAGCTGGTAGGTCCCCAAAAAGTTTCCCTGAAGACAGAGTAGAGCAGAGGCACAACTCCCACCCTTCCCCATCCTTGGGGATCCCTTCTGCCCCATCAGGACCCCAGGATCTGCCAACCCCTCTGTCCCTCACCCCAGCAGAGCAGCCCCCTGGCTGCAAACTGCTGCATCCCTAAATCCTTGGGAACACCCCAAATGAGGGATTTTACATAAAGCAGACAACTGGAGAGAGGTCAGCTCCCTGGAGCTGGTACCAGTCCTGCATGGCAAACCAGTGAGCAAAAAAATTCCTGATTTTAAGTTGGCAAAGGCTCTTGCAATTAACAGAACCATGGATGGGAAATAAATGCAACAAAGGGCTGCTGTTCAGTTTTCTACGTCATGTTTTACTGAAGAAAAAGAAAAAGACCTAATTTGAGGACTCCAGAGAAAAAAAGCCACCACTGAAGTACCATAATTATGTATTTATTGGAGAAGGTGCTTATTTTGGAAGGCGTTTTATTTGGAAAAGCTGGTTCTTAGCAAGAAGCCTGTGTCCAAAGGTTTCCAAACTTTTTTCACCTACCACCTGCCAGGAGCAGAATAAAACCTCCAGCCCCCTTCCCTGCTGCCCTGGAGCCAGCTCTCCAGCCCTGACAGCTCCAGAGGTTCCCACTTCTTCCCACTCTTGGGTGAGCCCCAGCAAGGTAAAAACATTCAACCAGCTCCCCTCCAACACCTTTCCATGCTTTAACACTGCTACAAGCTCTGATCTACTGCTTATAAATGAATTCTGAATAAGCAAAACCCTGATTATTGTTTCATTTGAAAGAAAATCCTATAATTCCAAACAGTAGGAAAAAAAAAAAAACCAAAAAAAACCCCCCATCCCTGAATAGAAGGAAACCTCTCTGGCAGGGACAGCAAAAAAGGATCTTTACACAGATCCAAAGCAGAACCCAAGATCAGGATAGCTCAGCTAAAATTCATCCTGCAAAAGGCTTTTTTATTAGAAATGTGATGATACTCAGAATGAGAAAACACACAAAGAATTCCCTAGTTTGAAAGCACTTAGCACTAACTTTGGTAAAAGTCAAGCAAAAAATTAATGAGACATTTTAACAACACCATTTATCATTTTTCTAAGGCTCTCTTTCAAAAAGAAGTTCATTTGAACCAAAAATGCTTTGCTTTAACAAGCTCCATACAGTCTCAGCATTAACCACCATGCTCCTCAACTAAAATCACAGTGCTTAAGATTTCTGAAGGTCAGACCATATATTTTTGGTTTCCTAAATGCCTTTTCCCCACCTTTTTTCTCTCTCTGCAATACCAAAAATGATTTCACTGGAAACATAGAGAACTGCCCTCAATAAATCTGTGTCAGGTATTCTGATTTACACTTCCAGTAATGCTAACAATTAAATCATAAATTGCAAGTAATAAAATACAAAAAACCAAAGAGTTTTTCAAACATTAAAAAAAAAAGGGGGGGGGGAAAAAGCCTGTCCTGGTTTGGGCCAGGATAAGGGTGATTTTCTGTCTTGTACTTTTGCTTTTAGCTAAGTCTCTTTAAGTAGCTGCACTTGCTGAATTAACAGCAAGTTTCTCAGACAGTGTGTGTTTCTAGGACTGATAACACTTGATGTTTAGAGTTACTGCTGGAGACTGGTGTGCAGAGCCAAGGACACTGCTCAGCTCTGAGGAAAACATAAAGAGGTCCCACCTGCAGCCTCCTTTGGGGAGGAAGGGACAAGACAGATGCCAGAACTGACCAAACAGAGTATTCCATCCCATACACCTCATCCTCAGGATAAATTTGAGGGATCATGAGGGCCAGGCCAGATTTCCAGCTTCTGGCCGCCTGCCCTTCCTTCACCCAGCATCCTGGGAGGATTCCATCCCTTCCTCTGCCTGTGCTCCTGATCCATCCCAGCCTGGATCTGTGTGTTCTGCCTCCAGTTCCCAACTGCTGCCGACTCCAGGAGTCCAGCCTGGACTTTCCCAGGGCTGCCCTGCAGCCTCGGGGGTGATGTGAGGGTTATTGAGGAAAAGGGGGAGGAATGTGGTATCCATTTTCTTGTATATTTGTATATATTTAGTAATTTTTCCTATTTATCATTACTGTTTCATTAAAGCTGTGTAGTTTAGTTTCCAACCCATCAGTCTCTCTCCCTTATTCTCTCTCCTTTCTTATCAGGGAGGAGAGAGAGATTAATAGAGAGCGTCTGTCACTCGGTTTAATTGCTGGGCCAGTGTTAAACCCTGACAAAGCCACACAAAATAATTTTTTCAAGAATTTTGTGCACAGACAACACTGATTATGGGAACAGAACCATTCTGGGCTGTAGAATTAGCACTACCTGGCACTCAAAGCCTTTTCACCCCATTTGTGATGAGGATATTTTGTGAAGGCCAAGGCAGGAGAGGCAGATCCCCCACCAGCTGCTCCTGCATCAGCCCCTGCTTGAGGAAAGGTTTCTTGCAGAGCCCTACACAGAGGAGTAACCTTGGAGTAAGGCTTCAAAAGGGCAAACTCAGAGCATGACCAGCATGAGGAATGTGGTGTGGTCCTGCTTGGCTGAAGATTCACCCACTGTCCCCAGGTGCATTTAGTGATGTTTTGCCTGCTCCTGAGTTGGGAGTTCAGCTGAGCAAATAAATGTACTCATAAATACATTCATTTCAGCTCTGCTTTTCCAAAATCCTCATCCACTGCTTCAGGGTTTGGGGAACCACTCATGAAGAAACACCTTGAGCTGAGGATTCCTCCACCTCTCCCTGTCCCCAGCATCAAAGAGCAGCAGATCCATGACCCAAGAGCCCACAGGATGCCCAACGGCCCAGGAAACCATCCCTGCACAGCCTGAACATGGGAACAACCCTGTTCCTGATGCTACCAGGAACCTCAGACTGCCTGCCTGCCTTCCTCACCCCTGTTAAAACCTTTCATCTTGTTTATTTTACATTTCCCAACGCAAAATCACATCTTACTTTCTTCCCAGTACTGTTAGGAAGCTCATTTAACTATAATTATTATTATCATCCTCTGAAGCACTCTCCAAATGAAAGCTGCATCTGTGCTACACTCAGTGTTAAGAGAAACAACAAGGAAAAAAAAAAAAAAAAGCTGAACTTTCTCTGGAGCAAACACAAATGACCAAAGAGAACACCCAAATGCAGCCAGAGGATAATCCTGCAGAGATGCAGCCACATGCAGCTCAGGGAGTGCAGCAACCAGAGGACCAGGGAGGTTTGGTTTGAATTCCAACATCCCTGCAGGAGAGGAGATGCTCCCAAAAGCCAGGTGGGAAGAGGTCACCAGCAAAACACAGCTTGCAGCTCACCCCACACCACTTTGCTGACAGCTGAACACTTCTGTAAAGCCCAGTGTTGGTGAATGGAGTCAGGAGCACAATTTCCTTCTTGAGAGCCATGCAAATAAACTGGGAGGAAGAGCAGCTGAAGAATTTAAGTTCTGGAAATAGATGAAAATGCTAATTGAAGGTATCCAGCATCCTGGGGTAAGAATGGCTGCTCTGAAGTGATTCCAGCCCCTGTGGGTGGGATGGATGTTGCCTGATGCTGCAGTAAGGGATCACTGGGACAAATCAGGAGGGTACCACAGGGGATGTGTTATCTTTTAAATGAACCTCCTCTTCATACCAGGCAGGTGACCCTGCCAGGTGAATGCACTTCTAAAATCAAAAGCCCTTCTGAAGCCAAATTATTCCTCTTTCAGTGCTGACCTGACTGCTCTGACATCAAATATTCAGGGACTGGTTCACTGGGGGGCTTGGGGTGGTGCAAGAAAGATCAGAAATATGTGCAACCAAAACTGAACTGGTAGAAGCATAGTTTAGACATCCTTGGATTAAAAAGTAATTTATAAGGAATGGTTTCTGAGGAAACTTTGGTATTTTGGGGCTCATTTCTATCCTCTCACACCTGCATCTCAGCAAAATGAAGCCCCCATCACAGGCAACGTTCTCATTCCTTTCTCCCCAAAGAGCAGAAATGCTGAAACAGAAAGGTGGCAGTGCTGCTAACAGGCACATCCTCTGGTAGGACTTTTCTAACTTATGTTCAACTTTCTGTATAAAAAAATATCTAAAATAAGAGAAATCCAATTCCTGGAGTAGCTGCATCTTAATTTAGACTTAGAGTACCAATACTGATAGATTAAAGGAGCTGAACAGATTAATTAATAGCAAACAGGGGATCTGACAGAGGTAAAATTGCTCTTCTCTGCCTACAGGAACCCCCTCACCTGCCCTGCCCCAGAATTTGGCTCCCAACCCAAGATGCAAGGATGGGGTCTGAAGGAGCACAACAATTCTTCAACTTCCATCCAAAAGGTGAGCACACAACCCCCCAGCAGAGTGAGACAATCCAGGATTTCCACTGCAGAGCCAGAAAACCAGCAGGACAACAACAAAAGCAAGAAGCTCAGCTTTAAATCCCTGCCAGCAGGCAGTGGGGAAGGGTATCACCAGCTACTGGTGATAAGGACACCCCCATCCAGGTACACACATCCATTTAGCACTTTGCATTTAATTAAAGGGAACAGGGAAGGCTTCATCTGCAGGACCTGAAAACAATAATATGTGGGCTGTATCTCCCAGAACGACACAATTCTGTGCCCTAACGTTATTAAATTTGAATTTTATTTCTTATTAAACTCACAGCAACTCGGAATACTTCAGGGGATTCTTGCAGACAACCTCCTGCTAAACAACAGGCAGTATCAAGAAGAGCTTCAAAGCTCCAAGGTACTTCATGAAAAGAAGATTAAATCATGCTACAATATGCAACCTAAGCAAAAAGAACACTTATATTGTGGAAAACTAAATTAATTAGAGTTTTTTTTACTACGATTTGGAACGATGAAGCTCAAGATCATATGCTCTGACAGGATGCAACTGAAAGATAGTTTTTCATCCTTTCCCTGCTGCAGAAATCCCAACACCAGCAGGATGACAGGAGACCATCAGCTTAGTTAAGGACAACCTTGGTGCTTTGTTTTTTTCTGATTTGGAGCAAATCAAAAGCAGCAATGGAAACCTAAACCAGAGCCCACACGGACCCCGCAGCCTGAGGCACACAATCCCATCCAGTTTTTGGGTATGTTTAGGGACATTTCTGCTTCTCCATGAGGCTGAAGGAGTCAGGGCTTTGCTTCAGGAGGAGGAAAAGCAGAAAAATAAGGCAGCAGACATCACTAAAACACCAGCACCTACCCAGCTATGGGCACAAATGGGAGGGGACTGCTGCTTCCCACCCTTCCTGAGAGTTCCCAAAGAATAAACAGCAAACGGGCACAGCACTGACTGAAAGGATGAATTCAAAAAGCACTACATTTAATTATGTTCTCTTTAAAAAAAAAAGGATTTGGAATAGGTGGAAGGCATGATGAGTTAAAGAACTAATCAGCTGGGGTAATTCAAAGTTGAAAAGATTATTTGGAGAAAGGCAAAGCAGGGAACTGAAGGAAGCAGCCTGCCAGCACCTACACATCCATCAGGCTATGGTCACAGGAGTTTCTTCTGCCCAAACACAGATTTTTCCTTTTATTCTACAATTCTGTTTATTCCACCTGATCTCAGATGAATAACCTACACTTGAAAACGTAAGAAACAAACTAAGAAAATATAAAACCAGGACATATCACTGCCCTTATCCCATTCCATGGGAAAGCCCAGATCTGGGACTTGGCTTTCCAGTTCCTGAATGA